>NC_051847.1:63531935-63742815 GCF_002237135.1 Teleopsis dalmanni | reverse complement strand
TACGAAAGCGATATATTAAACATAAGAAAGTCTTTGTGATGTAGTGTAAGAATTGTCGCAATCATTTATTTAAGGCATCTAAATATATATCGCTTTTAGTCAACTGCAAAATCATTTGTGCTTCGTAGAAAGATAGTTATCACTGTGGCGAATTAAAGTTAATGATCAAAAATATTGTCATATAATATTCTCTTTTAACAGATCCTCCTCACCTATACAGATCCTATAAGACTCAACGGAATATAGCTCCGCAAATATAAACAGTGACGTACCTTGGTATTTACCTTGACAAATGCCAAGTGAACAGAAACATATCAAAACAAAAAGGATTCAAATGAAGCTCAAGACTATAAGCCTTCTCTGGCTAATCGGGCATCTCTTATGTTTAGAATTTTAAGTGTTGTTATACAACCAAGTCATTAAACCAATCTAGATGTACGGCTTACAGTTATATGGCAATGTCTATTCGTCAACATTAGAAATCCTGCAAAGAGCCCGAGCAATGATTCTAAGAATGATAACTGGTGCACCCTGGTATATCAGGAATGAAAACATACATATCGATTTGGAAGTTCCGATAGTTAAAGAATAAGGCAGAAACATATTTCAAATCTTGAACATTGAACAACATTTGATAAGTTATCGATATAAATCATAGTTTTCTCTAAGAGGATGTTGTACTAGCGCAGTAGTTGTTCGTTCTTAGTAAAGTCTGCTCCAATCGCCTTTTTTGTGAATAGTGGAACTTAGACAAGTATTGTCGGTATTCGATGAGGGTTGGCTTTGGCGTCCAGATTCTATTTTTTATCTATCTAATTTATTTTTTGTGAATCAGAAACTTTGCTTGCATGTAAACAGTAATGAAAAATCTTAATTACTAATCCAAAAGTAAATAATAATAATAACACATATAGTTTTTAGCAAATAAACAAATATTTATATAATCGAACTCGAGATTCCAATTTTTCATTCATGTCAACTTTACAACAGATTTTTATTAGAGTCAGCTAATTTGAGCAAATTTTTTCACTATGGTATATGCTGACTTAGCTTACTTATTGAAGTTATTGAAGTTTAAAATTGTATATTAAATTTTTTTATTATTTAATATTCTTTAAACAGCAATTTTGAAATAAACTAGTGAAATAAGCAAGCTATGGTAACAGACATTATCTTGGCACACGAAGTTATATAAGCCCATGGCATAGTGAATCGCAGCCATGCATGCAAAGTCGATGGACAGAACCAAAGCAGATGTGCAGCATTTTCATTGTCCTTTCCGCAACTGCGACATGAATAATTCAACGGATGATTCAATATTTTTCCATGGTTTCCTAAACGGCTGTTACCAATCAACAAACTTACCAGAATACTGATATCTTCACGGGTTTTCTCAAAGATATTACTAGATTTTTTATAAATAAAACACGGTCAATTTACGTACACATGCCTGCATATCGTTGAGGTTTCCCACCTTATATTGAATAGTTTAATACAGTAAGATTCCAATAACTGATTGAACATTGATATACTCAGATCCTTTCCGAATGATTATTTGAAGCACCTCGTCTGGCTAGCTCATCTGCCTTGCAATTATAAAAAGATAACCCTATGATTAGGAACCCATATTAGAGAAAAGTTAAAATGCGTTAACATCTTATAGGAATGAATTCAAAGAATTTAAAGCAGCTTGACTGAATGATAGTATGACATATAAACTAAAAAACATGCTCATGTTAAAAAAATTCACGTAAGTCTTTAAATAGCGAATATTTCATTAACAGAAAGTAAACTGAAAATAACTAAGTAGTAATTAAGTTTAACTTCATTGAGCTATAAAATTGTAAATCGTTGGTTTAAAATAATTAAACTGGGTTACCTTGATCTCAACATAGTTTGCAGTTCTTATAAAAAAATATAAAAGATTGATAAGTAGCGTTACTGATGTAATAATATATATATTATTTTAGCAAATGTGTATACATATGTATTTTAAGATAATTAGTATAATGTTACTACTACTAATATTTAACAATAATATACCCCTTATAATAATATAGTAAGATTCTTTAAGTCAATATCATTAAAAATATATGGACATACTTCTTATTATTCTTTACTTAAATTTAATGCCACATAAAATTCAGAAATTTTATTTCTAAGAACGAATTTTTAGGTTTTTTTTTTAATAATTTGTTAAAAAATAATTTATTTAAAATATATTATGTTTGTACATGCAAACAACAACACACATATGGATAAACATTTTAATGAATTCGTACAATATTTACTGGGAAAAAAACTTCAACAGCTGATACGAGTACATTGATCGACCTTGTACCAAACACACTAAACATCCATAATCTTAAATAAGCCAAAACCTGTTAGACGTTAGAATTTATATCATGACAGTGAGATCTTCACCAATGCTAGTTTAAGAAAACCGGCCACTTTAAAGGTATTCATCATTTACGTACGGCAATAATATTTTTTAATTATATATCATTCACTATAATTAACTGCATTCTACATTGTAATACGTAACATATTAGTAAATACATTTTTCATTAAAAACTAATTATATTTAAAGATAAATGTAAAAAAATTTAATAAAACATAAATTAATAAAATAAAAAAGAATACAATATAAAATTATTTCTAGTGTTCATAAAAGTTCTAAATCCTTCATAACTGTGGTTATGTTACAAATAATTTATTTTCCGGTAAAAAATAAATAACCCAATATTACTGCATCTAATAAATCGTTTAATGAACTGGTTTGCTACTTATCTCGTTGTATTGTATAGTCTAATACACTATCTTTGCTAGAAAAAATTTATTATTATTTTTATTTTTTTTTAGATCATTAAAAATGTGTTAAGAAAATTTGATTGTATCAACTAAATTACACTAATGTTTCTATTAAATAATAGTTAATCAATTTGATTAATGAAAATATTCAAATGAAGTAAATTTAATAGAAAGTTGCAGCGACACAGAATTTAGTAGAAAAGATTTATAAGTTTAAATATTTAAAAAAAAAATAAGCAAAAAATTAAATTAGTAAAAGTGACATAAATATATACATATTTATTCATTTATTATACCCTTTACACAAGTATGATAACATATGTTAAGTTTGCTATAAGATATGTTATGCATCATAGAAAATGTCAAATATTTTGACAAGTATATATGTAAAAAAAAAATATTTATATTTCAGATAAGCTCAAAAAGATAAAGCTGGTCAAACTTTTAGTTCACTCATTTATGTACGTCAATATAAATCGGTTATCCAGTAATAAACCGAAACTTAAGAATATTTCTTTGAAAGTTTTTTTATGCATACACGTTATCTATATATTCGTTGAAACGAATAATGAACTTATCATACTTACCATAAAATATATACAAAATATAGTTTATAGGATAGATGCAAGGGATTAAAATGCGTCACATATTCGATGACTCATTCCGCGGGGTTGCAACATCTTACTGAAGTACGTAGAAAGAAGAGTTTTGTAAATTTTTTTTGGAACAAATAAGTTAGCTCGGTTTAGGGCTAGATTGGTAACCAACAGCACGCGTTTGAATAAAAATTTTTATTCATTTTCTTGAAGTGAATTAAGTTTTAATTTACAGCTATTTTAAGTGTATTCACATAAATAAACTATTTCGTACTTTTATTATAATAGCTCCATACCTTTTAATTCTAAATCTTAAGATATACAATAGCTTAGTTATGTTCCGTCAAAAAATGTCTTGTTTGAGTGTTAATTAAAATTACATATAATTTAATTATATATTGATTATTATATAATAATAAATTATAAATTAATTATATATATTTATAATTAAACGAAATTAATTTAAATCATATATTTAAACAAAAAAATTAAGTTCATTGAATATGCTTAAGTAATTAGATACCAAATTGTATGGCACTGTACCATCATATTTAGTTTGGATCAGGTCTTGTTGCGGCAAAAATATCGGGTTTCTTGGTTCACGTTTTAGTTCAGTTTTAAAACCCTCTACAAAACACTCACTATTATGTTTTACATTAAATTTAATCTTAAAGTGTAATAAATATTAATATTGTAATAAATTGCATTATTATGATTTCAATTTAATTTAGTGACCAATGATTGCATTTGTTGTTAGAGTCAAATGATAATTCCAGACTTATTTATTACTCCTGGCATTTCAATGAGATATATTAGTATACCTATTTGGTTTGAGTCAAAATTGTTAGCTTTTATGTATAGAATAAAAATTAGAAAAATAAAAACATAATTAAGTCAATGATTTACAAAACAGTGGATGTCTAAAAATTTCATTGGAGTTATACAGGAATTACAGGAATAATACTGTCTCATATCAAACACAAATAAATGCTTTGCTAGACTGTGAGATTAGCTGAATGAACTTTGACATTTTTAAGTCTCAACTATGACAGTTTTGAGTGTGAACTTCGTCCTCTTTATATATAAAACATTTTAATAATAAAATAAAGACAGTCAAATTTGTACTTTTACTTTGTACTTTTGAACTCATTAATTATAATTTCTCAATTCTAAAATGTAGTTTATTCTTTTTATATGATTAGATAATATGATATTTAAATAATTTTAAGCAAATAATAAAGATGAAATAATTGTTAAAGTATTAAATTGTTCAAAGCAATTCTAGTATTCCTTACCTTTGTTTTAAAGTAATAAAATATTTGATGTTTTTAAATATCTCGTTTAAGATTATTATTATTAGAGGTTAGACCAGAATAGATCTATTGTGCATTTAAGATAACTTATATGGTTTTATTCTGAACTGTGTTTTTTTATTTTTAGATCTTTAGCCATAGTGATTCTCTTGGTCATTATTTATATTTTATATTAAATCACTTCAAAAAGCTTCAATTTCAATGAACTTAATTACAATTTCATTCGAGGTCGAGCAGATGGTGCAATAAAAAAGTTGATTAATAATAAAATCGCCAGGTAAAATATATAGTTTTAAATATGTGAATATTTCATGTTTTTTTCTTTAACATACGTATGTTCTTTTCAATTAAAACTCTGTTGAAGTCTCAATGGTTTAATATCAATGAAACACATATCAATTAAATATTCGATTAATGCATAAATAACAGGCTTATACAATTAATTTTTTATAATAACCTAATCAATCTATTCAAGAAATAGACATTTATAGGACAATAAATTTGTCAAGCGTTTAAGAAATGAATAGTTCACATAAAAGTATTTTCAATGGCTTTAATATAACTTTAAGTTTAATATTATATCTAAAAAATTGTCTTGTGTTACAGCTGTACATGTAAAAAATTTGACGTCAATAAAGTTGGTTAACCAAATCTTTATATATTTATAGTAGACACCGTATATTTGTTATTTATTATTATCTCAGATAACTTAAGTCTTTGCATTTTAACAGAAGAAAGAATCTAATTAAAGTTGTCGGTAAAAAGAAAGTAATGATTCCTACGCTTTTAAAAATCATCATTTAGCGGTAAAGATCGGGAATAATTTTCGTTTGGTTTAAAATCTTGCTACATTCTCCAATAACACTTTCAATTTTCTCTTGCTAAAAATTTCTCATATCTTTATAGATGCAATGAATAAGACATATTTTTGGTCATCCTTCTTGTGTGGTATGTGTGGAACTGTGCTTAAAACTCTTTTTCTGGGATCAGTTCATACCTATTGTTAGAAGGTGTGCTATACAAATCATTCCGTCATGAATTATGTGCACTAAAACAAAAATTTTAATATGTAGGTATATGGTGAAGTGATAAATATATATCAGACATATGTATATTATAAGATACATATATTAATATTACACACAATAACCGAAAAATAATCTATAGGAATTCAAAATGAGTTAAATAGTAAAATAAGCTGTATTAGGATTTGAAAATAAGGTATATACTCTATTGTAATATAAGTTGTATAAAAAAAAATACATAGAATAACTTTAATATCACATAATATCAATTCTATTAGCACTATTTTTTAATTAGTATAACAAGATATACTGACACCTAAGATGAAGGCAATTTGTTTATTCCTAGAAGAAATTTATTCATAAATAAAATTTATTTCAAATCTTTACTCTGAATAAAGGCCAGAGTAAACGTTTACATACTTTTATAATATTAATGAGTTAGACAAATATTTGGTGTTAGTTTTGTTCTAAGGCATCACAATCTATTATTTGTATTTTAAGTGGCAGTGCGAACTTTAAAAATGACAATATTTGTTTCTAGAAAATTAAATTCTCCTCAATTTGCAATCTACTGTGAAATATCACTCGAAATTTTCAATTGATTTCTATATCGCATAAATCATATGTAGCGCTTTGAACCGGTACTAGACTGCAAACCGAAAAAAAAATAATTTCAATTTAGTATCATACAATTTGCCACACATATTGCAACAAACGTAAAAATAAATCTTTATATATAGGCCTCCATAAAGGCAATAACGGGTCACAATACTTTTTTCAAAATAGTACTTAAATGCAAGAGAAAACTGATTCATTGCTATTCCGACATGCATGTAATAGTATGGTACACTCAATAACAGAACACACAATGACAAGGATGGCAAGAATTTGACACTTGTAAAGTAACTGAAGCCATCTGCAAAGCCTGTTACTCTCTTTCAAAGGAGTGTAGAATAACGATTAGTGCTCTAACGAAACATTTTCTCTTAAAGACAAACGCTGACAAGATGAGAATGGCGGGAAATAATAACTGCGGGATATGCATCTTACCTATAACAAAATAAAGTTTTGAACACGAGATATATGCATCCTCAGCTTTGTAAAAATACGGTTAAAACGTGTCACAACGTGTTATTGCACAGTATCATAAATTGGAGGAAATAACCAAATAATAACATGGTAAGGATCTTTAAAGTCGGAAGGAAATCTAAAATATTTTGCCATTAAGCGAACACAGAGAACAGACAGTACACTACTACTATATGTAGCTTACTAGATCAACCTATCGAAACAGTTTTAGTATCAGACAAAAAATGCTATTAATTCAAAATAAACTATTGTTATTATATTTCATTACTATTTGAACGTTCTATTACAAAATTAATTTCTTTCGTCATAATTGACTTTAAAGTTATAATGACTTAAATTAGTTGTAAAATTACTGCACTCGGGAAATTGAAATATTACCATAATCTCAATTTCTTCATTATAAATTATATATATTTTCCCATCGCACAGAATGATTCGGGAAAAAAAAATGGAGTATATCGTCTTTATTGTGGATGTGTTATATATTTTCAACAGAAAATACTGAAAATATTTTATACTGATAATAATTTATGTATGTATATTAAAAACAAGAGTATATAGTTTTTATGCATATATTTGAATTTTTTAAATTTCACAAAAGTATTTGTTGTATAAAATATGTACGCTTACAAGTAATTAATTAATTATATAAATTTTATGTAAGTTGTTCGTGTAAATTGAAGGGATATTTTACAAATCGCATATGTTAAATAGTGTATTTGCCCCAATCGCTGTAATTAGCGTATAAAATATTGGGATGCAAAATAAGTATATTTATTATTTATAATTATATAAATTTACACTAAATAATTTCAAGTTACAATATTAACAATTTAATATAAGTTAGCGGAAAACTGTACGTTTCAGCTGAATACCCTTTATAGTTTATAGTTTAATTTTATATTGAATACTATTTTCTAAATATAAATGACAATTTTATTTAACAAGCGTTCAATTATTTAATATTGCTTCAATATTTTCATTTTTCTATAAGAAATTTTACCACATAAACTAAATATATATATATATATACTTGGCATAGTTATACATTTTTCAAATTGATAAATTTAAAAATGTATTATATTTTTATTCATAAGAATTTAATAAAGTTCAGTGGTTTTTTAAAAATTTGCAGCAGCATAAAAATTCTTATAAACGCATGTACAAATTGTACGTATTGATTTTTCGAATATTATATATTAATTTTAGTCTTAATTAGTCATTTAAGCATTCAATTATAAGCATCGATTTATAAACTTTTATAGATATATAAGTATTAAAGTATATATACTATATGTATATATATATATTTTATATATACATATAAATTTATTCATATCGTCGTGTTTATTTAATATGTTATTTTACTATAATAAAATGTTTATATATATATTTTTTTTTTGTTTTTAATTTATCATAATCTTTTTAAATATTGTATTTTTATCTTAATATTTAATCTAAATCAAATATGTTTTTTTATGTATTTGTGAACTCAATGAATTATTTGTGACTTAGATTGTAATTTGTACTTCATTTGTACTTGATTTGCTCCCTTAAACTAGTTTAGTATTTTTTTTTAATTATTTTCTTCAAATATATATTTTAATATATATTGAGTGTTTTAATAGAGTTTTATGTATATTCTTTAATATTTGTTCGTAAAAAAAGAATTATTTAAATATTTTGAGATTTTTTAAACCTATATACTTTTAAATATGGATTAATTTGAAAAAATTTATTCAAAATTGCATTTTGATATACATTATGTATTTTATATCAACTTTTTTTTTTAATTTTACTACGCAATCAACTTCAAGAGGACGCGTCAAAAATTTGGTGATCTTAAGCTAAATGATGAACATCGATATATAGATATATATGTATATATATGTATATTGTAGAAAATTATGTATTTGTGTATATAAATTGTGTATAATTGTAAACATGAACGATGTTTTTATTTTCAACTTTCTGAGGTTAATGAAATAAAATAAAATAAAATCATTTTCTTTAAGCTTAAAATATATATTAAACAATTAAATATATAGATCGATATAATACGATTGTTTTTTAACCCATGAGTTTATAAATAATATAAATATTTCAACTCTTATCTGTTAATAATAAATTATTTTTAGTGAACTGTGTTTTTTGATTGTGAGCCTATGGCGAAGTACGGTTCTGAATATTTATTATTATTTTGTTTTACCTTTATTCTATAAATTTAATAAATATTTTTAGGAATTATATGATGATCATATATATATGGCATTTTTGAATATATAAAACGCTTAACGCGATTAATACTATAAACGTAATACATTAAAAAAAAAACTTTAAAATTATCTTAAAAACAAATATTTTTTCACAATTTTATAAAAATTAAATAAAAATAAAACTTATTTTTAAACACAAAATGGTATGAATGTGTATCAATCTGGTTGATACCAGAAATCACAAATTATCTTACAAAATGTGGTTTACGCAATAATTAAGGTATCTACATATAACAATACTGCTTAACTTTTTAAACATAGAGAATTTTATAACCAACAAATAAATACATATATAAGGTCGATATTTCTTTACAAAATGTCACAAAAATCACGTGAAAATTTCTAACTGGAAAAACGAGAAAAATCGTAACAAGGAGTTGAAAACTTTAGGACATTAAAATTTTTTTTCGTATAAATATTAATAGCTTATAAACAACTTATTTAAAAATAACATATATTTATATAGTGATATATCATTTATTAAATTTATTAAATATTATTTACGAATAATTAAATACAAGAATTATTTCCAAGACCACTAATGATGGTCTTGCTCGAAACAGCTGTATGGTCAGCCAAAAATTCAATTAATTAAAATAATATAAAAAATAAATTTTTGTTGTTGTAGTTCACTACTGTTCGAAAAACCTCTTTAAGTAAATATATAAATAATATATGTGTGATCAAAATATATTATTCTGTAAGTTCAATATAGCATATTTTTTTTACAATATTTATCATCTCCTTTTATGTTAATAAAAACTAACGAATGCTTTTAAAAATGTTATTTATAAATCCATTTAATTTCTAAAATCACTCAAAATGAATAACAAATTTTATATATTGTTGTTTAGTAGAATATGATGCATGCAGATTAAACAGGATTTTTAATGGATTATAAATTAATATAAGATTAAAACTTTTTAGATAAATTGTTTTCAAAGTATAGATGTTCTAGTTTTTTTAAACTAGATTATTACTTGTTAACATTTAATCTCGTTTAACATTGAGAATATGTCGTATATCCTTACAATATTTTATTTATGAGGTTAGGTTTAAAGAGCACAAGTTGATTGCAATATCGCCACAACACAATTGTGATATTCTCAAAGTTGCCAGAAGAAGGCAAACAACATTAACCATTTTTTTAATATGGATCCTTTCATTAAATCATGTTAAACCATTTGGTTTTCTAGATAAAGTTTAGGAGTTCCATAAAATTTACTTTCATTTAGTCTCCTACTAAGAGTAGAAGATTTGTTATTTCAAAGCGAATACCCTAACACATCAATATTTTTATTTTGAGTTAAATTTTAAGAAGTTTTAGATAACTTTCATTATAAAAACATATCCATAGATTGATTTATTTATATGTATGTATATTTTGATATTATTTAATCTTGTTATATTATTTTGTTTGATTAATCCCTGAAAGAGTTGACTATATTAAATAATCGAAGTTTAGCATAATAAAGTTGTTAATTTGTCTCTGTATTATTCATTCAAAAATGTTTGTTCTAGACATTTTCATATTGTTATACCTTAAGCGTAACCCACACATATCTTTCTCTTAAAATTTTTTTTTATATAAAAATATATAATTACAGCATATTGCAAATTAAATTATTTTGTAATAATTTTAGTCTTTGTAAGCACAAAATTTACCGATTATACACGAGAAAAAAAACAATAATCTGTCTTCTAATCGGTATATTTGATCGGTACAATTATTATATAATGAAATCTTAATATAGATATATGATATATAGACAATCTGACAAATGTTATTACGATCAAATATAAATTATTATTTTAATAAGAATAAAATACAATTATGAGCATTTAAAAAATATATAAACTATACAACATAATCAAAGTTAATTTATTTATTTTTAAGTCTAACAAATGCATTTGTTCTCGTAGAACAAATGGCGCATTTTATGCATGTTGCTTAATTTGTGGAAGGAGAGGTATATGTAACTTGTTTAACAAATCAAAAACAAAATCAATCAATTAAATCATATTTGTAAAATTACTTAAACAAAACAATGAATCAATCGATCGATCAATATACTAAATTAAATTTAAATAAATTTATCTATAATTGCTAGCAAATACAAATACAATATTTCTTTCTATTCAATACTAATAGCTAACCTTTGTCTAATCGTTTGTTAAAATTACAATACAATATTTTGCTAATTAAAAAATCCTTTTTTGAAAGTGCTGAGGAACATGTCACCACCCTTATATGTTCTTCTTTATTTTAAAAAAAAACTAGGTTTAATGTCTCTGTCTAATTATGTATTGTATTAAGTTTTTTAAAATCCTTCCTTAAGTATCATTAACAAATTGTGTAATTGATTTTCCATGCAATATATAGCATAGTTGCGTTATCATTACAGAAACAATAATTATAATTATTTAATTATTGTTTCTTTTTTAAATTGCTAAAATTCTAATTAATTTATTTCTAAAGTAAATGTTTTTAATTGCTAATGAACACATCGATGTACATAAATTCATAAATAATTTGTATGATTCCCTCATTCACGTTTACGTTAAAATGTTTGAATGAATTGAAATGAAATATGTTTGCAAAAGCCCATTTTGAATGCCCGATATTCAAATTGCGCTTCTAGTATTCAGTGCATTAGTCGCTTTGGTTTTCAGTCTTTCTAAAAATTAACCAAAATATCCGCACGCATATAAATATCCTCTTCCGTAAGGATTTAACGGATTTAAAGGTCCAGTTAATAATTAATTTTTTTGAAGTTTCTTCTTAGTTCATCAGTCTCATTTGCAAAAAAAATAATACGAAGAAATTAATGCAGTAAAATCAATACAAATTAAATAAAAATGAAACATAGAGCTAACGTTACATGTGTCCATTATTTGAACTTTGTTCCGTTGAGTAATGTCCTTTCTTAATGTATTCGTATATTGTAGGAAAATATTTGTCAGTCTAATTATATCTAAAATTTTAACGTTTTTCATTTTATCCGTTAGTATGTTAAAACGTTTTACGTACAATTTCATAAAACTGCTGGCATAAAATAATATTTATGTACCGCTATTATTGGCTTAATTCTATTGAGGTAATCGTTGTAGAATATTCAAATAAATGCGTAAATGTTTTTTTTTTGTTTTTTGTTTTTTTGTTACTTGTCGTGTCCTCAAATTCAATAATTTTGTCTAAATAATCTAAAACGTTTTCGTATTTATACCGAATATTTTGATACTTATAATTAATTACTTATCTTCTTAGTTTTTTCTTTAATAGTTATGTGTTTTTCTTAGATATGCAGCTTATTACTTATCTGTTATGTTCCTAGAACACGTGTACAAAACGTTTATAAGGATTCGAACCCTCTTTGGAATCTGGTGATAGCTCAATTAAGAACACAATTCTACCGTCCGGCATCAAAGCTACATCACATGTGCGATCTTTCTCATCAAGAGTAGTTGGCATAAGCGGATTATGTGATGGACGTACTTCAATCTATGAAAGTATTAAAATTTTATTTATTTATACGTAAATAGAAATAAATAGAAAAAAATTTAAACTTACATCCCACAAATAATCCAAACTTGGGCTAAAAACAACAATACGTTGGTTTTTAGAGTCAGCAACAATAATACGCCCATCGTCATCGCAACATAAACCTGAAGGACGATTGAATTCTTGGAATCCTGAACCTTCATGACCTTTGGCAGAGAGAATCTGTTAATTGGAAAAAAATATTTTCATTTTCAATAATTAACAAACATTCTAGTTATATTTAAACATTTGCGTATTAAAATATATTAAATTAATATTTTTTTTAAACTTATGTAATTAGTTTTTCAAGCGGCCGAGCCTACGTCCAGGAATCGTTCCCAACACAGTTGTTTAAGTGCTGCTCACCACTCGCAACAGAGACAATTTTAAAAAGTCTTTTCGATTAATAACAACATAAACAACAGACTTAATGCATTTATGAAATCCCCAACATCACTTACTAAAGTAATTACTTTTTTATTATTTTTATGACCAAAAATTAATTAATATATTTTGACCAATTAGCTAATTAATAAAACGCACTCAAATAATTAAGTCCCATATTGAAAACGTCATACTGCATACAATTAACCATCTAAATTAAATTCATATGTATTACGTAGCGTATATTAGTAATAAGTATAAATAAGTGAAATATATTTGACGATGATCCATTTAAAAATAAGTTCGAAGTAATATTTAATAATGAAACATAGGTCAATGTGGTAATAGAGCTCTTTCATGAAAGAAAGAAAAAAACTGAAGGTTTTGCAAAATATTTACAGAAGAAAATTAATAAAATAACGATTGATATTTAAGCAATTGATAAAATAGAAACCTTATATTTAAGAAATGAGGAAGAAATCAACACTTTAAAAGGAAATCCCTCGGTCTAAATGGAATCAATAACAAAAACTTTGCAAAAACTTCTGATCTCAGTTATAAAGATATCTTCGTCTGGGTATATTCCCAGATCGGTGAAGTGAAGTGTATTGAAGTGATCCTAAATCACCTGAATAACTCATTATCATATTGGAATGAAACACTTATTACAGTGAATTACCCTAGTGATCACAGACACTATTAAGTACAAGTGCTTTAGACTCTGACTCTCGTTTTAACAAACAAAAAGAAAGAAAACTAATATAAATTTAAGTAAAATACAAATGAAATATCTAATAGAAATTATCTTTTACAAAGAACCAATGTAATATTGTTATCGATATGGTAGAAGTAGAAAGTAGAAAGAGATGTTTAGTGTAGATGATAGAATATTAAATTTTAAATACATCTAACTAAAATAGTAGTTAAATCTCATGAGATCCATTGTAACATCTATTTATTTCAACTAATTTCAAAATAATCGTTTAAAGAAAAAACAATAAACATACTTTTACTATTGAGCTTTCCTAAAATCAATTTACTTTTCAAACATTTTAATAAAAGTTTTCTACAGACATTTTTCTAATTTTTTCTCATATATTTGATGCAGTTATATAGCACTTTTTAATTTTTTATTCTTTAATTCATATTAATTTTTCTTTTTTTGTTTCTATCTCCTTGTCTTCACTTATTTCAAAGTATGAATTTGAACTAACTTGAAGCCTGACTATGTGTAAGTGCAGTGTATAAAGTAAAAATAATATGGAGATTTTTAGTAATAATATTGCACACCAAAATTAAAATACACCACAATACATATTAAAATCTATAAACGTATATGGAATTTTAGTTTTTACATTATAAGGAAATACTAGATAATATACTTCAATAAATATATGTAGTCTTACCTCATTTATATCTGGATCAATTAAATACAAGCAGTGATTATCAAAATCTGACACTATAATATTTCCGGTTGGAGTGTAGCAAACTCCACGTGGAGATGCTATACCCTTATTTTGTCCATGGTTATCAAATACAATTTGACGAATGAAACGGCCTTCTGAATCGAATTGTTGTATACGATGATTACGAGAGTCTGAAACTACTATCTGACGTCTAGAATTGACAGCTACGTCCCATGGATACTGGAATTGGCCATACTCTTTACCGTAGCTGCCAAATTTTATGAGAAATACGCCACTTGCAGTAAATATTTGAACACGGTGATTATCTTTGTCAACAACAATAATACGATTATCAATATCGACGCAAATGCCAGCAGGCAAATCGAATTCACCATTTCCAACACCTTTGCGACCGAATTTGAATTTCAATGTACCATCTGGATTAAAGACTTGTACACGATTATTGCGACGGTCTGATATAAGAATATGTCCCATTTTGTCAACACAAAGACCCCAAGGACGACTTACTTGACCGTCTTCATGTCCTTCCGTAGCAAAAGATAAAGAAAGTGCATTGGATTTACGAGCTTTAACATGATCTGTACTCCCAGCTATTGCTTGTGTAGAACGTGGTGCACCAAAATGTAATCCCGGTGAACTACGCATTACACTAAGCTCCCATTCTATACCAGCATTTGGTACAGTACAACTATTTGTACGCGGTGGCATTATAGGTGATGGATTATGAAAAGAGTTATCACGCAATAGAGGGCGTCTAGAATTTGTTGGTATTACAGCAGTCATTCCATTATTTGGAAGTGAAAGCACAGTACCAACATCATTTGGCGGTGCTCCAACCATATTACCGCTTGTCGGCATTGGCATATTCTTATCGTCTACTAGTATTATAGCACCTTGATTACGTATATCTTGTAAAATAGAATAGTCAGGTGCAGCGAATGCAAACACCTCTTGTTTGGGTTGTAAGTCTTTATAAATAGCTGCGAATTGCTCTAATTGTCTTTGTCCATTTGTGACTTTCATAGCAATTTCAATATGATCCATGCGAGTTGAGTTCTCTGAAATTTTGTGCAACATATCAGATGTTTCAGCCAGGCCAGACAAAGCTGATTTCAAACCAGCCATCTGGTCATGTAAAATAGCCAAGCGGCGTTGACGTAATTTTTCTACAAAATCTAATAAAAATCTTTCACGATCTTCGATTGCAATTATAAATTGACGAAAAGCTTTTCGTATATTTTCACATAATTCATTGCAATTACGTTCGATTAAGCGTATAAAAGCGAGTGCTTTATCAATACTGCTTTTAATGCATTTGGTGCCCATACGGCTGCTCTCCAAAGCAGAGGTAATTTTTTCATTTGCTTCATCAACGAAATTTTGTATAGAAGCATAGTTATGTTCTTTATGTTCATGCAAGGTGCAACACTGGCACACAAGTTTCTTACAAAATTCGCAAACATAGCGATACATTTCGTTATGCAAATCGCATACGTAGTTAGGAGCTGGTTGAGTGGGTATATTATTAGATATTCCACCTGTTGGGGAAGTACCAATTGGGGTTGGCAATGAAACAATGGAATGATTTGAAGCAAATGGACTCTTGCGATGTGCACGTAAGCAGTCATTACACATATACTCATTGCATTCAAGACAGCGTAAAGAGGCATTTACATCACACCAATTGCAACTAATGCTCGAATTGTTTGATGATTCTGGAGACATCTTAGGATTACGTACGCGTGTGCCGATCGGTGCCATGCCGAAATCATTTGTAGTTTCAAGAGAACCTAAGAAATTGTTTAGGAAGAAATCATTACGTGGTGGAGATCTGCAAAAAAATCATTTAACATATTATATCCATATAGAAACGGTTTTTCATATATTAATTTTTAGATAAAATTTACTTACTCATTGTTGGTAGGTTCATTATTAGGCATCATTCCAGCGTTTAGGTCCCAGGATGGAAAGGATTCCAATAAATTAGTTAGCAACCTTTCAGCTGTATTGTTGCTGTTTGTTGTATTTGTGCTAGTGTTATTGCTTGCCATTTGTTGTGGAATGGAAGAATTGTTTGACAAAAGTTCCATCATAAAATTGGGCAATCGTATGCGAGCGATAAGCAAGCAGTTTGGAAAGTATCACTATTAGCCACAACACGTTTAATCTATAAAACGCAAATAACACGTTTAAATTTTAAATATTTGTTCACTTTTTTATTTAAGAGAAAAACAATTTTAAATTTCTTTATGCCGATAACTGCTGATATAAAGATAGACATAAACTGACTACAGCTGCTCGTGCTAAGATTAATATTCGAGTATTCAAGTATTCAAGAATTCGAGGGTTGTTTGCTTGATGCCTGTCTCTGTCGCCAGCGCGAACTAAACTGTTTAAGGCCACTCAGATGCAACCAGATGTTGTAAAGAATATTTTGAAATCAACTCTGTCTACAGACAGCTTATTGTACAACATTTAAATCAGTGTTAAATTTCTTGAGTGTATGTGTGGGATCAAAATGCACCAATGTTAATGTTAGGTACAAAAATGGTATTAAATGTTAAGATTTTTGAATGCATTTACTGCAGTGCTCTTCTTTAATGCTATTATCTTTACCTAAATTTTGCTTTCCTATTCCTATTTATTTAATGATTTCTATTATTCTTAGCAATGCAATGGCTTATTTAAAAGCAGATGCATATTTCCGATCCCTGCCTCCTTCTACACATCACAGCAGGTCACAGTTTTACGGTTAAAAATTTCTACGAATTTTCGAGGATTGTTTTTTTCATTTTAATCCTAGAATGTAGCAAATTTGAGCTACACTATTTGGTTTCATTTTTAAAGGATCACAGTTTAATTATTTGTGCAAAACATAATACAAAGATCTAGGCATCATATTATGCAGATCGAATCGATGTTTTTTCTATTTCCTGTTAAAATTAAAAATACACGTATATATATATCGACGATATCTATACAGAAAATAAAGCAAACATTTGCAATCAATTTTTTTTTTTCTAAAAAGGATTTTAGTCAAATTTAAATTTTGCCATTATTTAAATACAATAAATTCTATGAACATACCTTTAAAAGGAATGTACCTGGTTTAAGGTAGAAAAAATTACCTGAACGTTAAAGTCACCAATACATTTTATATTTAAAGTGAAAAATAACAGCCATTTTGAAAATATTTCTTGAAAATCTTTTATCTACAACATATATACTTGCAAAACTTATTAATATAAATAATTTTATACCTAATAATTCGGAGTTATCAGAGTTATTATGATTTTAATCAATTCAGTATTCTTTATTTAATTTATTTTTCCAAGAAGATAAGCTAGACTTCAAACTATACTTCTGTAAATTCTCCTAAATTAGATTACCCAAGTAGTCCTACCAAACACTACTATGTAAAAATGCTTTAGACACTAACATGTGTTACATCAAAAAGAAGATCTTATTTAATATTAGTCTTAATACATATCATATCCTAGAATTTTACGAAAAGTAACGTTTACTTGTTCTTTTTGATATGTATATTATCAAATATAGGATACGAAAAGATAACATCATTATTTGAATAACTATATTTAATTAAATAAAATAACGTTAGTACAAGGGTTACGACTTCGCCAAAAAACTAGTTTAGTTACAACTATTATTCGAAGCCGGTCATAACGACATTAAAGGGACCGACTCAATCCGCTCGTTATAACAAATAGTCGTTGTAAACAGCAAAATAAATTGAAAACTCTGTGCCTTAAAGGATAAGGATAAAAACTATACTAATGTTTATTTGTTTAAAAAAATATGTATAATTTTAATACTATTTATAGTATTAATAATATAGTACATATTATTTAACCACTGGGAGAAATAGTCGGTAAGTTTTGTTTGGTGCTCATATTCAAAATGCATATTCTGTGCGGCCTCGTAGTAGACGAGGATTCATTTTAGATAATAATTTCTTTATAAATTCTCGAAAGAGAAGAGTGATAAAAAAATTTTTATCTTTGTTTGTTGTTGTTGTAGCGCTCAAAAATCTATAAAGCAAAATACAATTATAAAGCCAAATACATGAGTTAGGATGTGGATAGGTATTGGTAGTGTGAGAGTGAGAATGGATTAGGGGATGGGTGGAATTTAAATTGAAGTCACCCAAGATCAGAGCGGAGAAATCTAGCCAATTCGTTTTGGCAGGTTCAAAATTCTATTGGACTCAAGTTCATAAATGCTTTGAGGCAGAAAAACAGATAAGCGATATTAGGGGACAGATGAGCTATATTTAAGGCACACATTTGGAACTGATGCATTTATTGATTACATGTAACTATTTGGACCAAATGCTGATTTCAATTAAACTAGGATGACTATAGGTATAAGCGATATATTGTTATGTCGATATACCTATAAAAGGTTGCAAACTGTACATGGATATATGGCAAACCAATTTAAATTTTGAGGAATTCGGTTAAACGTTATAAGTGATATCTACTGAATTTAGTTGAATGGCTTAGAGTCTGATTATAATTAAAAAGTACACTGAAGCTCGTGCAGTACAACAAGCTTAAATTGCTTTTTAGAGGGAGATCCTGGAACTGCCCAAGATTCGCAAAAATTAAGCGTCTACCACAATCAAGCGAATATAATAAAGAAGTAGTATTATTAATACAAAAACAAAATTTACCTATAAAGTAAACATAAATAATGAATAAAAACTGTTGAATAATAAGTTCTTCATAGCCACACACCTGCGACAATAATTAATAAAAATAGTACAGTGAGTAAAAGAGATTATTTAATAAATCGTTTCTATTGACTGGATTGACTGCGAAAATCATGGTCATTTATAGTTATAGTTATAGAGATTATTTAATAAATCGTTTCTATTGACTGGATTGACTGCGAAAATCATGGTCATTTATAGTTATAAACGACCTATTGCGCCTTTTAATCTTTTTAGTTTGTTGAACTTATTAATAAGTTTCATATTTCACATTATTGTGTTGTAGAACACTAGTAAGACAAGAAAAACTTTAAATCCAGAGTCACCAAATAGTTGGAATTTTATTATATTTTAGAGCAAATAAAAAAGGTTATTGTAGGTAAAAAATAGATCTCTATATTGAGATTATTCGTAATATTTCGATTAAAATAAAGATTATAGTACATACATATACTTTAAGTTCTGTGAATATTGTAGTACATATTTGAATCCCTTAAACTCGAACAAGCGATGTTTACTGCTTTGTATGCTGAAAATTCGACTACAATAAAACTGTTTAGGATGCAATTTCTCAAATCCACAGTATTACATTAAACTCACCCCAATATTTTTACATATCCAGTCTGCTCTTAATGTTATACACATAACACACATTCTTAATACCAATATTAAGATATTTTGTAATGGGCTATCGAGGAAAATTACAAATTTTATTCATAATATTGTTATTGTCTTTGAATAAGTATGTATAGTTTAGAAAATGGAGATTATATACTGATAACTCATTCTTCATTTTTGAACCCGCTTTTAATAATAAACGGGACTAAATTTGAATTAAAAAAAATTAACTATTTTAGCAATTGTATTAGTTTCAACCCTGATTTTTTTAATTGTATTAATATATGCTTTTGTAACTTCTTTCATAAATTCTTTTATAATAAATATGTTAAATAAGCAGAAAAAACTTCTTTGAAAGGAAGTTTTCCTACTGTTTTGTTGTTATAGCTAGTTGCTAAGTTCAATTTCTTGAAATAATTTTCTAAATTAGGTTAATAGATAGAGAGAATTATAGACTTTCAACAGTCATTTGGCAGTATCGACCGTTCCTACAATTGAGTGTACTCTTTATCAAATTGTACTTTTAAGCTCTTATTGAGCTTAACTATACAAAAACATTGGCTCCAATAAAAAATTTCAAAGATTTCATGATATGCAAATAGCCGGCTTAGGCAACAAATGTCAAAACAATCAAGTATCTGCTGGAAATGATAAACGGCACTTAGTTATCGAAATTGTCGAGTGGCGCCTAAGGTAGAACCGCCATGAATGAAACTTTCCCTTGTCACATATAAATGCGTCAATTCCCAATGCGTGCCCCAACCCTAGTTCTACTTCCCATGGTGTCGCCCATTTGATTTTATGTCCTAATACACACACCAGCAGTTTGAGAACAATTCATCTCAGCTTTTATTGAGTTTGAGTTTCTCCGCTTTGATCCAGAATAGTTTAAATTAAAATCCAGACCAACATTAATCAACTCTTCTTCCCAATCAATCCCCTCTCCTTTTATTCTTCCTATACCCAAAATTTTTACGTATTAAAGAATACTTCTTCAGAAAATATATGATATATAAAATATGTATGACCATTGCTACCATATGAACGATAAATTTAACCGAATCCAGCACAATCACGAGCTCGAATATATAGTAGCAGGCAGCAAATGCACCCTAAGTAAATGGTAAAGTATAACGCACCGATTCGTGGAAGTGGCAGGGATGATTTGAAAAATTTTGTGTAAATGATCTAAAATATGACCTTAATAAATTGGGTGTCTGTAATTGGAGAATGATTGCTCCAGACCGGCAATATTTGAACGTTTGATTAGGTAAGTACTGATCCGCCAAGGACTATAATGCCAAAAAGAACAATAAAGTAAACGATGTAATTGAGGGCATTAATAATTTGGGTGTATGTGATTGGAGAATCATTGTAACAGAACCAAAAAATGGAATATTTGATTTAGGAAGTACTAGTCTGTCAAGGACTATAATGCCTAAAAAATAAGAATGAGATTGATTCTTATTGAATCTATCTATATAAGATAGGTGGTTCATTATCAACTTAAGTTATAATATTTTTAGGGAATTATTATATAAATTATTTGTAGTAAAATAAGAAATTTATGTAACTACTATTTTAAACACTCAAAGTTTATTTTTCTTATGACTTAATTATATTTGATTTAAACAAGTATTTCGACTTATTTCTTAGTTATAATAACGATGATCTTAATGATCTGTTTTCTAACCTAAGCTATGGTACAAGCTACTCTTGTACCTCAATTTAGCTTTAGGCACAAGAACACCATTCTAACTTAACCAAACCTAAGTTATTAGTAGCCTATTGAGATCGCCGGTATAACCTAACCTAACATATATCTTATAAAATATGTACTTTCTCAAATTGTCTTTAAGAATTCTGAATGTTGTTGTTGTAGCCCGCCGGGATCTGAAAGCAGATAACATGTAAGGATTACAAGACGAATACATGGTTAAGGATTGGATAGGTGGTGTTAGAGTTAAGGGGTGAGGGGATGAAAGATATAATTAAAATTAACCAGTGCCCAGCCGAAGAAACCTAGCTACCTCAAGGGTATGAGTCCAAAGGTTGATTGAATTTAAATCAGTGTGTGCGTTGGGGCAAGAGAACAGATGGGCGACTTCATAAGGCCGGGTACCAAGAACGGCCGGGTCTACATAAGCGGCGTTCAACACACAAGTATGTGTTTGTTTGACATTTGTCGTTTATAAGAACTCTGAATCTGTATCGTTACTGATCTATTAGGCCAATGCATTGTGTCGTCATTTACGCATACTCTTACTAAACGCATTTCATGTGATAACTAACGCTAACGATCTAACAGATTTATCTATCAATTTTATCTTCTACCTACCCACATACTCACATAATACCCCACTATGTGAACTCAAATAAGCTTTGGGCAGAAAGCTCCCAATCCAATTTCACCTTCCTAAAAAGATTCCTTTATTTAAAAAAAAAAATTACTAATAATCTATGAAATAAATAGAGTTCAAAAATTTTTTTTAAAACCAATACAAATATATACTTATACGTTAACTTTTATTTAAATTTGGCGCCTCACAGTTATTTTAGCGTCCTTTTGTGTTACATTTTTAGCTTAGTTACTGACATCGATCAATTATTTTAATGTATTTAATAAAAACATTTATTCTTATTCAGCACAAATATCGACATGTTCACATACACATGCGTGTGTATGTGTGTTCCCGTATATAGGATTATTTATTTGACTCAATGAAACTATCAAAAGGATGAATATTCCTCAAATGTATGTTTGTATATGTAGGCAAACATAAAAGGCAAAAAGTACGCAAAAAGGATTTCAATTCTTGTTTAAGAAAGAAAATGTTAAATTTTAGGGGATGAATTTCAGTTTGGGTCTGCTGCTACCAATGCCACACGCACTTGTCTAAATTAGTACGCAATATACATATGTATGTATGGATGGATGGATTTTCAAGAAAACCAACCCTCTTGGCCCCCTCTTTTTTAGCAAACCGTTACATGTTTATATTAAACAATGAAAATAATACACACTAAATAACTTTGGAAAACGCCATTTTGGTGCGTTTTATTTTCTTGTCAGATCCAAATAAATTTTATTCACTTTTGCCTTACTTTAACACAACCAATACATATTTTGTTTATATTATATCAGCATTATATAATGGGATATGTACAATGTTAAGGTAATTTTATTGTATTTTATGCAATATTATTTAGACTTACGCTTTGTTGTTGCACAGGCTTACAAACATCCAAACCAAATGAAAATGTTGTTTTACTGCAGGCGGCAAAGGTTGACAATGCGCTTTAGTTCAATACAATTTTTTTTACTTTCAGTTTTTTTTTTTTTGTTTTTTATCGAAAAAATGAGTTTTTAATGTAGATATTTATTATTTCTATTCAAAATCTGTGGATGAATCTAACTTATAGTTAAAACGTTATTTAAGTATGTTTTCAAACTGTTCAAACCATTGAAATTCAATATATTTTGATATTTTTATTAAAATTGTTTTAAGTTCTTATATTAAAATTACACGGAAACCTTCACTCTCCGTTCTTTCTTTTACGAAACTGTGCACACAAAATAAATAACAAATTGTGCTTCTCCTTTTGCTTTTATTCTCTTTTTCCTTTATGTGGTGTTAAATTTGAGATATTACTTGTTTATTGTGTTTTTGTAGGTACAATTTTTGAATTGTATTATTGCGTTTAAAAAGTTTGTATATTTTGTATATGTCGCGTTCCTTTTTGTTTTGAATTATTTATTAAACTTTTTAGTAATTGTTTATTGCATTATATTGTCTGCTTTTATATTATTCCAAGGATGATTCCAACCAGAACTTCTGTACCATCCGAATACCTTGAAACTACTACAATTAATGTTCGCATTCTACCCTAAATCTTGATAACACAATGAACAGGAAAATTGAACCACATACATGTTTGTATGTATACTGAGAGAATGCAGCTAAGGTGGTTAAAATCTATGAAAAGGGAAACTCATGGACGGTTTAAGTAAAATTCGAGTATAAATACGTTTTAACAATACTCAATAAAAAAATTTACTTAATGCATATTATTGTATTTATTTATAATATATAGCATTATTATTTTAAATAGAAAGTGATTAAATAATTAAATTATATTTTAATTGTATTTGTATATACAGCTTAAAGCTATATCATTTTAAACAAAAAATAATTTTATTCTTTTTAATTACATGTACCTTATATATATGTCAGGTAACTAAAAGCTATATTCAAAAAAATTTTATTTATTTGGCAGCACACGAGTTCAATTCAATCTCAAAAAATTACTTACAAATAATTAAATACAAGAATTATTTCAAGACCATTGATAATGGGTCAGCCAAAAATTCGATTAATTAAAATAATATAAAATGAATTTTTGTTGTTGTAGTTCACAACTTTTCGAAAACCCTCATTATTTATTTACATATAAAAGCTCATAAAAGCTATAAGAACAAAATAGGTTATATAAAATCCAATTAAATCAAATTGAAACATTGTGTTTCTGCATAAAACAAAGAGTAAAAAATCATCTGGAACCTTCTATGTAGCTTAAAATATTCTCTAATCAAATATCAAATAAAATCTTCAGAAAAATAGTTTAGGTTAGGTTGAAATGTTGGCCCTGGCACAAAGTCAATTTGAGCTTAAATATACGCAAACCAGAGATCACGAACAACTCCAAAAGGCACGACACCCCCAACAAGTAAAAGTGAACCAATAAGACAAATCTATAAACTAGACCAAGTTTCTAATTTTGCAGGATGAAAGTAATATCAAGTCAGTAAGAAAAAGGACTCAAAGATCTAAAATCTTCTCCTACCCAATTATGGACACTGACGCATAGTATGGAGTACAATTTTCTCCTTATCCATAGAACCGCAAACACGACAAAAATGATTATAGTATAAAGCCAGTCTCATATAGCATGTCTTCCAAGTACGCAGTAACCCGTCAGCACCGATATTGCTGATGAGGTTAAGCCTTAATTAAAGAAGCTGACTGACACATTTCCAGTTTCAGGTTTAGTAGACCAGTTTGGAATAGGTTTACCTGGAGAACTGACAAAAGGATTTATCTACACAATTTTGTTACATTATACTCCGATATTTTTATTTGTTTACCAGTCGAGAAAAAATGCTAGGACACAGTATGTTTGGAACGCATGTTTAATATGCTATAAATGATATAAATATAGTAAATTTAAACTTTTTCATATCTTTTATTAGATTTATATGGCCATCATTTGAGTATTTCTTAATGAAGTTCTTCAATTTTTTTTTCAAAAGTTTATTAAAATAATATATAACGAAACTGTGGCGATAAAAATTTAAGCAAATGCATTGCAAAATGATTAATTTCAGTTTTTGATTGCAGTAACGTCTACAATTTGGGCCTGACGGAAGTGACAGAATATTTTTATTTTATATGATATTACTTATTTACTTAATTGATAATTACTTAATTGAGTATATTTACTGGAAAAAAATATATGTATATATATAAATTGATTAAATATATATTCTTACTTTAATTTTTTATAATTTTATGTATTAAATAAATCACCTAAGCCCGGTAATAATCAAAAAACTTAATGTAAATAGGTCGTAATAACAATTAATTAATAATTTTTATTTTATAATATGAAAAATGTTATTGATATTTAATAATTATAGATTTATTTTTAAATATACATATATATTATAATACATATCCATTAAACATTCGAATATTTTTCATTTTCATAAAATATATATATAACAGTAACATATATATATATCTATATGTCATTCATCATATTTTATAATTTAATATATATAGTACAGAGACGTTGTCGCCTATCTGTCTTATAGTGTTGAATTTGTACACAGATCCCAACAAACGAGACAAAACTAAATCACACCTTATCGGCTTAGTTTATTTCAATTTATATTAATACACGTATTGTAATATATAATAAAATATATGTATATTGTATTTCATTAAAATTATTTAAATTATGTAATTATTTTGTTAATTAAAACCATAAATAATTTTTGACTAGCACGAAATTGATTTTTTAATGAATATGACGTATTCACAGATGTACATACATATATTGATTTTCCACTGTAGAAACCGGTTTTGTTAACATTCAAAACAAGAAACTTATTACAAAACGCTCCTGTCATTTATCCAGAATTTATTTAGACTTATGCGTATACACACTCGCTATTTTATTTACTATATCCTTGCATGGAGAAATTATACACCATCCCTAAAAGAAAGAGAAATTATCATATTTAGTTCAACATTCATATGTTGTGTGTTTGTAATTGGTACACTGAAAAGAATTTTTTAATTTTTCGTTAATGCAATTAAATCGATAAATTTTATACGGCTAGTGCATTTACATTTTTGACATGCATTTAATCCTATATTAATCCAAACATAGTTTTTAAATAATTAAATTTTCTATATTCCCACACTATTCAGGTCAAATTTTTCTTATAATCGGTATAAAACTACTTAGGTTTTGGTAAACGGCATTTGGTCTTCGATGATGTTTGCATTTACTCATAAATTAAATGCATTTTAAAAATTTATGGTCAGCTATGATGTACTTTTGAAATTTAACTTATTTCTTCACACACGTAATGGTCTTTTATCTATATTTAAAATATTTTTTTTCTTTCAAATTAAAATTTTTCTTTATATCAAGAAAATAGTTTCTATTTTTTCTTTGCAAGAAATATGTATTTTAAATATTTATTACTTTGTAAATGATTCACAAAACTTTGAACTGGAATAGAATGCTGTATTACACATAATTTTAAAAACAAATATATATATATATATGTATATTGTATAAAAAAGAATAAACACAAAACAAGGTAAAGCTTAATTACAATTTTTACATTATCTTATATCATTTCGTATTAAACGTTGATATAGCTGATGATGTTTCATCTGTTGGAACGTTTTTTTGTTTCTTATTTGCAATTTTTGAGGTATTTGTATTTGCTTGCGTATTGGATACAGTATCGGCACTATTGCCAGCCATAATAAGAAAACTTTTTTGAAGATTATTTGGAATTTTACGAGTATTGCTTCCATTATTTGTGGTTGTCATCAATCCAGACATATATGAAGCAGCATTATTATGTGGTCCAAAATCGTCCTCTTCATTTAAGTAAATATCCATATGATCAACTGTATTGGAATTCGCAAAATTATTATCACGACGTTCACTTTTTTTCCAAAGGTAGTAAAATTGTACCAGTTCTCTCATTGTACGTGTTCGTACCTAAGAGTAAAAATTCTTAAAAATGTTGATTCATATAAAATTTAATGTATTACCTGATTTTGTCGTATTTTCAGAAAATCTTTTCCATACTTCTGTATACCTTCCTCAAATTTTTGGCATTCTTCTTCTGACCATAAACTCATTGAGCCAGTTAATGGAACAACATTTAATCTTTTACGCCTTAAAGCTTCATTGAAATCATAACCACATTGCACCAATAAATGTAAAGCTTGTTCATTATCTTTCACTATTCCGTTAGAATCGTTGTCTAAAGATGTAGGAGCTATTGGCTTGTTTTCATTCGATTTTTGTGGTATATTTTCTTTGCCATTTGGCATAGTATTTATAGTATTTGTTAAAATTTTTAAATCGCGTGCACTATCTTCATCAGTAGGCTTTGATTTTAATTGATCATCGCTCAACATAGGTTTTATATCACGCACTTTTAACAAATATTCTTCCACTTCCTGTTCGCTGACTTGAGTTGGTTCCCATATGAGCTTATCCTCATTTTCATAAGGTAAAATATCACCATATTGTGATAGACCAAACGGAATGACAGCCTGATAAGCATTGCCCACCATTATAGTTTTTTTAACAGTTTCTTCGTCTTCATCATCATAATCGTCATCATAGTCATCATCAAAGTAAATTGTTTTTACCTCTGTAAATAAGTATAAAAGTAACAATTAACAATTTCTCAAAACTGTTTTAGTCTTCACCTCTTTCTCGTTCCTCATCAGCAACTGGTGTAAAAGATTGTTCAGGATATAAATCTAATAGATGAGAGCGCTTCAATAACTTCTTTTCGACTCCGTTTTCATAAATGTGGGAAGTTGTTTGATTATTAAGATCATCTTCAATTGATTCATTCAAAATATCGTTGCTTGCACTTTCATCTTCATCATTCATTTCGTTTATTAAATTATTTGATTCCTTCTCTTTTCCACTAATTTTATCATTACTAGCATCCTTCTTAGCTGATGCAATATTTTTAATTTTAACGCGCTTGTTAGTTTTTTTTGGTTTTTTGCGTGGCAATTCAACAGGTTCAATCATTGCTTGATATTTAGCCAATAACTCTTCTAGTGGAATTTCACTTTCTTCTTTTAGCGTGTCAATTTCTTCTTGCGGATCTTGTGACTCTAATGCAGCTAAAGCCTCTTCTTCATTCAAAGTCTGTTCATCATCAAAATCATTTACCATCATATCAATTGTAGGTTCGAATGTTGCATCACTGCCAATGTTTTGGGATACTGATGATGATGGCGACAATGGATCCTCGAAGGCAGACGAGATGTATGACCTTGGTGATTGTACACGTTTCTCGCGTGTCTGATTTTGACTACCTTGTAACACCTTTTCAGAGGATGAAGAACTCAATTTCGGATTCTTTGGCACTTCGGAATCCACATCTTGTTTACTAGTTAAAGCGTATTCTGTGCTTGCCACATGAATTCCTTCTGAAATTTGTCGAAATAAATAATTTTGACATAAAAATTTATAGTAACTTTTTTAAAATTAATCACCGTCATAATTTGTTTTTTGAACAACACTTTTTTCCGATTTTGCTTCTTCTGGCGGCATCATAACAACAATATTAAAAAGACCTTATCCGCAACGAATCTAAACACAAAACGACGAATGCCAAACAATAAACTGTGAAATAAACTGTGAAAGACACATAGAGTGTTGCAAATAACACGCACATCTAGTTATTGATGGTTGCGTTCTTGCGAATGGTTTTACACAATGCTGATATTTAAATAATTTATATACATATATATATATATATATTATTGTAAACTACTATTATTATGTATATAATGAATACAAAATAGTTTACAGTTATTTTTGAAAATTAAATATAATTTTTTATTATATTAAATATTGTTATAAAAAATTATACTTGATCTATAAGCTCTTTTCAATGTTAATCCCACTATATCCCAACATGATTCTTTTTCAATGGACAATGAATTTTCATCAAGAAAACTGTTTTGAGGAACTTTTTTCACTGCGCCATATATATATGTATAGCTTAAACTATGTTTAGGCTATCATACTTAATTCATTTTTAGTTTTATCTAAAAATCCATTAACATCGACTGCAAAACCAGATCGATTCGGCAAGAAGACAATGCTGCGTGTTTGGTGGGACCAGAAAGGTGTGGTGTACCACGAGCTCCTAAAACCTGGTGAAACCGTCAATGATGATCGCTATAAACAACAAATGATAAATTTGAACTATGCATTGATCAAGAAACGACCAGAATGGGCCAGAAGACACGGCAAGGTTATTCTGCTCCATGACAATGCACCTGCACACAAAGCAAAACGGGTTCAGGATGCAATCAAAACACTTGGCTGGGAGCTGCTACCCTACCCGCCGTATTCACCGGACTTGTCTCCTTCCGACTACCATTTGTTTTCATCGATGGGACACGCATTGACTGATCAGCACTTTGATTCCTACGAGGAGGTCGAAAATTGGGTGTCTGGTTGGCTTGCTTTAAAAGACGAACAATTTTTTTGGCGTATTATCCACAAATTGCCAGAAAGGTGGTCAAAATGTGTAGAAAGCAATGGCCAATACTTTGAATAAAATGTTTTTTACTTTCCTATTAATAATTAGTGTTTTATTTTCACCAAAAAATCGCTCATTTCATAAGTATATAGATTTATGTATAAATTTAGTTTTTATAGGAATTGCAATATATAGGAAGGAGGTCATTCCTTAGTAAATTGCACATATTAAAAAAAAAATTCGACAAACTCTTTAAGCATAAGAAGCTAAATTTTCGAAAAATAACTCTCCGAAAACTTATCTTGTTTTTCAAAAAAAAATAATAAAAATTTGATTTTAAAAGAATATGATGTGATAAACAGTGATGAAATGATAGATTTTCTAATTTAAAGATTGCTATAATATCGAAAAATCAATTTCAGAATATTGCATTCAAACTTTGCTTAACATGATAGAACCAAGAAGCTTGTATACTATTGTAATAGTATATATATATATACTAAAAATATCTGTTAAATAAAAAAAATCATATATTTAATATAAATATTGAAATATTAAGTTTTATTAATTAAACATAATAGAATAAGTAAATTATAATTATTAATAACATGAATTAACAAATTCGAATAGTATTTTTTCCCATAACAACAATCGTGCCTTCATCTTGAATTTCCTTCAAAGCATCTTCAAATTGTTCACGAGTTATGAGCTAAAAAGAAAATTAAACCGAATCAAAAAATGCAAGCTAAACATTTTTAAAACATACAGTAAGCACATAAAAATGTTGAAAAGTATTTATAAATATTATTACAAATTTTAACTTACAATCTGTGAGGCTTCCTTGATCTCTTTAAACAGTTTTTGATAAGGGACAGTAGGAATTTTTCCTTTCTTTTTCAAATTTTCCTTTATGGCTTCCACTAACTCAGCGCGTTTCTTTCGTGCAGCTGTCGATAAACCAGTTGTTAAGATACCAACATCAATTTTACCGGATAGAGGATCTGTTGCTGATTGTTTCAAAGCTTCACGATGTAGTCTTTATCAAAAAATTAATTAATTAATTATTTAAATTTTTATAATATATCTTATAATATACCTCCAAGCCTCTTCAACATCTGTTACTGTGACTTCATTACTAAGACGAACTTTAGCATGCGCTTCGGAAAGACGAATTAAACTTTCCAATTGACGTGGGTAAGCTGAAATCTGACCTCTTCGTGCACCAACTTTTCGCATATCAACGTATGCCTGTATAAGACGTTGCTGTGCTTCTTCAGTTAACGTGGGAGAAATATGTTCACGGGCGTAGGCTATATAATCACGAAGAACACTCATATCCTTATAAAATAATTATTTAATAAAATTTTACTATGCCTAATTATTTTGAACTTACAAACATAGTGTCTTCTTCCTCTTGTCTAGAAACATAATATAATGAAACCAAATGATTTGCCAAACGACGATCAAATATTTCATCTTGTGGATCAAGAACCAAAAATATAAGATCAAAACGTGAAAGCAACGTATGAGGCAGATGCACATTATCAATTATATTTTTCTTTGTATTCCATTGGGATTCAGCTGGATTTGCAGCAGCCAGTATGGAAGTACGTGCATTAAGCTGACAAATGATACCAGCCTTAGCTATACTTAATGTTTGCTGTTCCATTACTTCATGCAAAACACTACGTGTAGCATCATTCATTTTATCGAACTCATCAATACAACAGACGCCGTTATCAGCCAGTACCAAAGCACCACTAGTTTGAAAGATATTTATTTACAATTATATTTATATAATTAAGTATAAAAAATAAATGCACATACGTTTGTAAAACCAACTGACGAGTTTCTGGATCTTTGGTAACATAAGCTGTCAAACCTACAGCAGAAGAACCTCTACCTGAAGTGTATTGTGAACGTGGAACCAGATTGTAAACATATTGTAGCATTTGAGACTTAGAAGTACCGGGATCACCACATAAGAGTAAATGAATTTCAGATCTAAAATATATGTAAATTTTTTAAAATATTATATGAAATATTAAATATATAAATAGCTACCTGAAATTTTGTCTTCCCATAGTGGTATGCTTCTTTTTGGTACCTCCAAATAGTTGTAGTAAAATGCCTTTTTTAATATCGTCATTTTCATAAATAGAAGGAGCTATCGCTTTAGCTAAACGATCATATACATCAGGTTTTTGTGAAAGCATGTGCAATAATCCAATACGTTCTGGCGGAAATATATGATCTTTTCTAAAAAGATAGAAATATATAAAATCGGTTTAACGAATATTTGATGAATAAGTCCCACCCTTCTTCCTCTTCATAAAGGCGTTTGTTGTCAACTTTACGAAAATGTACTACATCAATATGAGTTTTATACACGCTCTTAACATTGTTGCCTTTTCCTTTCATTGGAACAGCACGATAAATTCCAGTAACAGTTACACGATCACCAGGTTGAACTTTGTCGACTAAATCATTATGAGCATACAGTAGCACATTGTGTGGAGTTTGTCCAGCAGCCATATCATCTGGAGATTCTTGCAATTTTACAAGTTGCTTATCAGTGAATTCCGAGCGATTGTGCACAAGTCGAAAACAGTGATTAGTGTTACAATTTGTACAAAGAGTTGGTTGGGCAATGCGACCCCGTTCAACATCTACCGTAGATATAAAATCGCATATAATGCACTTAAAGAATGCTTCACGCATTTCCGGTATAACATTTGAAGTTCTTATTACCATGCCACTAATACTTATTAATTGATCCATATCTTCAGGATTAAGTGAGCGCATATTACGTGTTTTATCAGCATTAAATGGACGCACTTGAATCTGATGTTCCAAAATAGCAGCTGGATACTTTTCGAAAAACATTTCATTTACTGCCATATCGAAAGTTGGGATTACTTCTTGAGGATAACATATTAATTGATGATACAAAGCTGCATCATATGTTTTAAGGTGAGCACAATTAAGATTAAGATACGGTTCTTCCAGTGTATGTATTTCCTCAAGCTTTTGCATATACAATGGTTGATTTACATCAATATTTTCAGATATTTCATCTTGCTCAGCTGTTGGATCTATGTAACGCATTAGAAAAGCTTGAAATTTTGTTTTACATTGACTGACTACCACATTTGTGCCCCAGACAACAATTTGTGGTCCTGTCGACGCCTCAGATATAGGATCAGTCTCTGAATGTCTTTCTGTTATTGGTTCCAACTAAAAGATAATCTTATAAACAAACTAGTTTAGAATTAAAAATGTTAACTTACCCCATCACCTCCAATTGCTACCTGACGCATGCGCTTGTCGGTACGTATATCAGGACGAGTGCGTAAAGGTGTTCCACGTATGCCAGATCGTGGTGTACGTATGGAGCCCATTGAACTGGGAGTACCATAATTTAAAGGGGAACTCAAATCAATTTCGCTCATGCCGCATCCTAGACCTCGTGCTGGACTGGTTGCGGCTATACTTACTCTAGGAGAAGTGGGTGGTAAACTTATATTATCAGAATGCTGAACATGTGCCCGACCCATACGCATAGGTGTCTCCACATCAATTGGTGGTGGAGCTATAAAAATATAACATGAAATATATACTGAATATTTTTAAATATTTAATGTTTACCAGCCAAAGGTGTACTTGGATTAGAAATACGCGCTGGGCTCGACATTTTTTAATACTATAATTTTATTTTATCTCCGAATTAATTGTATTATTATTTACAACTACGAAACGCACACTTCACAACAATCTTGTTGCGATCGAAACGAAAAGCGCGCGAAATATGTTTGTCAGTATTACCATTTTGCTTTTTTTCTTATTTTGTATGTTAGTGTTTCAGGCTACCAAAAATTTGATACTTAATAGTTAGCAATAATATACATATATATATATATTGTTTTTAATGGTTAATATGTTATATTTTTATGTATATTTATCGATTATTGATTAATATTTAATTGAAAAAGTCTATAAGTTATAAAGAAATAACTTATTTTTTTTATGTACACAAACTAGTTAATTATTTACACACCCGAATTCATTATGTAAATAATAAAATTGTTTTATTTAACATTCTCTTTGAATATGTGCCATGCAATATTTAAGTACAATACAGTATTTTAATACTAATTCATTCAACACTCATTTATTATAATAAGAAACATTTATTATGTTAGGGCCATATTAGGGCGATCGAGTGGTTGTCGATCATTAAATTTGTTCCGGCTTTATACTCAGTTTTTTGTCAACATATCCTGCAAAATAGATGTTAGTACTAGACCTAAATTGAAAAAAAAAATGAAGGCATTTAAACGATTAAGTTCATATGTAAATGAAATATAAGTATGTAATTTATTGGATTTATGAAATTCTACTTAGATTTTATAGAAATAAAATATGTTTATGTCTTGTGTTTCCAGTAATATTGAATATATTTAAATATTTTATTTATGTTCTTTAATTGATTTAATTAAAATTATAGTTGTGTTAGCGAAAAAATCATATTTATTTGTTAACGTTGATTAAAAAACTAATTTGATTTTAAAACATTATATATTGCAATTCTAACAATTTTATGCAATGGCGAATAAAATATTTTTTAACGTATAGACATTTCGAGAGGGTATTAATTTTATAAAATATTTTTTTTGCTACCAAACAACCTCAAGCTAACAAACTTTTGTTAGTATTTATTACGTTGTATTTATTTCATTCTTTTCAAGTATATAAATAATTTTTAATAATAAAAAATTAAATTTTTTTTATTTATATATTATTAATATTTACCGAGTGTTATTTTAAAAAAAAAATGAAGTTAATTTTGTAAAATGATTAAGTGTATATGCACTGAAGAAAAGCTGCGAGGTATGTGGAAATATTTATTATTTAAAAATGTTAATGAAAATAATTTAATAATACATTTAAGAAAATAATATATAACGATTTTCAATTTAAAATGAAATTAAATTAAAAAACGACAGCCCGGTAAAAGTAAATTATAATATGTAATATTTCATTTTAAATACTCTAAATACTTATTAATTATTGTGGGTGTTTTTATAATAAAACATATTTAAAACTAAAATAAAACTGTCATAATATGATTCTTATTTATTTTGGAGAAGTGTTCATTTTTATTTTTTTTATAAAATTTTTATTAGCTATTATATTAAAGTTTTAGTTTAAATTTAATGGTAATGGAGTACATACCGTGAAATATTTGAAAAATTCCAGGAGAAAGAGAGAACACTATTAATAACACCGCACAATGTAAATAAAAACACCTGATATTTGTTATTATTGCGGGTTGCTAGTAAGTACTAAATGGGTTGCTAGTTGAAGCAAATTGGCAGAATAACTACTACGGCTAATAGAGCTACTACAGAACAAGTAGTTAAACAATTATATCTAGTGAGCTTTGGTTCAGCAATGCCTTTGCTTTAGTTTTTGTTAAATGTTGTCAACGTTGTCAAAGAAGTTATTGGTTTCTGTTGACGGTTTTTTCCTTTTATATATTTTTAGTTTTCTTCTTATGGCATTAAACTTACTTGCGGGCTCTTTGTTTAAATTTCAAAATTGTAGATTAAATGTTTAGTTTATTTCAAATAATCAATAAAAATATAAAATATTTGTGCAAAATTTTCAATAAAAATTAAACCTTGAATGAATTTAAAAAGTATAATTTGTGTTTGTAAAGAATTGAATCAATCAGTGAAAATATGTCAAGTGAGGAGATGCTATATGCACAGGTATTTATATGGATTCATAATCGTGATACTAACAATTTCTAATCACAACGTTTGTGGTCAGTTTGTGTGGGGGTGAAGTGGTAATGAGAATTGTTGTTGTCAAGTCTATATTACAAATTTAATACTTAGCAAAACATGAGTGGTAAATATTTTATTTATTTAAAAATGCTGCATATGCAAGTTTTTTTTTTGTGTTCTTTTTTTTTTCAATTTTCAAATAATTTCAATACTGTTATCTTGGTTTTTATTCATACCATTTAAAATAACTATTTTTAAATAAAATTTGATGTTTTAGTTAAACGTCGTTTCATATATACATACATATATATAAATGCATATTATGTTAAATTAGGATTAGGTATCATATTATAGTGAATTTAAGTTTGTTTTTTAAAATATTTTTAATTAAATTTAAATCAAACAATATATAAGAAAAATATTTTGTGAGATATTTTTTCAGATTATATCTATATATATATATATGTATAAAAAATTTGGCGCCCATAAGTTGTTTCGTTACGTTTTAACCGCTTCTGTCGCACCAAATATTAATTATTCAAACAATTTGCATACAATTTCGTTTGAGAAGATTATTTATACAAAGAAAAAAAATTGAAATAATTTATTAGCATGTTCACACAGTCCATGAGAAAACAGTTACTTTTTATATACATAAATAAATTGCATTGTATTATTACACGTTTTTGTAGGAAAATGATAAAAATGTTTATGAATGGTACGATAAGCCTTATAAGTGTTCCGCCTTCTTGTCTAGTTTAAAAAAATTATTATTATATATGATAAAAAAATACATTTAAAATTAATATTAGATTTGTTTAAAACAAAATAAAAATTTAATTTCATAAAACTCTGAACCAGTTTAAATCTCTCACTAAATTGTATTAATTTGTACATCAATTAGAACCTATAATAAACATACATACATACATATGTATGTATGCACATACATATATAAACGCAAACTATTATCAGTTAGTCGATTAGAAATGGTTCTTTTTCGTCATTTAACAAAAATAAGAATTTGATGAGTCGCACTTAGTCATATCGCATATATTGTTTTTACTTCAACTCCATAAGTTTTTCAGTTGTACCTGACGCATTATTTATAGTACCTTGAAGGGTAATCTCATTCACACGACCTTTCAAAAAAAAAGTATGTGGTTACAAATCATACTAATATTAATACATTCATTCAAGTAAATTGACTGGATATCACTTTCAGAAAACTGTTTATAATATCATATCATAATCATTGCAATTATCATAAGACTTTGTTACGCGGTTTGAGCTTTAACTTTATCAGGTTGTTTCTCCGCAAAAAGTTTAGTGTCTTGTAATATTTTCCAGGTGTTCAATAATAAATCTTGTAATTGTTTTATTTCTTCTACATGGTTTTGAAATTTTTATTTAAGCACGTTTAGCACTGGCATCTCATATCTACAGTACGCAGTTCAAGAGCTATGTATATCAACGCACAATAAGTTTGAACAATATATCACTTTAGTATTGCAAAGAAACTAAAAAGCAAAATACGAATGACTGAAAAAAGTGAGAGCAGTACTCGAAATTGGAACTGTACCGGTAACTAAAATAAACCAATATTTTTGATCAGAAAAGCAAAGTAGGAATGATTGAAAAAGTTGAGAGCAGTTCTCAAAATTGGAACTGTACCGGTAACTAAAATAAAGCAATATTTTTGATCAGAAAAGCAAAGTAGGAATGACTGAAAAAGTTGAGAGCAGTTCTCCAAATTGGAACTGTACCGAAATCTAAAATAAACCGATATTTTTGATCAGAAAAGCAACAAAGTAGGAATGACTGAAAAAATTGAGAGCAGTTCTCCAAATTGGAACTGTACCGAAAACTAAAATAAACCGATATTTTTGACCGGAACCGAACTGAAAATAGTATATTTTGTAATATATTCGTTTAGTACTGTATAGTTCGGAACCTGTGTATTTGCGTTCAATTCACTTCAGTTATTTAAAAAGTTAATAAATGAAGGTTTAAAAACAATTTTTAGTTATAAACTTAGGTGAAGTTGGAGTGACTGCTATGCGCTCAAAGCTCATTTCAGCTCAATTAAGAGCCCGATGTGATATCACTAAATAGAGTTGTTCATATGTAGACTAGAGGTCAGTGTACGAACAACAACAAAAAATATGATTGTCCCATTTAAGTTAAAGTAAACCAACTTGACAAGTCTCTAAACTTGACCAAGTCCCTAATTTTGTAAAAGGACAGCTCTGTTAGTTCGGTAAAAATAGCAGCTCCAAAGACGAAAGATTTTTCGTCAATGAGGTACACTAACCCTTGAGATGCAGAGCCTCAACCATGAAAAAACTCCTAGTTGAATAACATGTCTTCCTAGTACATAGTGATTCATCGGCACCGATAATATAGTACTGAACAAATTCCCTTTTGTTAAAGCAGCTACTAATACGTTTCTTCTCATTTATAAACATAAAAGTTTGTTTTTATTAAATAAATTCAGTAACTATGCTTTATATAATATATTTAATATAGATTTAGACTATTGTAATTGAGAAACCAAATAGAAAAGTAAAATTGATGTAAAACTGAAGTAGCATAAGCGAAGAGACTTGGAACAGAGTTCAATATAAGAAGTTGGTAAAGACACTGTTCTCTACTGGAAGTTTGTGAAGTGGTGTATAGAAACTTTTTATCCAATTAGTTAATAAATGCTTCAATTGAAAGAATGTGCTGCCTAAAAACATTTTACTTCGCCAACCACATTTTCAATTTCAAGGAAAAACAAATTTTTGCAGCTGTTAAATACAAATTAAAAATATTGCATTTTCTCAGATTGCATTTAATATATACTTTATATATATTTTAATGCATTTGTTTTGTTAAACCTATTTTCAACTTTTAATTTTTTGTGAGATTTGTTATTTCTATTCGTATTTATTTTGTTTTAATATTTTTGACTGGATTGAAATGTAAACACTTTAATAACGCAATTATTGCTAATTGAGGTTCGTTAATTGTGGAGTGTATTAGCACACGGATTGCTCATTTTAGCATTAAAAAAAGAATATGATTTTGTTTTAATGAATATAATTTATTTAATAATTAATTGCAGTACTAGAAGGTGTGTTGAAATTATAGTTCTTGTGATTTTATATTTCAATGTCTATATATTTCTTAATTTAATTTAAGGTATATTCTTATGTTATGTTTTTATTATTTTAGGGTGCAAAAATATGGGTTCCACATCCAGAAGAAGTATGGGAGGGAGCTTCACTGGAACAAGACTATCATAAAGGAGATACAGTTATCAAAATAGTAAAAAATACTGGACGACAGCTCGAGTTAGCAATCAAACCAAATGGCAGTAATTTACCGCCATTGAGGAATCCTCAAATTTTGATTGGTCTTAATGATTTAACATCCTTATCTTATTTACATGAACCGGGTGTTTTACATAATTTAAGGGTTCGATTTTGTGATCGTCAAAATATTTACACATATTGTGGAATAATTTTAGTTGCCATAAATCCATATGCTTCGTTATCACTTTATGGGTCCAGTATTATACGCGCTTATCGTGGCCGATCTATGGGCGAGCTGGAACCGCATATATATGCTATTGCAGAGGAAGCATACACAAAATTAGAGCGTGAAAAATGTAATTTAAGTGTAATTGTAAGTGGCGAGTCGGGTGCTGGTAAAACCGTGTCAGCTAAATATACAATGCGTTATTTTGCCGCAGTCGGAGGTTCAGAGTCTGAGACACAAGTAGAAAGAAAAGTATTAGAATCCTCACCAATTATGGAAGCTTTTGGTAATGCTAAAACAACAAGGAATGACAATAGTTCACGTTTTGGAAAATTTACAAAGTTATTGTTTAAAAATAATATGGGTGTGATGAATCTTACTGGTGCCACAATGCACACATATTTGCTGGAAAAGTCACGTGTTGTATTTCAAGCGCCTGGAGAACGTAATTATCATGTCTTCTATCAACTTTGTGCAGCCCGTGATAAATATCCAGAGCTAATTCTTGGTAAAATTTGGATTAACAATAAAAGTTTTTCTTTATTTTTAATAGTTATTTAATTACAGATCATCAAGATAAATTTGATTACTTAAATATGGGAAAGTCGCCTGATATAGAAAATGTTTCAGATAGGAAACTTTTTAAAGAAACCTTACACGCTATGAGCGTGTTAGGTTTTAGTAAAAATCAGGTAAGCACATCTGATCATATGAAAAATATTGAAACAAGTTTTCTTTTAAATTAACTTATAGATTACCGATATACTAAAAATTCTAGCTGGCATCTTGCATTTAGGAAATATTAAATTTGGATATAAATATAAAAAGGATTCAGAGGAAATCGACCCTGATGGTTGTGATATAAACGTAAAATGATTTGATTTATCTGATTGATGTAATAAGAACATCAACATATTTTGATTATATATTTTAACAGGTTAATGATCTACATTTACAATTGACGGGTGAAATGTTGAGAGTGAACTCAGATGATTTACGCAAATGGCTAACTACTCGACAAATTGAATCTGTAAATGAGCATGTACTTATACCTAATACTATGGAAATATCATATGCAGCTAGAGATGCATTAGCTAAGCATATATATGCAAAACTGTTTCAACACATTGTTGATGTTACCAACAAAAGCTTGAACATGGGAAACAAGCAAAGCTGTTTTATTGGCGTGCTCGATATTTACGGTTTTGAGACTTTTGATGTTAACTCATTCGAGCAGTTTTGTATTAATTATGCTAACGAAAAACTACAACAACAATTTAATCAACATGTTTTTAAACTTGAGCAAGAAGAATATCTAAAAGAAGGCATTACGTGGACAATGATTGATTTTTATGACAACCAGCCATGTATTGATTTGATTGAATCAAAATTAGGTGTACTAGATCTTTTAGATGAAGAGTGCAGGGTTTGTTTGTTATTAGCTTAGAAAATAGGATATTGTATATATAATTAATTGTTTCATATAGATGCCAAGAGGATCAGATGAAAGTTGGGTTGGAAAATTGATAGAGAAATGCAAAAAGTTTCCTCATTTCGAGAAACCACGTTTTGGGACAACAAGTATTTAATACATTTTTATACAAAAAACATTAGTGATATGGTTTTAATGTTACATAAAGGTTTCTCTGTCAAACATTTCTCTGACACTGTGCAATATGACGTTCATGGATTTCTTGATAAGAATCGTGACACCGTTTCTAAACAACTTGTTAATGTAATTCGTCTGTCGGAATTGCCGTTGTGTAAACTTTTAATTGAATTGGAAGAAATTGACACGCTCAGCACGGATGGTGCAAAAACTCAAGCTATGGGTGGTCGGGTTGTAATAAGTGCAGCAAAGCAACAGGTAATTTTCATTTCTTAAAAAGATTTAAAAATTTACATTAAAAATATGCATATAAGTCCCCGAGCCGTATATAATAACATATTATATAAAATACTAGGATTACAATTATTGTACTTGTTATAAAGGTTTATGAAATTTTGTACACTATTGGAATATTGTTATATGGTATTTATTACCATTGTATTAAGATACAAATACTTTAATGAAGAATAAGAGTATGTAGCTTATGTTGTTCTTGAATACTTACTGATATGATGTTTCATACTATTGTATTAGCACATTAATACTTTATAAAGTATAAAATTATAATATTTTTTGTCAGTAGTTTATATTTTTGTTCGTCAGAAAAGATGAGTGGCTCTAAGTTGTAGACCCAATCTCGAGGTTCGAGATATAAATAACAAGTAAATTTATTTAGTTTTGATATTAAGTTCAGTTCCTTTGTTTTTATGTGAAATTCACATTATTTTCTTTTACAATTTGCTGTTTCTTCAAAATTATTGAAAACAATCTATCCTCTTAAGTGAAAACGTTACAGGGTACTGACGACCGAAAGTTTGTTAGTTATCTAAATATTATTTTTTAAGTAATTACTTTAATTATACCCCGATATTCATCTAATATCTAATCTAAGCTGATATTCGGTATAATAACATGTTCTTGAATCACTGGCAATATTTTGCTATAAAGTATTCTTTTAAATATTTTAAGAATGACAAGTGAAGACTAATAGTATAATATTAATTTATTATTAAGTTAGTGTGTGCACTGGGACATGAAAATAGATGAGCGGCATCATGAGACACCAATTTAATGGTAAAAGTCAGGTTAGCTATTTAATGCCAGTTTTAAACTTCTAGCATGTGGTATTGCATGACTAACGTTAAAGAAAAAAAATATTTTACCAATTATAGACTACATTAATATTTACTTATTAACAAATTCTATGTATTTTAACATGTTTTACATAGAAAAGTCTAACTACAGCAGAAGGTTAAATAAATAGAAAAGAGATTATATACATATATGGCTCAAGGACTTAAATATAATTTTTAATTGAATATTTATATACTATGTTTTTTGTTTTTTGTTGCTGTTGTCTTTTTTATTATTTTTGGTATACTTAAAAACGAAAAATTTCTGGTTAATCCAATACGTCCTTCGATCTATAGCTGCCTGCTGATTACCGACGTCGAGTTAGTTACACATTTTTATATACTGTTTTTTACTAATATATGCATGAATTACTTAAACCAAATTTCTAACTGAAATCTTAAATAATTGATAATTATTTTTTTTTATATTGTCATAAAACATTTATATTGATTGTTCATATATATCAATTACTTACTATAATATATAAATATAAAAATTATCACATAAAATAAAAATTATTCATACAACTGGGTTATTGTTATAACAAAATTTTGAAATCGGATATAAATTATCATATGTTTTCTAACTGAACTATATATTTGATTTTTTTTAATTCCTTTAAAGTGAAGGTTTCCGAAATTATGATATTTTTCATGGATAATGGATCCCATCATTTTTATTTTTTTTCTTCTCTTATTTAATTAATATATATAAGTTTAAAATCAACTAAATACAAATATTTAATCAATATTATATTCTCCATTTTATTAAAGCATTACTAATCTATTACTATATTCATATGATTAACTAATTTTAATAATAATAAATAATTGTTTTAACTTGGTTGCATGTTTCCTTTGATTTTATTATTATTTTAAAATTTAGTAAAGTTGGTTTATTTATTAAATAGGTTGCACCTTCCAAACAACATAAACGTTCTGTGGGATCTCAATTCCGTGAGAGCTTATCTTCACTAATAAATACATTGCATGCGACTACACCACATTATGTACGATGCATCAAGGTAAACAATGAGAATATATAACGAAAATTTTGGTTAATTATTTATGTATATTATTTTATTAGCCTAACGATGATAAAATTGCCTTCAAATGGGAAGCCTCTAAGATTGTACAACAATTACGTGCCTGTGGTGTACTAGAAACAGTACGCATATCAGCTGCTGGATTTCCATCACGTTGGATATATCATGATTTCTATATGCGCTATCAATTATTGTGTCATCGCACATTAATCAATAAAAATGATTTGAAGCAATCATGTTTCAATATTGTGCAAAATTGGATTACAGATGAAGATAAATATCGTTTTGGCAATACGCAAATATTTTTTAGAGCGGGTCAAGTTGCTTACTTGGAGCAGGTGCGCGCCAATTTACGTAAAAAATATATAACTCTTATACAGTCGGTAGTACGTCGTTTTATATGTCGTAAACGATTTCAAAGGCTACAGCGTACAGCACTTGGACTACAACGGTATGCACGTGGCTGTTTGGCACGAAGAAAAGCTCAGGCAATACGAGAGCATCGAGCTGCACTTGTTATATCGAAGTATGCACGTGGTTGGCTTATAAGGCGGAGATATGTACGTTTGAGACGTTCAATTTGTGGTATACAACAGTATGCACGCGGTATGTTAGCTCGTAAACGGTTTCGTGATGTTATGGACCATTATCGTGCTACGGAGATTCAACGTTTCATGCGAGGTTATTTGGCTCGTCGCGCTTATCATAAGAGACGACACGATATTATTATATGCCAAGCTGCGGTTAGACGATTTTTGGCTAGACGTAGAGTGAAGAAAATGAAAACCGAAGCGAAAACCATTTCTCACATAGAAAAGATGTATAAGGGTCTTGAGAATAAAATTATATCAATGCAACAGAAGATTGATGAATTAAATCGTGAAAATAGTAACTTGAAGCATAAGACAAGTGAAATATCCGTTCTTAAGTATGAGTTATATTATTGTTTAATTTCTTAAATTTTTTACCAACATTATCTTAACATTTTTAGAATGAAATTGGAATTAAAAAAAACACTAGAAGGCGAAGTTAAAAATTTAAAATTAGTGCTTGCAGAAAAAGATAAAGTATTAACACATTTAACCAAACAATTGGAAATTGAACGCGATGAGAAAATGCAATTACTTGAAGACAAGGATAATACCGCTGAACAATTTACAAAGCAAAAACAAATATGGCGTATAGAGAACGATGATTTGCGTAAACAAATCGATGATATGATTGAAATGGCGAAAAAAGTTGAAACAAAAGCTGCCGTACAACGAGAAAATAATAATGAATCTAAAGAAATACAAGAGGCTTATCAAAAGTTACTTAAAGACAAAGAAATAGTGGAAAATGAAAATTACCTACTGAAAGAGGAACTATCGCGGATGCAAAAATCGAATGGTACTGATTTTGTTTATCATACTAGATCGCCAAGTAACGCTTCTAGCCAGAATGAAGACGATGTAGGCTATGTATCTGGAAAGAATACGTTGGAAGTGACTCGCAGCCAAGGAGGCTTTGGAAAGGCCCCACATTTATCACAATCAGGTAAGTACTGTATTATGTTAATATTTGCAATGAAGTGAAGGCACACTGTTTCGAAGTGCGACAAAAAACAACAAGTCTCTTGCTCAAGTCTCTTGCTCAAGTCTCTTGCTGACATATTGGCACCACTGTTGCAGTCTGTCAAAAACTATGTTTTTACAATTAAAAAATCTTACGTATGTGCGTAAATTTCAAGGCTAACTAAATTTTGTATTCATTTAAATAATTATGAAAAAAATTTAAAATTAAAATGAAAATTGAAATTGGTTTTTACAACAAAATTAATTATAGTTAAAAACATTTATACCTTAATAAGTCTTAAGGCATGAAGGTTAACAACTTAAACTTGTTAACAACTAATAAGTTAACAAACTCGATGTGATTTTTAATTACACTTTATGTAATTTTTTTTTAAATTATTATATTTTTAAAATAATTATATTCAACAAACTTTAAATATTTTTAAAATAATTTTTGTTTACTAACAAGTTTTAAAATGGATCATTTATTGCATTGTTAACATTTTTTTCTGCAGTCTTTTAGTTGATTAGTTGTATCTTAACTAGTCTGTTAGACCAAGAGAGTAGTGTTATTGTTTAACGTACTAATTAGAGACTTTAGCAAGAGACTTTACTCTTGCCGCCTTTTAGAGCGGTCGAATATAAGTTAAATAGTATTAATTAAAATTTTTTGATTAAATTTTGAAAGATATAACTCCGGGCCAAGTTGGACTTGTTCTTAAGTTACGTGATATTTTGGAATATGAAAAACGCAAAAATAAAATACTTGGTGATCAGCATGAAAAGTTAATGAATCGCAACAAGAACACTGAGGATTCTATAAGGTATGGCGCATTTTTTTTCCTTTAAATAACTTTAATTTGATTCAAATATATTTTTTTTATAAAACCAGAGTAACTGAACTTGAAGTTGAAAATGAAAAGCTACGAAATGATTACGAACTTTTGCGGAACAGTATAAAGAGAGGAACGGAAATGCATGAACTTGATGGTAAAATTAATTTGAAAAATCTCCTAAAACGTTACCCCTTCGAAGCTATAATTTTATTAGTTTTACAACAACAAAAATTCTTTTTATATTATTTTAATTAATTAAATTTTTACTTGACCATACAGCTGTTTCAAGTATTGCTAAAAAAAGAGTATTAAAATTTAACAATTAAAAAATAAAAATTTAATTAATAAATAAGATTACTCTACAGCTAGTCTATGATTTCGTTCTAATATAACACAGAAAGTGCATTTTTTAATAACTTTTCAAACAAATTAACAAAATTCCAGAAAAAAATGCGAACATACAAGTCAAATACGTACGGCTTTGGGTCAGTTGACTAATAAACGCTGACTCTGAGCTACATTTTTGGCAGGGCAAGAGTTCAATCCCTGGTATTTCCAGTTGCCAAAAACTATTTATGAATAATTATATATAAGAAATAATTTCCAAAACCACTGATGATGGATATTTGGCAATACTCAACACAGCTGTTGTAGAAATTTAGTTGTTGTGGTTCACTACTTTGCGAAACTTCTTTTTTAAGTACCATAGATTGTAGTCCACAGTTTCTGTTGAAGTAAAAATTGTCATTACTGTCATATTGACGTTAAAATCAAATTTAATTAATTTTTTATTTAATTAAGCGCAATTTTATGCACTACAAGATGAATTACGACGACGTCGTGAGGAATGCATTCAACTCAAAGGTGTATTACAGCAACAAAGTCAGTCATTAAAATCGTATGGAAATGGAAATGGATCGTTAAATAAAAATGAATTTAAAAATCCCCAGGAAAATAATGACCTGGCTGAAGCATTCCAAGCTCAGAAACTTGTCAATCGGTAAGCATTATTTTTATTTTTATTTATTTATTTATTTTTTTTAATAAAAATTATCTACTTATTTCAATAGACAATTGGAATCTGAACTTAGTGCCTTGACTGAAGAAAATAATGCTCATTTGGCTGAACTAAGTAGACAGATTGATGATCTTCGTAATGAAAAACAGCAATTGCAAAATATTATGCAAACTGATCTTGACAATGTTAATGAAAAGGATATGGATAAAGTTGTACAGAATGAACGTTATTTACGTTACGAATTGGACAAAACTCTAAACCAATATTCCCATCTGCAGGTAAATGTTCTTTGCGTTTAAATTAAAAAAAAAACTAGTATCAGTATAGTATTTGCTATACTAATTAAATATGAGATTTGATGAAAAAAACACCATCTCTATACATAGTATTGGTTGGACTCATATTGATTTTGATATTTTTCGCATAGTTTTCAATATTTTGTAAATTGACGAAACAGCTAAGGAATTAGTAATTAAACGATAAACAGATTTGGTAAAGTTTCTATTTTACCAAAAAAAGTACCTTTCTACTTTTTAAGTTTGCACTTAACTTCTAATAATAAGAATATTGTAAGAATCTTTTAAATTCTAGTTTGCCAAAAAAAAACTATTCTATTTTATATAAGGTTTTTAGCCTTATTAGATTTCGAAATCTCAATACAAATTCCTCAAGCTTAATAATATAGATTTTATTTAGCAACACTACTTCTAACTTTAAAGTTAAGTTAGATTAGCTCAATTAAAAATCTTCTAATCTCATTGAGATGCCACGTTAGGATATCAGTCTTGTATTCGCTTTCTTAATTGCTCACAGCCGGTAAAGAAACCCAGCTAGAGGATTGAATCTTTTTTAATGACTACTCTTTCAGTTTTTGCTTTGTCAGTTTTAGCACATGCCTAACGACGTTTAATCATTTTGATTACAAGTACAACCGGGTCTACGTTCCGGTGCCACTTGTCAATCTCGACGACCAAGTGACCGTTCAATACCCCCAGCGGGTTGAAGTAAAACGCAGGTCCCAGTGGCAACATTAATCATACTTGAAACTCAGTTTTTAGAGGATCTTATATAACTTCTATATGCTTTGACTAGAATTCAAGTTAAATCCTGAAGTCTTATATGTTAACACAAGATATTATTTGGCCTAAATGGATTTCTAGAATTACTGTTATAATATAATCTAAACTTTATAGAGTAGGTCCACTGTGGTAGCACAAATTATAATTAATTAAAGTTTTAAATATGCAAATAAATATTATTATTAATTTTTTTTTATTATCGAAAACAGGAAGAATTGAATGTTATGGGTCGCAAATTTGATACATTGAAGTTCGGCAATGACAAAATGGCACTGAAACTTGAACAGTTAGGTGTGCCAACTGTAGAGAACGCCGCAAAAGAAGAAACTGCCAGGCCAGTTACACAAGTTACTAAACAAAAAATGCAAAACTATCAAGGTAATTAATTATTCGAATCAGAACATTATTTTATTTTGTTTTCTAAACAACTGTATTTGGTTATTTGGTTTTTAGGTGTTATGAAATTCCAGAGTTCAGATCTAGACAAAATTTTACATCGCCTTATAAACAGTATGACGCCTCGTATTGCCATTGGATTATTGCCCGGTTTTCCGGCCTATATATTATTTATGTGTATACGGTATGTACCCGATTTTTATATATTTTTTTTCAATTTTTTCTTAATTTAATTTCATATTAATTCTTCTAGTTATACTGATTTAATTAATGCTGATGACGATGTACGTGAACTTTTAAGTAAATTTGTGGTGCAAATCAAGAAAATTCATCGTAATCCTCATGTCATAGAAGTTCGAACTTTGTGGCTAGTAAATTCTATAGCGTATGTATTTTCATTTGTTAAAATAATTTTTTTTTATATAGATAAGATATAGATTATATAGATAAGTTATATGTATATATGTATCTTTTTAATTTGTAATTTTTAATTTTAATTTATTTTTTTATATTTTATATTTATTTATTCTTGAACTTTTTTTTTATTAATTTAATTTTTTTATAAAATTTTACTATATTTTATAGATTAATTAACAATTTTTTTTTATTCTTTAGGTTATTAAATTTATTAAAACAATATGGTGATGTTGAAGAGTATGTGAAATACAATACATTAAAGCAAAATCAGCAACAATTAAAAAATTTCAATCTCTACGAGTATCGTCGCGTAGTGCTTGAAATAATCAACAGTTTATATCATGTATTAGTAAAACAAGTTCAAGGATTTTTGGAACCATTAATAGTACCTGCAATACTCGATAACGATGAAATTAAGCGTGGTAGACAAACACAAAATATACGTGGACATACCACGTCTAATGATCCATCATCTCCTGACCATTCAAAAATAGCTGCTTGGAAACAGTTAATACAGAAGCTGGAACACTTTTTCAAACAGTTCTATCATTTTGGTTTGGATCGCTGCTATTCGGAGCAAATATTCAATCAGTTATTATATTTTATCTGTGCTGCTGCCATGAATTGTTTAATGTTATGCGGCGATATGTGCATGTGGGAGACAGGAATGATTATTCGATATAATTTAGGCCATATTGAAGATTGGGTTAGAGAAAAGAAAATGGTAATGTTATTTAAGTTAATAAATTTTAGTTTTATTTTAATAATAAATTATTTATTTATAGTCAAATGATGTTCTATTGCAATTGGCACCATTAAACCAGATATCTCAGCTTTTGCAATCCCGGAAAAGCGAACAAGATGTGCAAAGCATTTGTGACTTATGTACATCTCTTAACACAGCACAAGTACTTAAGGTAAAAATATTTATGAGTTTATTTTGATTTTTACGTATTTCGAGTAATTTCATCTATTTTAAATTAAATGAATTTAATAATGTTTTAACTATTCCTTTAATACTTAGGTTATGAAATCATACAAATTGGATGATTATGAGGGTAAAATAACAAGTACATTCATGGAAACATTAACAGAGAAATTAAATGCACGTCCATTGGTAAGATATTATATTAGAAATATGTATGAAATAGATTTGTAATGATTTGTTTTCTTTTCTTATCTTTTTAGATGAATAACAATATTCATGACTTTACTATGGATCAGAAGTTTATACATCCATTCAAAGTAGTTTTTAAATATAGCGATGTAAAATTAGAAGAGATTGATTTACCAAAACATTTAAACCTCGACGAATTACTCGTTAAGATATAATTTTGCTGAACAAGTAAACTTTTAGCATTCAACGTATTTAATTAAAGTATTAGTAATAGTTGTTCCTTATCGTTGCCAATCGATGTTAAAAATTAGCTGAATTTTTAGTTAAAATTATTTATTTTTATTTGATTCATGCAAATTTTAATAAATTTATAGTGCAATTATATTTACATATATATAAGTATGTATAAATTATATTTTTGTGAACAAATAGTAAATTGTACCTAAAACTATTTAAATGAGGAAACGGTTCCTAAACCGAAATATTTTGTACTAACTTTTGAAAGTATTTTTACATGCAATAATGAAAAGAATTGTTATATTATTATTAAAGATAAAGATTCTTCCAAATGTACTTAAGAATGAGCAAAAAATTGGTTGCCTTAAATAAAAATTAAGAGATTTTCGATACAATGAAATGAAGGACTTTTGTCCGATTAGAATATATGTGTGATAAAAATAAAATGATCTGATTTGAAATGTAGTGATTGCAGCGTATTTAATACAGGAATAGATAAAAATAATTTTTGTCTATATTTGATATACTATATGAAAATATGTACCTAAGTATTTTTTGTTATTATACATTCCACCAATTTATTTAAAAAATATTCCTATTCAAAATGCCATTAGTAAAATAAAGTAATTTAGTATTTTTTTGTTTACATAAAGAAATAAAAATAAATTATGCACTATAAAGGAGATATTATACTAATATTTTTAAATATTTGTATAAATGAAATTAAAAAATACATATGTATATGTTAATATTTATATACAAAAGCTTTAGCGGCTAAAAAATTAATACTGTTTAGAAAACAGAATATGCATTGTTAGTTATTAATATGAAATAAAATTATAATTTAATAACAATTCAAAGTTTTTAATATTTATCTTTTATTGTTTATTTACATTTATTTATTATTTAATATTTTTTAATTTATTGTTTTAGTGACCAAATTGTTTCAATAATAATTTTGTTTTTTAACCTGCTAACTGGTCGTTAGTTAGATAATACACTTTTTAAAAAATTATATTTGTTTTTTAAAATATTTTATATAAACTGATATTTCAACTATATTCTAATGTCATCATCAAGGTATATTTTGTAAACCAAGAAATATTATAACAATCAAGTCAAAATGTTTAAGAATTGCTACTACAGAATGTATCTCTACAAATGTAAATGCGATGTCAGTAAAGTTCGTGGATAAAGGCAATAAAAAGTATTGTACATCGTCGTAGATTAAGGTTATAGTTGCATCATAAATTTAGAATAGACAACTTCAACCATGAAACATAGTTTTCAACAGTATGTTTACTTTGCTTTAGAAAATCTGATGGCATACTCAGTTAGTTATAGATATAGCATATCAATAACCAGCTATATATTGTGATACCAATATGTGTTTTTTTAGAACTATTATTTAATATAAATTTTTAAAGTTAAAGATTCATTCTTCAATTTCAAAGTTTTATTAATTACTTAAGTTATAATGCTCGCAATATTCAATTCAAACAAAAAATTAATCGATAACAACATTGGATAGCTTATTTCTTGGTAGGTTTATAGATGGTTTTCGTTTAACGATTATTCCAGTCGCTACTGTCGCTTCATTTTCTCTTATTGTAAACGCTTGACCTGGAGTCATGACCATTTTTTTATGCAATGTTATGCTAACTTTCCCGTGTTCGCCAGGCATCAACATTTCATTTGGAGGTACTATTTTTTTTTTTTTTATAAATATACATCAATAAATAATATTATATATACTATTTTAAGTGATTAACTTACTTAAATCGATTCGAGCTGGTACATTCCACGTAGTACTGAACAATTGTTGTATATATTTCGAAAGCATAGGTCTAAATCTACCACCTTCAGCTCTGGATAATAAATACATAGATGCGTCGTAATGATTTGATATATCTTCAGTTCCTGTAGCGCAGAGAAGCATTCCTCGTTCTACATTTGATATTTTGACTCCACGAAGTAATGCACCAACATTCTCTCCTGCAATACCCTATGAAAACATGCATTCCATTACTGGTCAAATTTTTTTAAATATTTTATCTATTTAGTTACTTGCGGTACACTTTTGCGAAAAATTTGTAAATCCCCAATTGAAGTCTTGATATTTTGATTGAATCCAAGTAAATCGGCTTCAGCATTTTTTGCCATTGTACCACGTTTAATTGTACCCACAACAACTGTACCTCTACCGGGCATTGTGAATGCGTTATCGATAGGAAGTATGAAGGGTGAAGTGATATCACGTGTTGGCGTTGGTATATAATTGTCTATATGTTCCAATAATTGTTCAATTGCAGGTACACCGTATGCAGAAGTGTCATTATTCATCGCCAATAGTGCAGAACCATAAACAACTGGTGTGGCAATTCCATCAAAGCCAAAATCTGTCAGCAGTTCACGCACTTCTAATTCTACTAACTCCAAGACTTCATTATCTACTAGATCTGCTTTATTTATAAATACCACAATTTTTTCTATGCCAACCTGTTTTGCGAGTAATAAATGTTCACGAGTTTGAGGCATTTGACCATCAGTTGCTGCAACAACCAATATTGTGCCATCCATTTGTGAAGCTCCAGATATCATGTTCTATAAAAAAGCATAACGATTATATATTGTCTTAATGCACTATAACTTTATTTTGATTTTTATTGAACTAAATTAATATTGTTAAGAAGATTTAAGGGTTCACTAACCAAAAGCGTGAACACTTGGTGTCAATATTTTCAGATTATATAACATTGTTCATACTCACTGCTTAGTAGCGTTTTACCTTAATATAATCTGCATGTCCAGGGCAGTCAGTATGTGCATAGGAACGCTTTAAAGTGTTATAACCGATATGGCATGCATTTATTGTAATTCCTGAAATGAAAAACTCATATTATAACCTCAAGAATATCACTGTTTAGTGAAGTTACCTCTTGCTTTTTCCTCCGGCGCACGATCAATTTGATCATAGGCAACAAAATTTGCTAAACCTTTTTGCGCTAATACCTTTGTAATAGCTGCTGTCAAAGTGGTTTTACCATGATCGACATGACCAATGGTTCCCACATTGCAGTGTGGTTTTGTGTCTTTTTCAGTTTGCGTACAAAAGCAGCGTCGCTTAAGCTTTAATCCATGTTGAAAATTGTTTCTTATATTATTGTTAAAAGTATTTAAACTGACACCACATCGAACGGTGAATATACTTTGTGTAAATAACTTCCTCATGCCGGTCATCTGTTTTTGCTCCTTTATTTACAATTTTTTCACATATTCTTTTTCCCTTCTTCTCATCAGCATGAATAAATATTAGCAAAGATTAATAGATGAGACATAAATCGATCTATATAAGTTAAGGCTGTCAGCAAGTTCGAGTAAATTGATGGTAAATTGAGGGAAATTTCGAGTAAGGTAACTTAGATAAAAATTAGGTAAATTAAGTCTTACCGTTGTGAAAATTTTACAAGATGTTTAATAAATAAATAAATAAATTTGAAAACTTTTAACCAAAAAAATTAAATCAGTGCAATAAATAAATATTTATATAAGTGCAATGCGAAAAATCCTAGGAAATTGTAATTTACTTTACCTCAATTTACTCAAACTCGCACACGGCTAAAAATAGTGTTTGAAGCTTGTAATTTTTAACATTCGATTTGTAAACAAAAAACATATGATATTCTTAATTTGCGGCAGTATAAACAGTTTCGAAATTAACTTAATTAACTTAATTATTTTTACGAAATTAAGGAAATTTGGCTGTCTTAACATAGTATTAGGACGTGTGCGAGTTAGGCTAAGTTGATGCTAAACCAAATGGGAGATTTTTTGGGATTTTTTGCACTGCACACATTTAGCCATTTATTAACACGTATCGACACATCACTACATTATCGGCACAAATTAGAATTTCCTTCATTTAGAACGCAACTTAACCTAATTCGCACACGTCCTTAAAACTCTTTTTTCAAATCTGCAAATTCAAAACTTGATGAAGCATACATTTCCCATTTCCACAACTTGAACATTTCGCTGTTTTTATATGAATTTTTGCTAAAATTTTCGCATACATTGTTCTCTGACGCTATATGTCACTATGAAATTCAAAACAGATAAGGGTACGAGAATTTATTATAACAATTCTTTAAAATGTTTGAATAATTAATGACAACTGCAAAAGTGCTAAATAATATAAGGCAATGACTAAAATAAGTCAAGAAAGCTTTTTATTTTTGACGTTAACATGTTTTCTTCTTGGAACTGGTCTTTTCTTTGTTGGCTTTTTTCCGGTTGCATATGAAACCGTAGAGATTATTAGCAAAAATGATGATTTATCCTATGAAAGACCTGTTAGTTTAAATGGAATAAGGTAATAAATTTAATTTAATTACTAATTTAATAAACAAATAAAGTATAAACGCAGATTAGTACAGCCGGCAAAAAAGTATCCTCAGACAATATTAATGGTTGTAGATGCACTACGTTGGAATTTTTTAAATAAGACAAATATGCCGTTTACTTATGAAAATGCTTGTATGCATTTTTCAATAGAAGTTGATATTCCAACAGTAACAATGCCTCGTTTAAAGAGCCTTACAACGGGAACTCTATCGACATTTATTGATATAATATTGAATCTTGGCGAAACTGAACAATTGGATGATTCATTAATACACCAATTGGTCAAAAATGGAGCTAACATATCCTTTGTTGGAGATCGCACATGGACGAATTTATTCCCTAATAAATTTTATCGACAACAAGCGAATGTAGATTCCTTTTATGTAAACGACTTTTATGAGGTTTGTTAAATTTATATAAAATTTTTTAATCGCTGGTTAAAGCGTTTTGTATTAAATAATAGGGCGACAAAAATGTCACACAATATTTAATGAAAGAACTGACTCTGTATGATTGGAATATGCTTATATTACATTATTTAGGTTTAGATCATATTGGCCATGTTGAAGGTTCTACTAGTTCACGAATATTTCAGAAATTAAATGAAATGGATAAAGTTGTGCAGAAAATTTACAACGGTCAGGTAATTTCATAACACAAGTTAAATTAATTTGAGTGATAATAATATATAATTCTAATATATTGAATTGATAATCGTAAACATATTACTAATAATTTTTTATATATATGTCCATCTTTATCTATTAATCTTAAATATTAATTGTATGTATTCTTCGTTATGCTAGAACTTTCATAATCAGTTGGTATTGATAACAGCAGATCATGGAATGCGAAATGGTGGTGGCCATGGCGGCAGTACAACAGAGGAACGTTTTGTACCACTAAGTGTTTTTAAAAAGAATTGTACCGCAAAGAATCTCATGTAAGTAAAACAAGCAATATTTTTGTTGATATTTAAAATCATTCTTAAATATTTAGCAATAATGTTAAATATAAACAAATTGATATTGTTCCAACTCTGGCGGTGCTTTTATCCATTGATATACCAAAACATTCAGTTGGATGCTTAATTTTAGAGATGTTGCAAGACTTAACATATGAAGATCAACTCTATGCTCTTTATTATAATACAAAGCAACTTTTACAATTGACGAAACGACGATATGGGCAACAAGATACAGGTTTGGAAATTGTTATTTTAATATTAATTTGCCATGTTAAACAAAACTTTGTCTATCTCAGAATATTTAAGTTGGTTTTTAAAAGCAAAGTCTGCCCATTTTGACTTTTTATCTAAGTTGCGTAATAAAAAGGAACAAAGCAGCTTCGATTTTGAGCAAGCGAAACTCAATTATGTTCGTTCGTCCCGAACTATATCGACATTACTTTCAGAGTCTCGTGTTCGATTTCATTACGACTTTATAGCAATTGGTCTCACATTAACTACCATGGTAAGTAAATAACAAAATAATATGTTTTATTTAAAACTAATTATACTCTTTTTTTATATAGACCACTGGGTATATATTAATTTTTGCACTTTTCACAGAATCAAATTATGAATTGGAAAACTTTCCGAAATATAAACGTTTGATGCTTTCACTTTGTGTTGCTATATTTATTTATTTAATTTGTTATTACAAAGCTATAATAAAAACAAGTCATATATTAAATGCCGGCTTCATTACGCTGTCAATGTCTATAGCCATATATTTTGGTATAAACATAGTAAAAATGATATTTAAAATTATTTTACCGATGCATAAATCTATGCAGATGGCGTTGTCCATTCCAATACCACTATTGGCTTGTTTTATATTCCATACATGTTCATTAGCTTCATCATCTTTCATTGAGGAGGAACATCAAACTTGGTATTATTTAGGAGCTACCGCACTTATATTACTTTTTATGAACAAATTTAGAAAAGCTACAATTGAAAGTAATATTGGCCAGGAATATTTTCTTTTTAAAAATATACATAAAACTATTTGGAAAATGCGTTCCGATATAAAAATGCTTATAGTGGTAACGTTGATGAGAAAGCTTAATCAAACAGGCGACAGATGGAAAGACTTAATAGATTTAGGTGATATTTTAAATGAACATGATAATAAAGCCGCTTTAACTTTATTTTTTATTATTGGTGCGTTAAAATAGTTTATATCTTTTATGAGTAATATAATCTAAAATTAGTATTATTTGCTTAGGACTGGTAATGCTATTAATGCAACTTAAAAATGTGAATGGACCATTAGAAATCGTTCCTTGCTTTTTCGCTACAATGTGTATTTACTGTTTTCGTGGTGCCAGTGGAACTGTGAACTTAGTTCAATCGGAGGATCATAAGTGAGTACCATTTCATGTATTATTAATTTATAATAATAATTCTTAACAATTTTATCATTTATTACCATAGCAAATATGTAATTTTGATGTTATTTTGGATAAGCATAGTTATTTTAGCAATAATTCCATATGCTAAAATTATTTTCGGGAAAAAAACTTATGGATATGCAAGAAAGCCAAATCTTATTAAAATATTAAATGCAAATTTTAGTTGCTTTCTACTGGTCTCCGCCTTATTGCATAAACCCCACAATGTTATTTTAGTACCGGCACTGGTATTTGTATTGCAAGTGACATATTCTCTGTGTGATAACTTACATAACCAAAGGTTTTGGCGAGATAATCAGTTACATGTGCTGGCTTATAAAACAGTTTTAACAATATTTGTTGCTAAAATGTTCTACTTTTATCAGGTAAGCGAATTTAATATCTATACGAATATACTTCAGTTGCATAGGCAGTTGAATGACATATATACTTATATAATGTATATATATCCTTATCAAATCCAAAGCTAGTTTAACTGTCTTAATATACCACATTTTTATTTGATTAATAAATGAGATGTAGTTTCAATACAGCACATAACAAAAAAAAAAGAAAAAGTATAATTAATGTATATATAATAATATAATTAAGATGTCTATAAAAACTAAAATCAATTAATTTATAATTTATAAAAAATAACAATCTTAATATATTAATATTAAAAGTATTTGATGCAAAACTGGATAGTTCAGATGATTCGAAACATATTTTTGTTTCCAAATTAAATATTCGAATTATAAATTCATAAAATTAAAAATATAAATATTTTATTATTTGAACTATAGGATGTAAAACCGAATAGATCAGACGATTCGAAGTTTGTTTTTGATGTTAATTTATATGTTCATGTTGACTAAAAAATTTGAATATGATATAATTTAAATAACACGTACCACATTTATAAATTATGACGATTTTGTAATTTAATTCTTATTTTTGTTTTTTTTTTTTTTAATTTTTGTATAAACTTATTAACAATATATTTTTATTTTGCAGGGTAATTCAAATAGTTTAGCAACAATTGACCTTAATCCAGGTTATATTGGTCAAACCAGTTACAATCCTATTATTGTGGGCACATTCGTGACGCTTAATACTTACTGTGCATATATAGTTGCCTTTCTCTATTTAATTCTACACACTTTTAGTATACAAGCCAAACAAATGCCGCGCCGTGAAGAGAAAGAACAAGTCACAAATAGTGCGTTGGTGATCGTGAATGAGAAACAATTGCAATATGTCATATCCTTGTATACAATATCAACTATAATGCCTGTTGCAGCATATTTAGGTTTAATGATGATATTTCGTTATCATCTTTTTATATATTCAGTATTTGCACCAAAATTTTTTTACGAAGTTTATAATGTTTTCGTGTTTTATTTTATTTTTGCCTTAACAAATTTGTACTTTAAATTATTTAAATAAATGTTTTAACGTTGACGTTAAAATTCTGTTATTTTATTATTATTCTTGTATTTTGTACTATGATTCAGTATTTACTCGCAGCGCATAATGTATATCATCCATACTCACGTTCAGCAGAATCTTCTGAAAAATGTCATTGCGCGAATGTTCACAAATGATTAGTCGTTCTGAGCCCAATTTTGAGCAGATACGCAATGCACGACCTTTAAGTAATTAATAAATATTTATTTTTAATCTGAATTCAAAAAGAATTTATATGCAACGAACCTGGTGTAGGTACAGTTACTCCCATAAATGCAGCTATTGTTTCAATCTGTAGGTAGACACTCATAAAATTAGTTTCATCTACACCAGTGCGTGTTATTTCTGCAACGACGGCTTGTAGGAAAAGTTGCTCGAGACGTGAACAGTTCTTTATGGACTGTACTTTAGCGCTGGCTATCATTTCACCTAAAGCCTGTTGTACATGTGCCATATTTACACATAATTTTGTTTTATTGTTGGCGTCAAAAGAAGCATCAGCAATTTCGGTAGCTCTACGGCAAATGTCTAAAGCACGTCGTGCATCACCGGAGACTGCAGCAACCTTACTGAAATAGTAAACAGCATAACATATATAGAATTTAATGGAGAACAGTTATATTGAATTTTGTTTTTAATTATATTTTCTACAAATATAATTTTTCAAACGGTCGAATGATCCAAAGAATTTATTCAAAATTTAAGAATGATCCAAAATTTATTTTGTAAATAAAATTAAATATTTTTTTTAGATTAAATTATCAGTATTAATATATGAAATATATATATTATTAATGTATAAAATCTCAAGTTATTTTGAATAGGAAGACTTTAGCCAATATGTCTTTAGCATGAAACTTTAACCTATAGGCCTAACCTACTCTTAAATAATCCCGTTTAATCTGACACCATCATCACATATCTATTTTCTGCCCCATGTATACGTGCTTGTTCTTGTTAGATCTGTTAAATTTAACATTTATATACAATCATGTCTTGAAGAATATATAACCACTTTTACTACGTTTTAATAATATGAGCTCCGTAAGTACTTGCGATCGTCAACTTAATAACTCTTAGCAATAACTATAGTATGTAATTCTAGATGCTAATTACAAAATCTGTGAAGAGTTTTAACTCTATCTGGTATTGCTAGTGATCAATAGGTCTATGTAAGGCTTACAACTAGTCTAATCTAGCCTAATATCAAAAATCAGTGATAGTGTCCAAGCTTAAAGCTAACAATGGCGTGAACGACTTTCTGACAATATTCCTTTTTAAATATGTTTCTAAAATATTTTGTAAAATGTGTTTAGAAGCTTATTGTGGTTCATTTTACAATACAGAATGATAAGTCCCAAGTAACAAGGACTTAATGTCGACTATTTCATACAGGTGTTTAGCAATCTTAACTATTCTTATTTTTCGGTTTTCAAACGTCTGTTTTTGAACAACTATAGTATAAAATATAAAAGCTCTTCTTGAAATTTATAGAATTACTTCAAGGACAGTTGAAATATTACTATTGATCAGAATGATTTGATCAACCGCTTATAAAAAAAAACAAAATTTAGATTAATATTTTTATTTTCACCTTTTCAACCTTAAACTCTGGCTACTGGCTTACTGAGCGACACTAAATCGTCTTAGAAGACCAATGATTTCGGGACGTGGACTAGATATTTCGATCTAATTTTTTTTTAATCATCTAAATTATTCAATTGACATTCTTTTTCAAGGTAGTTATAGATTTAAATGTATGAAATTCAATTAAAGCTTACCGCGCAACAAGTTGTACGGCATCACTTTTGAAAGCATCCGAACCACTTAAACGTTCCGTAACAATTTCTTGTAGCTGTTTGTGTGTATATGGTTGAAAAGTAAGACGCGTAAGTCCCAATCGCGATGTTACTTTACCTAATTTTGAAAAAATTAAACATATATTTGAAAACAAATTTGATTTATCATCACTACATTACATACCCATTAATAATCTTTCAGGTAAGTCCATTGTGTTGGCTATTGTTACGACTACTAAACGTGCCTGTGATTTTGTTGGCCAGTCGAGTAAATTATATACGACATCTTGCCGTCGGTTGCAAAGTATATCAAGTTCATCTACAAGCAATACTGTGGTAACACGTCTTGGCGCTGATGTTGTGAATCGTTTTTCAAGTAATGTATGTGCATGTTCCCAAGAAACAGTTTTACCAGTCAATTGTTTATAGATTTGTACATATGCTTGTCTTGGTTCTGTTAGACGCATACCATTAATTTCTATATAATCAAATGGTGGTAAATTTTCTTCAGTTGCTTCGCGTTGCAGTGTACGTATAACACCAGTTGTTGTTGCTGTTTTTCCAGTTCCAGGCACACCAGATACATACATACAGCCACCACATTGATCTTCTATTTTTCCTCTTAAAAAAGTATAAATATTTTCAAATTCTTTTTCACGGCATGGTAGACTCTTTGGTACTACAGATACGTGTAGCTGTTCTCGTGCTAGCTGCAAATCATTTTTGTTTTGTTTTGATGAGAACGTTATGCGTTTTTCAATGGTGGGACTTAGTTCTCCAGAACGTAAAAGCTTTAATTTTTGTGTCGCTGTCATAGAAGATCGTTTGCTTGGAGTTTTTTCTTCATACATGTCGGATTTACGAGAGCTACGTTTTGGTGTTTTTGGAGTTTCGACATCGACATTATCATTTTTAGTATTGCGCGATCGTTTTGGTGTGCTAACTATATCATTATCATTAAAAATTCTACGTTCCACAATATTCGATAGCTGTATACTGCGTTTTGGTGTTCCATCAGCTAAGATATATAAATAAAATATGAAATTAGAAATTTTAATATTATATTAAATTATTATATTCCTACCTGGACGACTTGTTGCTGATTTTAAAATGCTTTTTCTTCGCGTAGCAGTGACCCGCGGTGTCATCTCAGAGTTTATATCAGTATCTTTTGATTTCTTTGATGGCGTTTTATATATATTCGGTGTAGAATTATCAATAATACCTAAGCGTTTACGACTGCTCTGCGTGTCTTCATGTGAAGCACTATCTGCTAATGCTAAAGGATCTTCATCAATAGATTTAAACTTGTTAGAGCGCCGCCTAAAATAATTTCAATTTAAATCAATTATGGTTAATAATTTTTTAAAAATGTTTATGCTTCTTATAAATATTTTACTTACGTTTCTGAAATTCGTAATTTAATTTTAATTTCATTGTTGCATGATGGTTCATCTTCAACCGGCTTAACAATGGAATAATTTAGACAATCAGAATCTGCTGTTACATTTCCTTCTTTTTCTAGGCTTAAATTTAAATTGCGTCTAGCTGCTGAAGCTCTAGAGTTATGTATTGGAACTTTGTGATTCTTCTCAGTTAGCGGAGATGTGATGAGATAATTAGCATTCACCTCTTCCTTTTTCTTTTTAGCAGAAAGTTTTACCACACTTCGTCCGCCAATTATTTTTATTGGCGAAACTTTATTTTCAGTAGAAAATTGACTAATATCGACAAATTCTAGTGCACTTGACGCGCACATAGAAGCCCGTCTGCGTTTAATATTATCGGTATTTCGAGATTTTTCTTTATGTGCTGACCGCACTCTTCTACTGTTGTCATTATTTATTTGAACTTTGGTTGTAGATTCTGTAAAACAACTATTGCGACGCGTTTTCCTGACGGTATTCCTTTCAATATCTAATGGTTCTTCACTGTACTGTAGCGGAACTAACCGATAATATTGTTTTACTTTAATAAATTTATATCGACAAACAAACATTGGACATGTACTACGTGATGAGTTGAGATTATTTAAAATTTTGGACGCAGTATCTTCGACTTCGCCAATTACGACAAGGCACTTACGAAAAATTGTCTCCAAAGAAATATCAGCGTCGTAAGGTCGATGTTCTTCTATAACTTCACAATTAAAGTCTATATTTATATTATCAGTGTCAAATTCTTTATGAGGAATACATTGAGGACGTGAATACCACTGTACACATGCACGGTAAGGATCCTTTTTGCACATGTCCTCATGTAATTCATACAGGCAAATTATTTTTGCTATATCACAACCTTCAACAGTATCCGGTTCAGCTGCATCTGCATTAGACACGAGTACGAAATCGCCCACACTTAAAGTTAGTGCTCCAATAATGCATTTGGTGTAATAAGAAACGTTTTTATTTTTCAAATTCGTTGCTTCAAAATGTAATGCTTGACTTCCTATCCACTTAACACTAACATTTGAACTAAATAACTCTTTAATTACCATTTTTGACTTCTTTAATTTTTATTGGATATCTCAGCAAAATAAATTTTTAAATACAATGCTCCAATAAATAAAATAAATAAAAAAAATATTAACCCAATTTTCAGCTGCTGACACAAAACAAAGGTTCTCAAAGTATGTTTTGGCGCGCAATAAAGCAGCAGCTTTCATGTGTGAGTGTGTTTTGTGTGAGTGAAGGCTGAAGTAAATGTATGATTATATAGGCAGACCATACAAAAATAAATATCGCCCGTTAAAATTTTTCTTTTATTATGTATAGAAATTATTTATTAATCTGAATTTATGTTATATGTTTTTTATATTAAAAGTGCATAATAACCATGTAATTAAAACAAAGCATTAACGATGATTGGGAATTATTGAGTACTTCACAGTAACAGAAAAATCATAATAATGCAATTACCACATATATGTACAGCAAGTAATACCATTTTGCAACAAAATTAATACATAAATATAATAATGAGGTTTGATAATGGAAAATGTAAATATATTATATATCTGGACAATATCAATTAAGTCGTCTTTATGTTCAATTAAGCTATCAGACGTTTTTATTTGGCAATGAATTTTGTGTTATGGTCGTAAATTATTTTAAATTACTTTTCATCGATTCATGTGAATTTCTTAGATCTTGATCTAAGATTTATAGTTACAAACTGTTTCAATTTCATTAACATAATTGATGCGGCATTTATCGGAAACAAGTCATGAAATTTTTACATTGGTTATATGTGTGACGATTAACAAAAACAGTAATAAATTCAAGTGTAGTCCCGCGGTTTAATTCAATAACCCTAGCGTTATTTTAAGTTTGATGACATTGCTATAACAAGTTATATAATAGATCTGTTCCAGTAACACTGCGTATACATAAGTGCGTTGCACCAGCAAATTTTCGATTAAGTGAGAGCATCTGAGAGAGCGTAACATTCCTGTCGAAAATTGAAAACTCGTACTTAACTCGTACATTTTATTTCAAATAAAATTTGTGTACATGTGTGAATCAACTGTTTTTGTTTGAATTCAAATTTTTGCCTTGTTTATTTGCACGGCACTGGTGTTCTCACCAGATTTTACACAAAGCTGAAAATCTGTATAAAGAGCGTAATTTGGCATTTTATTTGTTTTACGCTCTCATTTTGTAGTTTACTTGTGTTTTACTTGAGTTTTACTACGAGTATCTCGTAGAATATACCTGTTATGATTGAAGCATCAACTTAAAGATGTGACCTGTTTTTAAATTTCACTATATTAAATAACCTCTTCTACTATTCCATATGTTAACAAATTTTAATTTATGATATATTGGAGTATAGAGCAGTGAGTTTTACATTTAGCAACAACTTTTAGATGAAATTTTTAAATTGATTATATAAATTACTTCTAGTTGTTATTGGTGATTCTATATAAAAATATGTAATTCAAAGCCCGCTATCTCGAGAACTAAGATATGCGACGTAATGGAAATACTTACTTAGAATAGCTCCTTGTATTAAAATCTTTAACATGGCAAACATTTTCCGCAAACAGAGTGTAGAATTGATATCCCTCTTAAGCGAACAATTTTTATTCAAAACCAAATATAATTTTTACCATCAACTGAAACAATTTAATCTTTTTTATATTAAAAGAAGCTAACTGATGATTAATGTCTACTTAAAGGTGCATTCACACCAAAGCGAAAAAAAGAACATTCGGAGGTAATCGTAAAAGTTCGTTCGTTCGCTTTTTTGTGGATGCATCTTAAAAGAGTTTTTATTGCATAATAGCAACATTTTGATGATGTGCATTTGAATTATATAGATGAGTTCCATAAAATATATTCAGTTTCGCTTCTTCTTTATCTTTTAATTACCGAACAGCGGCTAATCTTATCAGCTGTCAGATTTTGTTTTGGTTTTGCTATTGTTGTTAAACAATTCAAAACAGAAAGATACGCGCAATGTATTTGAGAGCAATGGAAATGTGCGGGAAAAATTTAACATTATTTAAGTATATTTAAATTGTCATTATATATTTATATTGCCAAAAAGGATTTAATGAATGGAGTTTATATCAATATGTTAACTTGAGTACTCTTCACGGTAAAAAAATACAAGATTAAGACAATATTTGAAAATTTTAATTCATTGGAACTGCAATTTCTTTTTTAAATGATATATTACTAAATTTTATATTAACTTTATGACATCAATTATTTTTTGTTTTTAAATAATTTATAACCTTTTATGCATTATTAATTTTGTTTGTAATTTGTTTAAAAAGTAGTGCTTCAAATAAGGACAATAGTAGAAATTTTAATTCAGAATAATATTTAGATTAATTTTCTTTAAACCTTAGTAATATCAATAATATACAAATGATTTTTTTATAAATTTTCTTATAAAATCAAATAGTATTTATTTATTTAAAATTAATTAATAGCATTCTGTATATTATAAATTATGTTTTTTAATTAATCATTATTAATTTTTTTTATTTTATTGAAATTGCACCTAGTCTACTTAAACTAATTAGCAATAATCATTATTAATAAGAAAATTTCATTTCTATAATTTCAGTTTGCTATAATTTTTAGTAGAATAAAGAAGAGAAGAATTTTGTTGCAAACTCTATGTTTGGAGTTTACGAAAATTCCAAAAATTTGTGAATATTTTAATGTAATAGAACAATATTCTGATGATATTTTTCACAGTTATTTTCGAATGGGTCGTTCATAACTCGATTTTTATGGAGGTTAGTATTTGAGTTTCACTTTATTTTGATTTGCGTTAACTATTTAAATATCTAAGGCCATTTGCGATAGCAAGTTACGCTTTTTGGATGTTTTTATTGGAAATACAGGCAGTTGTCATGCCGCAAATGTGTGGAAAAACAGCCTAATTTTCAAAGCAATAGCTAAAGGAAAAGTAAAACTAGCACCAAATGCAGTAATTTTAGGTGATTCTACTTACCCTCTCTCAAAATTTGTGATGGTTCCGTACAGGGACAACGGATACCTCAGTGTAGATGAAAAAAAATTTAATTATTGCTTAAACTCGACAAGATTGTTTATAGAGCAAACCTTGTTAATTCTTAAGCAAAAATTTAAAATTCTGAACCATATAGACATAGGAACAGTGCAAGCAATTTCAAAAGTGATATTCATAAAACATCATAAATATTCATATAAAACATCAGAATACATTAGTGATCTCACCACAGATATGTATGTTGGAAATTCTGACGCTGAATGTCGCTCAAATACTTTGATTCCATCAGAAGAAATTGACGATGATATCGATGGTATACCTACACGTAACAATTTAAGAACTCTCTTAATTTCTTAAAATGTCGTAAAATTATTTTTATTTCTTCGCGTGATAAGAACAGAACGTCGATCCGTTCGTTCTTGAAACCCAATATTTATAATCGTTATTAATGCTATGAACCTACATTATAAAATAGAATATTGGAATTTTATGTTAAGTTTGTTGCTTTTGTAATGAATGTTTCATAAATCGTACCATACTAAGAATCGTGTACCATAACCCATACTAAGAATCATGGTATTAAACGCCTTTTCGAAATAAAGGACTTACGTATGTATATTCACTTGTATTGCATCCTAACTATTAAATACAATTAGATGCAAATTATTGAAGTTTATCTTTAGGCGCGTTTGGTGATAAATTTTGCGAAGTGTGTGCCAAAAACATAAAAAAAAGACATGTATTCTGTCTCTGTTAAAAAACCATGAAGAATTTAAAAATGATATTTAATAAAATTTTATGCTAGCTGTCATACAAATGTCAGGTTTGACTGGTAGTAGCGTAACCGTGGTTGTTGTTAGTATAAATGCTATTAATATGCTTGGTAGTGTAGACATCCTTGTGGCTTATTGTAGCAATGAATCCCTTATTCCCTATATTAGTAAACACTAAATTGTTTAATAATTAATTGTGCTTTATATTTTAATATATATATTTATATACATAAGCAAGTTTTTATTATTATATGTTCAAAATTTTAAATTGCATTTTAATGTTGCTTGTATTTATTGTATTTAATAGAGAGGTTTCGAACAATAGTGAACTACAACAACAATTTTTTTTTTCATTTTAATCGTAGAGTTTTTGTAAGCGCCCACTGTATAAATTACTAAATAAAACAACAATATAAAATGGATTATATATGCAAATTACGTTTTTATTTTACACATCTTTGCCTTAAACATACATTGATTTTGAGGTGTTTGTAATAGTTTATAAAAGAATTTCTTTTTAGAATTCCGCAAAGATAAATAACATTTAATTTATATATAAAGAGCGAAATACTACTCGCAATAACAATAAAGTATAATGAAACATTTAAATTTTTCTTTCTTAAAATTCACTGACATAAATTTTTTTTTTGTTATAATAAAAACTATTTTTTTATTTATTATTATTAAAACATAGAATTGAAATATATGAATTATGTAGTCATGATATTATTTGAATTATTGTCTTGAAATAATATAAAAAAACAATAACAAAACTTTCAAGATTCTTCATAAATGCTATAAGAATTATTTTAAAAAAATGTGAATTGCGCTTATAAATAAAAATAAAATAAAAATTTAAATATAAAAAATTATTACATATCTAATTATTTCATATCTTAAAATGTTTATATTGGAATAAACAATATATAACGACTATTCTTATACATCTTACATATATTAAAAGCAGTAGAAAAAATGATAATAAAGTTAATGCTAATGCATAAATAAAGCCAAAAAAAATTTTTTTTAATACATAATATATATATATATATATATATAATATATATTTTATATACAATAAAAAATAAAAAAATAAATATAAAAATTAATTGTTAAATACCTATTCAATTGTATCAAACTAAACTTAAAGTTCAATTAAGTGTAGGTGCGATCTAACATAGAAGCGAAAAAACAATTTAGTGTTTTAAACTAGTTTAGTACTAACAATCAATGAGATAACATCGCACCTGCTCGAATTATTTACCTTAATTTTGAGTATATCAAAATGCTCAATACTAATATGCAAAATCATTTAAGTGATAGATATTTTGGTTATGAATACAATAATTAAACTTAAGTTTTACTTAAATATTTTTTAAATGCTTATTCAATATCGTGGAAACGTAATATGGCACGTCCAGGAATTTCTGAATTGCACAACTTTTGTATAACTTCTGCAGCTTGTTCACATGGGAAAACCGAATGTGGAGGAGGTTCAATCTAAATTTAAAAAAAGAATATATATATATATTAATATACACATTTCAAGATGCAAATTTTAAGTTTTTACTACTTACACTTTTATTAGCAACTAATGTAACTAAATCATGTAATTGATTTACTGAACCGTTCGATATTGGTATAATCTCTTGTTGATATTCATTAGATAAGCGTGAGAATTTCGGCATTAATTTTTCGGCAACTTCATCACTAATAAGTACAACACCACCCTGAAAAATCAATATATAAATTGTTTAATATTTATTTAGTTTCAGTATTATTTTTATTATGATTAGGAAAATATGTGAAGATGAAGGTCGTATTGAGAAGCTACTATTGGATGTATGGATGAGAAACCCTACAACCATAAAAGGAAAGCAATTTAAATAGATTGGAAGGGTGTGAATGTTTAGAAATTGCAAAGTAGATAAGCTAGCGAGACTGGGTGCTTCAGAAAATCATTTGGAACATTTAAATAATATGGGTATACTGTTAGCATCCTGCATAACATTGCAGAGTTCTTTCTCTACTAAACTTTTTAATAAAGGATAAGGTGATTTTCAATTATCTAAATTTTCCCTTATATGGTAACATAATGGGCCAATACCCCTTAGGGTTAGGGTCCCTTTAGATCGGCGGTAGGGGGAAAATTAAACTCAGTTCATATTTTGGTTAAGTTAAAAAAAATTGAAAAGTTTTAATAGTCACTAGATAATATAAGATGATGTCTAATGACTTTGATGTTGAAATTTAAGCAGGAATTCTGCTTTGATAAAAGATTCCATAAAAATGTAAAGATAGTTAAAAAAAAACAATTTAGATTTTCAAGGCTGATGCATTCTATTTTTTCTAAATTTATATGCATTTCTAATCTTTTTTAAATAAAGATTAGAAACTTTAAATGTAAATATAAATTTTTGAATTAATAAAAATGATTATTAAATATTATGATCTATTGAAAGGTGTCTTCCGAAGTATATATAGATACTGACGGCAGCCAGACTCTCGGAACACAAGACTAAGATTAAAAGAGTAGGCACGTTATAATAATCTTAAGATTTTTTCTAGTCTTAAATCTCTTTTAATAATTGCACCAAAATATATTGAAGTTTTTTAAAATTCTTGTCATGTACTGACGAAATGTAAAATATGTAAATTTGTAATACCGCATACTTGTACAAAAAAATATCCCAACATATCTTCTTATGATATGTATAAAAATAATGAAACACAAAAAAAATCAAATTAATAATTATATACCTTGGAGAGACAGTGCATTGAGCGGTGCAGACTTCTAGAAGTTGTGCCAAAATCAATAACTACGTCAACAGGACCACCACAAACATCTTTTGTACGTTCTATTAGTTGAGGTTCGTAGAGGCATTCGTTCCATTGAACTACACTAACACTGTAAATATTAAATAGATTTAAAATAAAATTATGAACTATTTTATATATATTTCAAAAAACATACTCTTTAATTTCTGTTGCTAAACGGAATCCTTCATCTCTTAGACTAGCAACTGTTACATCAATAAAATTATTTGCTCCAGTTGAAGCAAAATGATAGGAAGCGATACGTACAGCCCATAGAGCAAGACCACCAGTCCCGACAATTAGAATTTTACATTTTTTATTATTTTGTTCAGCTGAACGCTTCTTAAGCATTTCTGTGACAATGGCATGCGCTTTGAATACAGCATTCATTGCTAAAAGAGCACCTGTTGGTAGCATGGCAGCTACACTTATTGGTAAACTATCTGGTATTGGAACAATATTTTTGAGATCTGGTACTACCATTAATTCGGCATAACCCGCTGGGGCTTCATCAAATGGATAGACTATTACACGTTGTCCAATTTGTAGACCACAATTATTGGCTTCTGTTATTTCTGAACCTAATGATTCAATAACGCCAGCTACTTCGAAACCAGGAAATAGAGAACCCTCACGTATACCTTGATGTGCTGGTGATGTTTGTGTTGTTATCGAAGGGCAATAATCGCTAAGGTCAGATGAAACGGATGACATACTTGTTAGAGATGCTGCACGATCTCGACGCCTATAACAAGCACCAGCACATACAATTTTAATCCGAGCACCCATAGGTGGTGTATCTTCAATGGGTACATAGAAGTTGAAGACACAGTTCTTTGCAACTGGTCCAGGTGATTCAATTGACACTTGACGGCAGAGTTTGTTCATGCTGCAGGATTTGCTTGTAGGAGGTAAGATAAAAGGGGATGAAGATATATCTTCTTGGTTAAGTGTGAACAAACTGTTCGTAGTTCTGCAAATAGAAAAGAGATATAAATACATATTAGTTTTGTATAAAAATCAACATAAATACTTATCGTATAAGCAAATATTTGTTTTGACATTTTGTTCTAATTTTTACTAATGATTTCAAAACATTTACATTAACACACATATGCTTACATATATACATACATACAGACATATATTTGAGTTTGTTTAATCAATGAAGCTCTGGTATTTCTACAAAAATACATAAAAGCGAAAAATAACAATGGATTTTGTGTACTTAAGTTTTCAGTTAAATACTTGCATATTGTGTGTATTTTTTAGAATAAAATTTAATTAAATTTTGTTTTTAAAATTCCAAACAAAATCATTAATTGCCAACAATTTTATTATAAAAAAAAATTGTTTTGAAAATTCTTTATGCGCGCTTACGAAAACTTCATGAATATCAAGGAAGCAAGGTCAAATAAATAAATAAGATAAATATATATCTACATATATTTGTATTGAAAACAATTATGTATAAATATATATAAACAATTTTAATTTGCTCATAAAAAACTATTGAATAAAAAAATAATATGAAATAATCGCTTTAATCAATTGAATAAGCGTTTATGTTTGTTATTCGAAAACAAACTTGTTGAATCTATTTTTACTTCCAGTACCGATAATAAATTAATAATATCTTAGATTTTTTTATTGTATTAGAATTTTAAACAATTTACAATAATTCTCGTATGAGTGAAGTAATTCTAACAAAGAATGCAAACCCCAGTCAGTGTTTAAGTTTATATATTTAAAAAATCGTATTTTAATATTCATTAAATAATAAAGTGTTGTATAAATATTATATCCTTCTCATATATATATGTACTTTATTATAAGCAGATTATTATTATTATTATTATTATTTTGAGCCTTTCCGAGTTAATGCATCTAGTCAGTTTTACTCTTTGATAGCTGGGGGGTTTCTGCAGAGTCCCACCCATCTCACTGACTAATTTGTGTATACCTCATAAGCTTCGTGATTATTTAATGACTGATCTAAGATCTGCGTACCGCCCCGTGTGGTTAATGATTACTCTGAGATAAGATAGTGCTAAGTGGGGCAGCCAGCCTATCGGTTTTTGCATATAGCTTCTGGGCTCTGTCCTTTATGTATTGTTTGACCTGATATATTCTAAGTATAATAATACTTTTTATATTATAACATTATAATGGTTGAAATATTTCTTATATCTACAAATCGAAATCGATAAAAAAGATCTTGTATTGTGATGCATTATCTCTTATCTTTCTACACATAATAAAGGATATATTAATGTATTCTTCCTGCAAAAAGTATGTTAATGACATAATAAGTTTATTTAGGTAGTTATAACGCAGTATATCAGACATCGAAGAAGTTGTAGCGAAGGCTGTGTGTTTTGCTACTGATCTTCAAAGAGTTAAAATTTGTTAACTTGACTTTAATCGGTTTAAAAACCGAATTGACCGGCAAAAACTATTTAACGAGTCAAAATATGACCAGATATCCCCAATAACATTTTTGTTATATATACAAAGAATTTCTTGCAGAAACCGAACATGCTTCTATAGACGTACATATGCAGGTCTCTGCGTTTTTAACTTTATAGAACAAACATATTAATTAAATGCTTTAATGACTAAAAGAAATTTTTTAAAAATAATTTTTTCACGGGCTAATTGGTCAGTTATTAAATAATGATCTTTTTTTTTAGTTTTAATTTTTATTTAGTTTTATAAGATTTTTATTGTCCAATTATATACTAAATTTGACCGTAACTTAGTTCCACTTGCAGTAACCTATTTTAAGAATGCATGAATTTTAGTTTAAGCCCATGCGGAGGCATAAACATGTATATATATATATAGAGACCTGCATATCTATATATATATATATGTACAAAGAGTTTCTTGTAGAAATCGAACATGCTTCCACTTGCAGTAACCTATTTTAAGAATGCATGACTTTTAGTTTAATTCCATGCGGGGAGACCTATATATATATATATATATATACATATATATATAAATCGAACATGGTAGAGACGTATATAACATATGCAGGTCTTTACGTTTTTACCTGTATAGAACAAATTTATAAAATAAAAACTATATAATAAATTTGACCGCAACTTAGTTCCACTTGCAGTAACCTATTTTAAAAATGCATGAATTTTAGTTTAAAATTTTAAAAATGTAAACAAATTTACCTCAAACAGCTCTGGACAAACCTTATAGTCTATCGAAAATTTAATTCAACTGAATTAAAACAAAATATTCTTTATCACTCATAGGTTAGCCACAAGAATCCCCAAAAGAACCCAATAGTCAGCCATAATCTTTTATTCGAAATCGATTTTTTTTTATCATAGCACATAAAAGCCTAATTATGTAATTTATGTTTAAAACCCTTTTAGCCGTTTTTGGCAAGCACCCAATGATGGATGCATCTAGTTATATCCATACATGCATTTTTTTAATGTTTAATACTTGTATGTTTTCATTGGCTTGGATATACATCTGTGTCCAAGTATTAGAGTAACTTCGACGTAACTCATGCTTAAGTGAGATTAGGACAGCTTTTAGTCATATCAAGATATATTTCTTTTTCATTCTGTTCAGCTTATTCACACATGTACTTGAGCATTAATTAATATCTTAATTAACTTCATGGAATTTATTTTTTTAATACTTTCAAAGAAAGTACTTCGTAAATGTATTTTCTAATATATATATATATATGTGAAAGTTACATTTGAACAAGTTTTATAACTATACTTAATGTTATAAGCAGGTTTTTTGGAAATTAATCAGTTTTTATTAGGTTTGACGGAAAAGGTACACAAACTAATTATTTCTGTTTTTCTTTTTATGCTACCGTAATGACTATTAGTAGAAGCGATTTATTATGGCCGCAGTATTCCTTTCAACTGGGAGCCTATGTCCCTGTAGTTTATCAATCTACCCTAAGGACCATAATTATTCACCAGGACATCAAGTCAATACGAGCGTTTGTCGTTTCGAAAATGGCATGTTTGTTTGATATTAATTTTATATTAAGAAAGGAAGGGATTATTTACGGCGACTCCTGGATCATGAATAAATTAACTTAATTACTTCTTTGTTTGTGGCAGACTTAAAAGTGCTTTATTTGTTACTACTTTTTAATCAAGGTTATACACAAAGCAATTAAATATACATTTATTTTGGAATAAATTACTAAAGCAGCTATTACCTCGTATCTATTATATCCACCGGCATTTTAATTTAATTAATTAAATTTGCATGAATAAAACAATATGTAAATCTTTTAATTTATTTGTTTAGTTAAATTAATTCTTTTTAATTGCATTTATAATTATTTATTTGTATTTAAGTTTTTATTTTTTGTTTTTGTTTTAAGTGTATTTTTTCAAATTTAAAAATCACAAAATTTTTAAAAGAACTTCAATGTGAAGATATTTGTATATATGTTATTGCATAAAGTAATAATTTTTTTTTTAATTAGAAAACACTTCACTGTAACTACTTTCAAACTATTGATTTGTACACTTTAAAGTCTTCAAAGTCTCACAAAAAACGTCCACTCACTGCTGCTGTTGTTTAACAACTGAAAATGTTGAGGCAATACAGGAACAGCAAAGTTAAAAGCTTAAATAAGAACACGAAAAGAACGCTTACGAGCGCTACAGTATTGAGAAAGCTTGTCAAGTTCTTTAGAAAACAAAAACATGTGTAGGTTTATTTTTATACATATGATTACATAGATATTCATATGTTGTTGATGCGGTGACTACAAAATTTCACGTAATAGACGCATGTTAGTCGGGAGGCAGTTTGAGTGCTATATATATTATATATTTTATAGTGTTGATTGTTTATTTATTTTTGTTGAGATGACGTTGTTAAAAAACCAATGCATATATGTTAATATACTTAAATTTTTTTTTAAATTCAAATTATATGATTTTGGATTGTTTTATATTTTTATCTATATAGTTCTTAACTAACGAGAAAGTAAACCAGCAGATATAGCCTTATTCAGCTAAATAATTTTTTCCTTAAAACTTATAAGAGTTTGTAAATTGAGTTTTAAATTTCATTATTATTGTCTTAAAATAACAACAAATTAGTTAGTGAGTTTACGGCGATCCAGAATATAGAATATTAATTTTTATATTTTTGTCTACAATTATTACCAAATTAGTTAACGAGTTTATGAAAGTCCAGAAGCGAGCGAATTGAAGTCCCAGCAAGTAAATGATGATATAATAAATTTTATACTAAAGAAAAATTATTAATTTTAACAATTAAAAAAAATATCATGAAACAAATTACTTTTTTAATAGAGAGGTCCCAACAGATGAATACGAAAAAAAATTTTATTTTTGATCACTTGAATTCACTTGATCACTTGAATCACTTGAAACTCATTTATTGTAATTCACTGCTGTTTGTTTAATACAATACTAGTATTATATTTCACTATATAATTGTGGTATAGAGTACCTCTTTAAAGAGAAGCACTTACAGATATATAACATATTAAAATATGAAATTAATGATTGTTCTGTAAAAAAAATATAAAAAAGAGTGCAATCATAAACATATAAACAATTTTTTGTGATTGAAATTATAAAATTTGACTAACTTCTAATTTATAAGGGTATTATGAACTGTAATTATTATTGCTCTTAATTAAGAATAAATAATTAAAAAACTTTTTTTATAAAATGTTATTGTATCGATGAAGACGAGGCTTATTTAGAACTTGTAAAACTCATCCATTCGCTCAGTACTATTAAGCAGAAGCAACATGCAAAAGATGGTTTCAACGGTTCAGAAATAATGATTTTGATGTGAGAAATGAAGAACGTGGAAGACCGCCAAAAAAGTTTGAAGACGCCGAATTGCAAACGATATTGGATGGAGATGACACTTTGGGTCAAAAGCAAGTGGCAGAAATGTTAAATGTTGCACAACAAACAATTTCTGACCGTTTAAAAGCTATGGGAAAGATCTAAAAATGTGGAAAATGGGTGCCACATGGATTGAATGAAAGTCAGATGGAAAACCGAAAAAACACTTGTGAAATTTTGCTTCAAAGAGACGTATATATACGTATAGCAAAATTGTAGAGTATTTTTGAAGTCGTTCAAACTTATTTGTTATTGTTTTGTAAAAACTCACAAACGAAATTTTGTTTGAGACGCAATTGTTATGTTGAAATTTTGTTTTGTTTTCTTTCTCTGTTTGTTTACTTACGCATAAATAAAACGATTGTTCTTGAATATAAATTTTATGTATTCACTTATACAGAACGTGCTCAAAAGCACAAAGTATACAAAACTTACATATATAAATATGTATATCTGCGCACTTAATAGATACATAACGTTAGTGAAGTAAGTAAAGAAAAACCAAAAAAGGACAACTGTAATAGGTGTAGTGGTTTCTAACTTCAATCTGCATTGCAGACACATTGTGTGATGTACACATTATGTTTCATATATGCGAATTTACATTATGCTCATATATTTTTTATCAATATTAATATATTTATTTCAAAACTTGTTTTTTATATATAAATAAGCATTAATTAAATCAATTTATAATAATAGATAGTTTATATTTAAACAATTTGGCAGAATCTCAAATATTAAAAATATATTTTTCGATTGGCAATTCTCTAGGGTAACTTCTTTATCCGTGATTTATTTTTAGTACAGTTTTCATATTCGATTGATTAATCTCAAATAAATTGTATTACACCCGGGGTTAATATATAACACTTTTGACATTTTGTCAGGATAATAAAAAAATCACCATGAATTTAACAGCAGTTTTATGTTGTTCGACAATTTAAATATATTCGGCATGTAGGGATTATTCTAAATATGTTCGATTGGGACAAAAGAAGACTATATATTATAGATCACTGTACTATATACACATTAGCGGTATAATTTTTTGGCTTATATCTAACTGAATTCTTGCTTGTAATTAGTAAGAAATGCAAAATGCTTAAGTTCACTTCTAACCAAATCGTTATATTACTTTCTAACAGAATTGAAAGTATTTTAGATGCCAGTTAATAAAAAGGATTATGGTTATACTTGATAAGTTAATTACATATACAATGATTTTTGAGGACATCATATAAAATAAAAGAAATACTAACAAAAGAGATTTTGTTTTTCACAGAAAATAAAAACATACAGTTATTAGTTATTTTCCCATTTTTATGGTAAATGAGAAAGCCGCACATTGTTTTAAAAAAATTATCTGTTATATTATATGCCACATTCATTTTTTAATTCAACTGAGTTTTAGGTGTAATGCCCTTACTTCATACTTCAACCTAATCTTTCCTCCATGCCATAAGAAAGAAATGATTTTTAATAAAATATATAACTAAGAAATAAATAAAAAAAATCTCAATAAATAATAAAGAAAGAACCATGAGGAAACGTAGCCACTTTGGAAACAATTTTCATTTCACCATTAACAATAAATTTGTTTAAAGTTTGCATCACTTAAAAGTTCTGGATACCATGACCCAATACTTTTAAAAAATACCTATTAAATTTTTTATTAATCATGATAAGTAAACAAAAACATAAATTATTAATAAATTGTTTTTATTTAATGAGTGCCAAGTAGTTTTTTTTTTTTTGACAAACATAAATTTCTTCTTTCATTTTCGACACGCGTAAGAAGACACGTTTACCAAAAATTGTTTTGCTAATAAATAAAATTAATATAAATATGTATAACTATGTATGTATATTAATATGAATATGTATATTCAAAACAAAGCTGGTTTTTATGAAGAAAGCTTTTTTTGTTTTCTTTTTTATACATAAAATTTTTTTTATGTTTTGATTTGTATTTTTGATTAAATTACTTAATTTTATTCGAATCCTTATTATTTTTAGCTAGTTATCAAAATTAATTACTTAATAGCAGTTACAGCGAAAGTAAGTTGTATAAGTTACCGACTGTAGTGCAGAACATGTGTAAAAAGCATAACGCATCCCAAAGCAACGTGATTATCACGCACGCAAAAGATGATTTCGGGTTTTTGAGTACAGCAAAACAATGAGCAGCACAGCACAATACAGCACAACACTGCACAAACACTGGGAGCTACCACCGCTGCCGCTGCAAATGTGTAATTGCTTTTATTTTGCTTATGTTTACCACTCATTGCAAACCAAAAAACGAAAAGCGTCATAACACTTTTTGTATTGTTTACCTTGCGTTCGATCGTTTTGTTCTTGTTTTCGTGGTGCTTTTCGTTTTTGTTTTGTTGTGTTTTATTTTGTTTTGCAAATAAATTTGATTTGAAATTATTATTTTGGTTTATATGTTTTGTCCTGGATTTAATTTTATTTATTTATTTTTTTTCATTTTTTGTTTTCATTTTTATTAAATCGTATTTTCATAAACAAGAGGAAAATATTAGCGAAATAATTGCAGGCCGTTGACACAATTTCCTTTGTCTTAAGTTATTCCTGAGATCTTTGTTTAATTTTCTGTTTTGTTTTTTTTTTTGCATTTATTTAGTGGGTGTCTTTTTTATTGTGATTTTTATATTCGTTTAATTTTTTTGTTTTTAACAAATTATTTAAAAATTTAAAAAATTAATTTCTGAAATCAGGTTAAAGTCTAATATTTATATGTATATAATAAATATATGTATATGAAAATATAAGATAGGAGGATTGTATGTATATAAATGTTGCTGCCAAGTAGCTATATAAATTAAAATTAGTGCAGTTAACATCATTTTTAAAATTAGCTTAGAAAAAAAAACTTTTGAAATTATATATTCTTCATAAATCAGTTTTCACATTCAATGAATACAAAGCTATATAAATATATGTATGTATGTACTTATATTGTTTACTTTTAAAAATAAATTATTTTTGTAAATTAGATATAATGTCTCATTGAACCCTGAATTGTTAATAAATTCGCAAGGTTTTTTTTAGAGTTACCACATTAAAATTGTTTATAGATTGTGCTACCTAAGCTATGGAAGTTTTATTGTCTCTGTATCAGAGTGCTTATTGTCTCTGATATTCTGTCTTTAAATATCAGGGAGTTACACAGACATACATATATGTATCTTTGAAATAAAAAGTATTTGTATTTTTAAAATGTATTTATTTTTGTTAATAAGACGTAATCCTCATTGCATTGTCAAAAAATATCAGCGTTTTACATTGAAGACCTCTCAACAAACTGGCTAAATTGTGAGCTATTCTCTCAAAATAATAAAGAGTTACAGAAAAATTTTTATAAAATATGTATATTTATTTTTAAAATATATATATTTTTGTTAATAAAACATAATGTCTCACTGAATTGTCAATAAAATGGCATGATTTCTTATTAGAGATTGCCCATCAAACTGTCTTAACACTTCTTCCTTAAAATATTAGAGATATATTTGATATAAATATATTTGATAAGATATCTAGATCAAAATAAGACATAATATCTAACTAAATTGTCAATTAAATGGCATGGTTTTTTATTAGAAGCTCAGCATAAAAACGGTGCCATACTGTCTTATTTATACTACTACTGTTGTAATAGATCTCTATTTATGTAATAGAACTATATGTATATAAATCAATATATATGTATATAATATACAAATGTTTAAAACTCTTATTAACAAAGAATTTTTAATGTCCAACTTAGTTTTGGTAAAGTCACTTATTAAATAGATACTTATCATACTTGTATGTACATAGGTATGCATGTTATAAACCACTCTATGGTTGACATATAACCAAATTGCAGCTCTATACATATAACATCGTTGATTTGTTCAATTTATCATTATTATGCACACCTCAATTAATTAGTCTTCGTAAAATTTAGATGGTACGACTTCTGAATATTGTATGGCTTAGATATAATGTCTGTGTAATCAGAAATTAATTGGGAATTTGACTAGAAATATTTGATCTTTAGGTCAAATAATATGTGATTTGTTGGATGTTGGATTATACAGAAATAATGGTCCGCAGATAATCTAACAACAATCGTATCAATTAGTCGATAAGTTGACCGGGTCCTTATGGTAATAAAAGTTAAACAAAATAAATTTTTTAATAAATAAATAGTTTGTAACCAAAAGAAGTGGCTTTTAGTGAGATATTCCAGGTAACCTCGAGGCAAAAGAACAGCTTTATTCTCATGATAAAGCGTTTCCTTTTTAGTAGAACAAAGCTAAGGGTGTTGGTAGATTAGCGAACGATTATCATTTCAACAAGAAGGCTTTGTCTGAGGAGGCACAATGTTCTTTATACTTGGAATCAGATGAAAACTTTAGGCACATTTAGTCATTGTTCTACTTTTATTTACGCCAAAAGTAGACAATTTTAGACAATATTATTCAAACGACTGAGTGTCTTCTGTTTAGTTATATTCTTTGTAACACAAAGGATCTAACTTAATTCCGTTGGGTGTTAATTTATATTTCTACTCCAGTTTACATCAGTATCAACAAAAACCTGCATTTAACTAATATAATATTAAATATTAACTTATTTTTCATACTTCAATAAATTGTTTTGTTTTTATAATCAAGTTGCAGGATAGAAACGGTCTGGCACATGAGGGGGATTGTTATTAGTCCGTGCAAACCGGGCATAACACTATTCTGACGACATAGTGACGATGTGTTAGGCATTTTCAAACCACCTATCCGCACAAAAAAAGAAAAAAAATTATAAATAACTTTGAATTTTATTACTAAGCTCATCAAACCGATGTAGGTATCTTCATATTTTTCAGATTATGCCTCGAAGGTGAAGAAGCTACCATGCATTTTCTTTGTGAATGCCCAGCTTTATTAACGCTTAGAAGAAATTTGTTTTATATGGAAGTTCTGTCATCAAAAAACAGATTAAGAACTCTTCTCTAGATTTAGTTCTAGATTTTATTCACAAAGTTTTAAGGGGCTTTGTGTAATCAATAGTGAAACTGATACAATAGAACTTTTCTGGCGCTGTATCGGCTGTTGGGGGATTTCAGGCTTAAACTTTTAATAATAGCAATCTTCAAATTTAGGATGAATGCTTTTATAAAAAATAAATTTCAAAACTACAAGAGTTGATTATATTATAGGTAGCGGGGAAGATGCAAGAAGTATCTTACTAAAAGATATTCTAATGAAATCATAATTTAAATATTTAAAATTATCGCTTATGACAGTATTGAAATACCATTCAGTAATTTTTAAGTAATTATAAATAATAAATAAATAAAATACTGAAATATCTGTAGTTAATTGATTGCAGCTTTTCTATTGTCTTCAAAAGTGAATAGTAAAGTCATGTTGAAAAATAATTGATGGATAGTAATTTTTTAATGTTTTTAATTTTTATTTATGTTTTTTTTTAATTATTTTTGATTTTCTTCCTCATTACGTTTTATCTCTAAATAGGGATTCAAGTAGTTTTTCTAAATTGTCAAACGACCCATATGATTGTATAGATACATCTATATATAGTATGTGTATTTAGATTCTAGAAAAAATTAAGATAAACATGTTTACCTTGGATCATTTTTAGAGACTGTAAATGACAATAATCTTTTTAATTGACAATTACTTGATTTGCTATATTGATTTTTATTTGAAGATAATCAATAATGACTTTTACAATTAGATAGTACACGTTAAGGCATGAAAGAAAAATATCTGAAATTTATTGTGCTGCTGTAGCATGGAATAATTGGAAATTATAAATAATTAAATCAAATGAACAAACACATTTTTTAGCTTTCATTAGTAAGTGACTTGTTCAATTATTTAAATAAAAACATTTTAATATACATGTATTTATGGAAACAATAATAATATTTAATTCAGATGTTATTCAAATAAGTTCTATTAATGGAAACTACTTGGTAACAGACTAAGTTACACAATAAAGGCACAGATGTTCATAATGCAGAACCTGAGCAATACATGAAAGCGGTACGAAGCAAAGTCTGAATTGCTTCACAGATGTGGACTTAAACAATACTTATTAAAAATTAATATATTTAAATTTATACATTTAATAGTATAACACAGAGTGAAAGAATCTATTACTATGAGTATTAAAACAATTGTTATTGTTTTTTAATAATGTAATTATTTTTAAGATATATTGTACATTAGATAATATGTTTAATTACTGAGATACTATGTTTAAGCAAGTGTAATGTATTCAAACTTTAGTATATTTAATGAAGTATATTCTAAAATTATACTACAATCATTTCTGATTTAAAATTTTTAATTTACTTAATTATATCAGTTTTACATATCAAGATTGACAGACAGACAAAAAGAAAATATTTACCAGATTGTGAAAAAAAATATGAACTTCGCTCTTCTGATTGCTAACGCCCATACTTTTAAAACTTTCATATCTCTACCATTAATAATAATAACAATGTTAACCTATAGATGAGATAAATCATTACTATTGCCGTAATATATGGTATTAAGGTCCAAAAATAATAAAATGTAAGAATATGGCTTTTATAGAACCTTCAAATGTGTAAACTCGGCCCACTGTTGGTACAAGGGCTTAAAATGGAAAAATTGGTGCTCATACCTAAGCACCGAGTTTCAATTTAGCTGGAAATTTTTACAAAGTTATTTAGGTAGAAATACATGTTATTGAAATCTCTGCTATAGAATGCTTTAGAAGTCTCAAGAAAATTGAGCATTACTATATATTGTGATAAACAGCCAGCTATTGAACTTTTTTAGCCTTGGACCACGTTATACAAATTAGTTCCGCGCTGCAAAAATCCCTTAACTGAGTTGGATTATATAAACAAAATAATACTTGTTTGCATACCCAGATGTAACAGCTGAAAAGCACACTAAGAAAAATGTTTTAATTCCTGTTATATATTCTCTTTTTAGACTGCATTATGACCTAAAATCAACTACTAACTGAGAAAATAATTGCAATAATAAGTTTATATATTAAATTGGAAAACTGGTATACTTTTAAAAGTGACAGATAGATAGAAACTTGTACGACATTTTCCCGAACTGCAAATAAGGTATCACGTATAGAGTCATTATGATATCTACTATTAAGTTTATCCTTTATAGTCCCTTCACTTAAGTGCTATAATCTTAATATATTTTAACAAAGATAATCTAATCGTATAATCCCAAATGAATGCTCATCTTGTAATAAATAAATCAATAAAAACATTAAAAGACTAACAATTCCAACAGATCTTAGGAACTGATTTAAAAATAAGATAAAAATTTTTAATTACTAATAAGTTGTTAAGAACAATGATATATTATAAATAAAATAAAAGATTAAGAAAAATGTTTCCTTAACGAATACGTAATGCAATTCTAATTATGGGAAATGGAAAGTTTTGCTTTTGTTATAACAAAATATTAAAATGTGTAGAAGTTTGGTTTACAAAAATAGTTTCCACACAACAAACTTAATGATAATTTATTAAAACGTTTTTATTAAAAACTTTTTAATGTCTATCTTCATTTCATTTAGATACTTTCTAGTTTTCTTTGTCTATTTCCGACAAGCCATGAATAACCAATTTTCATCGACATACTCTCTCTTCCCCATCAACCTTTCAAACTCATTAATAAAATAAAAAATTGTTATAAATAATTTTTTTAAAATTATCAACCTTTATTAAACATTAATAAAATAAAAAATTGTTATAAATAATTTTTTTAAATAATAAATTTTTTTTACATATAATACATACTTTGGCAGACATTAAAAATTAGTATAGAGAAAAAAAAAGTTTTTAATTTTTTAAAATAAATTTTCAATCCATATTGAAATATGAAATATGTGCAGATTTATGAAAATAAATTCTGTGGGGTACAGCAATTTCTATATTTTACAAAAACAACGCTCCAAAAATATTTAGATCATTATACCAAAATTGTGTATCCATTCAATTGAATTATTTGGTTAAGTTAGCCATTTAAATTTTTATTTTACAAAGATATCAGTCCAAAACGTTAAGATACATACTTAACGCACCTTGGTTTATGAAAAACTTTATCACATACAAATATAACATTTTGACCACTTTTAAGTCGTCAAAAACCGTTATATATTTTTTAGAAAACATCCTACCCAAGACTATCAAAGATTTGGTAAAAGCGTTAATCAACTTATACTAACAAAGAGTTAATCACCAAGAACTACATGATAGTACTTCCACAATAGAAGTTCGCAAATTTAATGAGTCTGAAGGATATCCAAAACATAGATATTTACAATATAATCTCCTTTATCAAATTAAGAGCATGGCGGACATTCCATGCTTTAAAATAAAATAAGTAAACCTTATACCACGGACCTCACTTAAATCAATGGGTTAAATTTCATTAGAGTGAATGTTAGGTGGTTTATTAAGAAAGCAGTTCAGCTTTATCAGATTACAAAAAAGAAGAGTGGGGTTTTTACTTGAAGTTATTGAATTTTAATTAATATTTAGATGGCCAGCTCTTTTTAGACGGGAAGTAGTGGATAGAGATTCTTTGCTTATGGAGTAACGTTCTGTCAGCTTTTTATTGTATTTTTTTCTTATATTGGTCAATTTTAGCTTAGCTTTAACTAAAGGAATTTGTAGATCTCACTGGATAGTTTCATTTTTAATATACTATGGGGTACTAACGATTATTCTGAGTATTTTTGTTTGAGCTCTTTGGATAATTTCAATATTTGAGGCATTAGCATTACTAAATAGCTGGGTACCATAAGTCTATATTGGTTTTATGATGCTGTTGTACCAGAGTACTTTATATTCTATGCACAGGGAAGAACTGTTATTAATGAGTCAATCTAACTTAAAGGCTTGGAGCTTCATTTGTATTTTTTTTTTGGAACATATATCTTTTTTTTTTTTGAACATATAATATCTTTTGCTGGTATTGGGAGCACTAGTATTACCAAATAGCTGGATACCTTATGGTATTTTAATATGGACTTGTGTCCAAATTGGTTTTATGATGCTGCTATACAAGAATACTTTATACTCTAAGCACAGGCAGGATCTATTATTAATGAGCCAATCCAACTTAGAGGTTTGGAACTTCATTTGCACTTTGGGTGTTTTTTTTTTTGAATATATATGTTTTGCTGGTATTATTGTTTTTAGAATCTTAACAAATCCTTCATCTAGCTCCTGACATCAAAAAAATATCAAAAACATAACCAAATAAACTTTTGATAGCCGTTTGTATAAAGCTTGGAAATTAAAGGGTTAAGTCTGTCTTCATGCTAATGAAGCTTCATTTTTTTTTATATGTGTTTATATGTGTTTCTTATAAATATACACAAACTTGAATAATTGGAGTAATTATTTTATTTTTAGTAATAGCAACTGCTTTTATAGGGTATGTTTTACCATGAGGACAAATATCTTTTTGAGGAACCACTGTAATTACTAATCTCTTATCTGCTTAGTTTTACTGTTATATATGTTCTAATATTTATTTAAACATTTTAATAAAATAAAACATTTTGAATAAAATAACTTTCAAAGTAGTCTATTTTAACACACATATACCTCTATACCTTTATTAATTAGTTGAAACAATTAGTTGTCGGGTCTAATGATAGTTCCGATCGAAATGAATACTTTTATGAATTATTATAAACCTCTCTGTTTTTCTTGAAGAATCAATCTTTCGACGATGTAAAACAGGTGCAGTTTAAATGTATCTGAACAAATCTGGTTCATCAGTGACTTTTGAAAGTCAAAGCGAAATTTTAGCTCAACAAATTTAATTAATCAGCAACTAAAATTAGCTAAAATTGGAACACGCGTTCAATTTGTGTTTATCATTTTTGTTTGTTCATAAAAAATCGCAAGTAATATCACTTCCAAATAATAAACAAATTCGAATATATGTATTTTCGGACCTTGGTAACTAATCAAGGTATATTTGTTTATATCTTTTGTTTATTGCTGCGAATAACAATAATTTTACTACTTATTGATTAAAACTGTTGAGATAAGAGTAAATTATTTGATTTGATTTGATTTCAATTTCACTTACTGGTCTTCAGCCATCGTTCAATAATATTGCAATAATAATAAAAACCACAATAAATAAATAAAAATATTTCCGTCTCTATTGAATATAAACAGATAGAATGTTTATTCCAAAATAATATTCACTAAGTAAAATTTTGTATTCTTCGCACAAGAAACAATCCACAAATGAACAACAGAATTTTGTTTAATTTTCTGGTTGGTCTTTCGGGAATGCTTGGTTCTCAATACATTATATACTGCAGATATACGTACATACCCGTATGTAAAAAAAATATACATATTATTCTGTTTAACTTCGGTTATTCTGTATGTTATGAAATTTATTTTTATTTGCAAATATGAACAATTAAAAAAGATATATTTTTTATTGTTTCTCATAAAGTCATTTATTTAAACAAAATATCCTGTATGTGCTTTGTTCAGATGTGTCAATTGCTGTTCTTGAACCGCAATTAAAATCGGAATATTTTGAGGCAATGTTTGGGTCGCGTGTACACAAATTTCGGATGAAAGTGCGTAGAGAAATTAAATTGATTTGAATAACTTCTATACACACACACATTAGAAAAATAAATCAACATTTACATATACATATGTGATGATACTGCACACGCCTTCCAAATTTCTACATATGTACTATATTTATTAGATTTTAAGACTGAGATAAAAAATACAGAAATTAATTTAACTTAAGGAGAATTTTCTTTCTTTCTTGAAAAAATCGTAAAATCCTCTATATTATTAATTAAGTTAATTAAGTCAGACATTGAAAACGGAATTCAAGTTCAAATATGAAAAAAAATCAAATCCAATCAAAATAATAAATTTATTAAAGGTAAAATAGTGAACTAATGAATGAATTTTATTTTAATACCTTGATGATATCAAATACACAGACGTGTGTTTAATAGTACATTTCCATCGCTTATTTAGTAAGCTTAACTTACTAAGTAAATGTCATTAACCATACAAAAAGCTTTCTTGCTTTTTCACTTACTTTAAAATATAGTAAACAAAATTCTACCAAAATTTCTGATGTTTGTAATACAATAAAATAAAATATTATTAGTATTAGGAAAAAACAAAAGAATTGTTATTGAAGTTGGTCTGCTCTAGGTCTCTGATTGATAAATGGTTTTCAGCCAAGAGAAGTCGCTACTGGCACAGCATTCCAGGTAACCGTCAGCGTAAAGTGCTGGTTCATCTTTACAGTTATGGTAAGGTATCCTTCTTCAGAAGAACACAGTTGAGGTTGCTGGTGAGATATTTAACGGGTCACCATGGAGTGCGTTATCACCTTAACAAAATGGGTCTGTCCGAAGAGATAGATTGTCGACTCTAAGACTATTCAGTCTTAATCTAGGCCAGTTGGAGGTCACTGGTTCGAGAACTACTCTCCTCTTCTGACATTAGGAGGTCCTCAACGGCCGACATTCTGGTTTTCAGCCGGTAGGTGGAATGTCTCCTGTTCGGGTAGAGTCTGTTGTAGCACAAAAGATCAACCATGGTCGCAATGCTCTGCTTACTGTGAAACTTACTGTGATCATCAGTAAACTCATAAAACAAGCGTACAAATAATATAATAAATAATAAAATAAATAAAATAAAATATAAATAAATAAATAGTAGTAACATTAGCAGTAACAGCAACTGAAATATAACCATTCATAACATTATTCATAAAAGTAATTAAGTCACAGGTTTGATTTTGATTTTCCGGGCACACCAATTCCTCAGTCAGTAAATTTTTCTATATGGCTTTATATATAATTAATAGGTAGGCTAAATTTTTAAAAAAATTCAAAAAGAAATCTTTTTGTTAAACTTCTCTATATGTCATAGTTTAAAGTTAAAGCTTTTTACACTTCATCGATTGTTGATGATTTTCATGTAAAAATGTTCAATTTTAAAATACGATATCTTGAAAATAAAGCTATACTGACATATAGCATGGTGAAAAAAGTTGTTTAAAATAGCGGTATATACTCAAATTCATTAGCCAGAACGTATAACATGAGCAAATAACGCCTTGTTAATGAACAAGTTTACTTTCAACGAAGCACTTATTCAGCATCCAGTCATGGACTAAGATGGACACCTTAATCGAAGACGGCGTATTTTGCGAAGGTAAACATTAATATCATGCTTACATATAAGGAAGTACTTATTCAACATTCAGCTAAAGTTCAAGATGGACAACTAGAGTGATGAGAGAGTATATCGCGAATGTAAACATTACTATCATGATTAAATACAAGGAAGCACTCATTCAGCATCCAGTCACAGGCCAAGATGGACATCTTAAGTGATGAGAGAGTATATCGCGAAGATGAAGATTAATATCATGCTTACATACATATCATGCTAACATACTCATTCAGCATCCAGTCAAAGATCAAGATGGACAACTAGAACGATGAGAGAGTATTTCGGGGAGATGAGCATTGTCAACGGGTCACTTAGAAATAACGCTTCTAAAATTCATCCATCTAATCCTAAATTCATGTTAGGATAAAAAACCAATTGAAAACTCTACAAAGAAATGAAGAAATAGGATTCGAATTATGATACAACAAAACATATAATGGATATGCTGACTGTAAATGATACTTGTAAATTTCCTAAAAGTGCTTGACATATTTAATAGAACAGCTCTTATGGACAAGCTTTAGCAACAAAGAATTACCAACAAAAATAATTGATATAGTCAAATTGATGTACGATAAATTGGAAGTAAAAGTCTTATGACATATGCACCAGTAGCTGCTGTTCAAGTAGTTCTAAACATTATGAGAAAAGTATGCAAGCAAAGTATTGGCATAATGTGAATTTTTATAAAATAATTTGAGAATTTGGGCTTTGAAGACTATATCTACCTACAGTCACGCAGAAGCATCGATAAGTATAATCCGAAGTAAATCACCTGCAATACACAAAATATAGTTAACAAACTGTATGAATGGGTCATATACTTAATAATTTCTCAGTTAATCAATTGATAATGAATTTTGGAATGATTAAAAATAACAGGTTTCCAATTTTAATTGTGAATCATCTTCGTATTATACATTTCTGTTTTTGATTTCTGTTTTTAATTAAATTTAATTCGTTGTTGTGACAACATACAAGTATAAGGAAGAAATTAAAAATGTCATAAGTTGTGATGCAATATACTATAAACATTAAATCAGTTATTGAAATGTAATTAATTGTTACATTGTAACTAAAAGAACACAACTTAAATAAAAATGTTATTAGAAAATCATTAGTAATTAGAAAATAATCAAGAAATTGAATCATTTTAACAAAATCTACTCTATTATGCCTCCCTATTATATCCGGAAATACATCGACGATATTCTATTATCAAAGAGAAGAGAATTCGTTAGAGAAATTAATTCTGTAATTACAGCAATTTATTGTTGATTTATTTCAAAAATTACTAAATCAAATAAAACTAAATCCATCTAGAAAGATAATAGGTGTTACGTGTTCACCTGGATACTGAATTATCCTACAGAATTCCTATTTTTAAACAAATATAAAGTTTTGGACCCCAAGCTACCAAACTTATTTTGATGCCTCAGTTGACATCATATGACAACAAGTTTCTGATTTACTAATATCTTCTGATTTCTGACCTATCAACATTGGCTGGTGTTCTAATAATAGTTCTTATAAACAAAAACAAAAACCCAAACGTCCATTATCAAAAATAATTTATTCCAATTAACTAAATCCAATAAATTTAAATTTAAATAAATTTAAAGAAGACAAATAAGAAAAACTTCCTGTAGCTTTTTTTGAAATAAATGGTTAGTTTACATTATTACACATAAATTGATATGGATATTGTACTACACTATAGTCCACGTATGGCTAGCAATGTACAACTTATAGCACTCAGCAAGGCCTCAAACACTACTATTCGTCAGCTAGAAATTGTACAAAGCCAGGCTATGAGAAGACTTTTCAAGGTACCATGGTACATTAGAACGAATGACATCCTCAGGGACCTTAAAATTGTTCCGATCAAAAATTATATAAGGATAGAGCCCTGAAATTATTTACGAAAACTGACAGGCTTACCAACACCGTATTATCGAATCTCAGAATGGTTACAGGCTCCTCAGGGAGGTATGCAGAGCTGATATTAATTATTGCTTAGTCTGATGAAGTGATAAACAATAATCCAGTCAAGGCGTAGAAAGGGGTTATGAAGAAACCTCGCAGTTAATAGAGAGTAAAAATGCACAAGTCCACTGACTCAACTAGCCTTAACATAATAATAATAATAACATTAATTCTTTTATAGAAGAGAAATATATTAAATATTTAGCAGCACTATTTTCCTATCTGTTTAAAAATTACATACAATATAACAAATTAAACAAATAGCTATTTAATTAATTGATAACGAAATATGGTGAAATGTACACTATTTCATCACAGCATGTAATTTAGTAACATATTATTTAATTAAAGTTCTATATACATTATTGGAATATTTTCAATTATATAATGTAATTATAAACACGATGGGATATCATGCCTAAATGGAACTCTTAGATCACCATGATAACCTTACCTAATGTAATTATTAATTTAAAGATACAAATTGAATAAATAAATTTTATTGCATACTTTTCGGATGAAAAGTTTTTACAAATAATCATTCATGGCACACAGGTGGACCGACGTAGTAATGAGAGATATTCTGTTACTTATAAATATAATTATTTAAAATTAATCAATATTTTATATGAGTTTTTATAAAAATAAACTAAATAGTGCTTTTACAGTACTGTGAAAGAACGCCACTACGTTTCTTGAACTTTATTTATAAAAAAAAATAAACGATACCTGCACAATTATTTTTTTATTTCAAATTATTATGAGAATGCACACTATTGTAGTTTACACTACATAACTTAAAAAAGCTTTTATTAATAAAAATATACAACATAATAAATCATTGCATTTATGATTTGTTTCGTAAGCTATTACGTTATGACTGTCAATAGAAACTAACTACCATATTTAGTTCATGCCACTTCCTTCAATTTAACACATTTATTTTCAGAATATAATTTGCGAAATGTAATGACATCATGTTAGATATTTAAATTACACACAATTATTTTCAAATTAAATCGAAGTTACATTTTTACATGAAATTACTTTAAGCTCTAACGCACTTTGACATATTCGCGAAAGATACGTCATAGTAACAAATAGCTTCGAACATTAATTGGAAAGTTGCACAGATTTAGAAAAGCAGTTTGCTTAAAAATTATGGTTTAAATTTATATTAGTTTTTTAATGAAACAAATTAATTGCGTAATATGAGTTGTTTTATATTACATCTTTATACTTACCACTAAAATAATTGAAATATTTGCAGTTAGTCTTTAAGATTTTTTTTTAATAAGACTTCTTTTTATTTTTTCTGTTAGTGTTATTTATTTTTAAATAAATTTATTTTTGCAATTTTAAAAAAAATATTATTTATATACATTAAATTTTTAACGCGTCGTTTTCCACAAATCTCATTTAGACTTTGCTATATAAAATTCTACAACAGCCAAAACATTTGACTTTGAAATATCCTTTGCAAATTGAGTACGAAAGTGTATATCTTGTAATGTTTTCATAATAATTTGCCGCTCCTTACCAACAACAACAAAAAATTAATTACTGCGCAGATGCTGGCTCCAAAATCAGTAAATTACACTGAAATTATTTCAAATGAATGTTTAATTATTGTAATATATGCTATTTATCAATTTTTTTTTAAATTAATACGATATTATTGAACTTAAAAAATAATAAAAGCAAATATATTTTTTGCAGGTAATAGTATATCCAGATAATATACTTGATTTACTGTTATCCGGCGGTTTAATGCTTTTTCCATATAAATTTCAAATTGCTCATGGGCAACACTGTCAGTTGTTTCATTTGACAGTTCATCAGCTGTCGTAATAGCAACAACAATAATTGTTGATATGATAAACAAAGTTTATACGCCTGCAAAAAAGCATAATTTTATATATTCAAATTTTAAAAGTTTATAAGTGAATATAAATAAATTTCCTTGATTTTAAAATAAAAAATATTACTTAAAAGTTTGAACGTAGTTTCTATATCAAGATGCAGAACGTTGATCAAGGAGAACATATGTTGGCGTTAAAAGGTGCTTTTAAATATTTAGAATATAATTGCAATATCTTTAATTAAAGTAATTTTATTGTTAGTAATGCGTTTAACTCGTCCGACACTGGTTAGTCCTCAAGTTATTACATGTGAGGTGAAAGATATGCCACAATCAAGTTTTCGACAGGTGCTCGATAATGAAGGGACAACTGTTTCAGGTGCAGAAACTGTAGCTGCAGGTCAATTTATGTTATTGCCACAATCGTTTGGTAATATATATTTGGGTGAAACTTTTGCCAGTTACATATGTGTACACAATTGTACAACGCATCCGGTAGAAGGTGTTAGTGTTAAAGCAGATTTACAATCCAACACGACACGTATTAATCTGTTAATGCATGAAAAGAAAACACAATCTGTATTGCTGGGACCAGAGGAAACAATAGATGATGTTATTCGCTATGAAGTTAAAGAAATCGGCACTCATATGTAAATAAACTTTTAAAATATTTAAATATTTGATTAAAAATGATTTTTTAATTTTAGTTTAGTTTGTGAAGTCAATTACAATACTCTTGCTGGATTTCCACAAAATTTTCGCAAATTTTTTAAATTTCAAGTACTTAAACCACTTGATGTAAAAACCAAGTTTATTAATGCTGAAATGGATGAATGCTATTTAGAGGCGCAGGTAATTCGTTAAATTGTTAATCAATTAAAAAAAAATAAAACATACATTTTTAGATACAAAACATAACAACTGGACCCTTTTGTTTGGAGAAAGTGGAATTAGATAGTTCAGAACACTACACTGTTACTTCTTTAAATACTCTGCCAAATGGAGAGTCAGTGTTTTCCACAAAAAATATGTTGCAACCAAACAATAGCTGTCAATTTCTTTATTGCATTAAGGTATTTCTTTAAATTCTTTAGTTTCCATGCCATGAAATCTTTTAAAATGTTCTACTTAATTAGCCAAAACCAAGTATTGCGAAAGATATCAAGGAACTTAGACAAGCGAGTGCTGTGGGTAAACTTGATATAGTTTGGCGTTCGAATCTTGGCGAAAAAGGTCGCTTACAAACAAGTCAATTGCAGCGTTTAGTGAGTTTTTATTATTAACTCAATTATTGCTTTACAAAAATATTATAAAACTGTTATTTCAGCCTTTTGAATATAAAGATGTGCGTTTAGAAATCATCGATGCAGAGAATATTGTTAAAATAAGTGAACCTTTCACTTTTCAATGCCGCGTAACAAATACCACTGAACGTCCGATGGACCTCGTAGTTAAATTGGAGACAAAACTAAGTAATAAGTGTGATTATACTGGAAGTGCACAGTTTTCAATAGGAAATTTAGATCCAGGGCAGAGCAATGAATTCCCTTTAACTATATGTCCCAATAGGCTGGGTCTTATTAAAATATCTCCACTTATATTAATAAATAAGTTATTGCAGGAAAAGTACACAATCGATAAGGTTGTAGATGTGTTTGTTGTTGATGCGGATTACCATGAAGATAGCACATTCCAAATAAATAAATTTGTACGTTACGACAATGCGCTACAAGTACTTTCAGAAGAACAATCATTAAGTTTACAAGTTGTCTGAAAAGTGATTTGTTTAAAGATATTTAAAAAATTTTGAATCGTTTTTGATTATAGTGCAATTATTTAAATAAAACTGTTTTTGAAAAAGTTTACAAATGTTTTATAATCAACTCGTGTAAATTTTGAAAGCACTGATCGCAAAAAGCTGCACGATTGGAACTGTTCGATATTGAAAAAATATTCTATATTGTCAAAATGGAATGTAAAGAATTCAATTGAAATTAAACTAATTCACTGGAAATTTCCTATAAAATGAAAAAAATTTCAGATTAAATTGTGAAGCTCTTATGCAGCGCAGTTTTTGTTATTTATGTGTAAACTATACATAGTGAATATATGAAAATATAAAAAAAATCAATGATTGTATGTGTTGAGGACATTTGTATTATGCATTCATAAAAAGAACCCAATCAAAAATATCTGAAAGATTTTCAAAGAAGAAGTATAATATTTCAAACAAATGGAAGGTCAAGAGAAGACAGAAGCAGTTTTTATAATAAGAAACTAAATTCAAATAAAATAAAATTAATTCGGCTAATGTTTAAAAGAAAATTAGATATAAAAAATTCGTGGACTATTAATACAAATGTTTCAAGTCTCCAGATATACCAGAAATAATTTTCTATCTAAAGATACCTGAAGAAAGCTATCGGCAAAAATGCTTTAAATACTGGAGCTGAAAATACCTTGAGAAGATAGGAAATCACTAAACCATAACTATATTAAAATATTAAGGAAATGTCATAAAAAAGTTAGATAAATCTAACTTAAGATTTCAGATAGTTCAAGAAAAATGAAAAGTAATACAAGATCAGAAGTATAATCCAATGAACATAAAATGCCTAAACATAAAAGATAGAATAAACACATTAAAAAACTTTATCAATTCGGTTCCAAATTAATTATATACATTTTCTTTAGGATATCTTTATTTTTAAAAGTTTGATGTTAAAAATATCTTAATAAAAAGTTTTTTGTGATATCTTAATTTTCGTTATAGTGAATTTAGCACAATAAGTTTACTTGGGAACTATTTTTGTTAAAATCAGTTACTGCAAGCAACTCACTTTTATTATGCTATATGTCGATATTGCACTAAAAGCGTCAATGCATATATCATTATATTTAATAATATTTTTGGCAGGGCACGAGTTCGATTCTTGATACTAGCAGTCTCAAAATATTAATCACGAATAATACGAATAATTATATATAATAAATAATTCCCAGACCATTGATGACGAAAATTTGGCAATACTTAAAACAGCTTCATGATCAGCCAAAAATTCATTTAATTAAAAAAAATTAAATTTTATTGTTGTAATTTAATACTATTCGTAATACCTCTATATTGAAAACAATAGTTTATATTGTTATATCATTAAAATTCAATTCAATATATAATATTTTTATCATTTTACTTTTATACATAAATTGATAGGAACTAATGATTATGCTTCATTTAATAAACATCAGGCTTTAAAGTTTTAAATTTTCACATGGATTACAAAAACTAGTTCTGCCATCTAGTGGTAATATATAGAATTTGTAAATTACTTACAAACTAAAAATTAACATCTGACAGCTCATTGCTATTGGTGGTTTTTGAGTGAAAATAAAGCGTAAATTTAAAATTAAAAAATAATGCTCTATATAGGCCTTGCACACGGTATATAAATTATGTTGGTATGGCAGCGAATGTTGATATTTACCAGAATTACGAGTAGGGTAAATTAGATAAAAATTAAGTGAATTAGATAATACCATTGTGAAAATTTTATAAGATGTTTAATAAATAAATAAATAAATTTGAAAACTTTTAACCAAAAATAATAAATAAATCAAAAAAAAAAAATATTTGTATAAGTGCAGTGCAAAAAATTCGTAGGAAATTTAAATTTACTTTACCGCAATTTACTCGAACTCTTACACGGCCTTAATAATATTTTTATGCATTTTTTAAAAAAATACAACACTGCATTGGTTTTCGCTGTAAATCGTTTCGGGCAAATTTGTCAGTGGTGTCGTAAAAACCACACCACAAGAATGTCTCACATTCCATTTATATTCACAAAGCTGAGAGGCGTATAACTAGTCTTGTGCCACAGAAAACTACTAGTTTAGTTAACCTATTTTTATATATACAATTTAATATTAAAAATAATAAAAATGTCGGAAGAAGTTAAAACTTACACTCGTAAACAAATTGCCGAACATAATACAAACAAGGATACCTGGATAGTTATACATAATAACGTATATGATGTGACTTCTTTCCTTAACGAAGTAAGTAAATTCTTAATTTATGTGTACGTGAGTTCAAAAAAATGTATATGTATATGTATAGTGTCGTGATTTTAACAGATAAAAACAATAGATATTGCGTATCTTTTTTTCAAAAGTCATTGTTTTATTTAATTTTCGTTGGCCAAATGACAATGCGAATAATTATATCTTGAATATATTAGACAGTTAACTACATGGCACTTCTTAAAAAGCTAAAAAACTTAAGTTTTGGACTTTGAACGTGGCGTTTTAATTTTCCGTCTAATTGCGGTTAATTCTTTTAATTCTAATTCAATTTTTCAATAGACATTTCCATAGACAGGCGCAACAAAAACCAAAGTTGAGTGTAACAATTAAAAATATTACAAATCAAAGTACATGGATTTTGCCTTCGCTACTGAAACATATTGAAATTATGCGCTTAATCGTATTAATATTTAGTTTTTGCTTTAATTAAAAATTCAGTAGAAAGTTCTTAACATGGGTCTTAATATGGGTCAAAGTTATTAATTTAAATTTATATGTGGTCAGAAACTAAGTTCATTGTTTCATTTTATGTTCAGATTCACATTTCTCTTTGTTGACATCGTTCATCACCTTTACTCCGTTTTACGGGTCATTTTTTTTTTTTTTTGAGTAGAAATTATCGCCAATTTTTAAACTATTTAACTTTCAAGATTTGATAACGAAATAAATTTATTTAATTTGCTGCTTATTCGATGCAAATACCGCTTTGCCGATATATAAAATTCACTTAAATAAACAACGCATGAAGATGATAAGTGAAAAAAAGTTTTGTGATTACGTGACCCGGCACGATTCGCCCCTGCAGTTTTAACAAAAAAAAAGAAAAGAAATTATTTTAGTTGCGGAATTAATAATACAATTCATTATTAGCTTATTCAATTTGTTTTTATATGTTTATATTAATATTTTGTTTTCAATATGTTGAAGTTTCATATTACATATTTTTATATTACGTTTCAATTGTGAGACTGATTGACCTTTTACGTTTATCATATCATTATTATTTTATTGATTTTAAAATATTACCTGTAATCATTCATATTATATTAATACGATATCAGTAATTAAAACTTGAAGCTCCATATGAAGTTTTAACACGCTATCTCAAATGTATTTCCCAACTACAATGTTGCAGCTCATGCCAACGTCTATTTGTTTAGTTTTTATTAAGCATGACCCTCATATCCCATTCACACGACAAAAATTATACATGATTCCGTAAACATGATTAAAATACAGTTTAGGCGTTATTTGAGTTGATTATAAGTAGTGAACAGCTCTTTAAAAAATCATGTGAATAAGGAAACCCTAAAAAAATACAATGAAACAGTGCCCAAATGAAATTGTGCCCAGTAAAATGTTAAATTTTTATGACATATTAATATATGTAATTAATATACGTCTAATGTTATATATAATAGGATGAGTGACTAATGTTATATACAAAAGAAATGAGTTTCGCATGAAAAAAGGCTTATTTGTTGAAAATTTACGCTTTGAGACCCTAACTTTAATAAAAAATCTATGCAATACCTGTCCATTTAACTCTTGATATATAATTTTTTATTGAACATAGTGATCAACAGGTTGTTTCAGTTGTATTTTAAGTGCTGTTTTAATATGAAAGGGCAAAAAGAGTAAAGAGAAAAAAAGTTCTTGAAACATTTTTGAGGTAAATTTTAAAACAAAATTTAAGGTAACTGTCGAAAGCTAAGTTAAATCGTCGTTCATTCCATTTTTACTGGTTTAATTGGCTATCATCTGCTTGAGACATGGCATCTTAAAAAAAAACATACTTTCACCCTATTGAAGACGGCTCATAATACAAAGGAAAAAAATAAAAATTTATTAAAGAAAACGAAAGTATATTTATATATATATACTATATATATAAATACATAATTTACTGTATTTGTTAGAACGACTTAAGAAACTAATAAACTTTAATTATTGTATTAAACAAGTTAGAAAACGAGAACCACATGGACAAAAACCATTGAATATTAAAGTATAATTAAGTTTTGTATGAATATATTATTATTAAAGTTAATTCATCACTAATTATAATGAAGACATGTACCAGGTTAACTGTATTTGTGTCTATATTTTATATTTGATTTTCAAGTAAAGAAACAAATATATATAGAGATCTAAAATGCATATTGCATTGAAATGGCTTTAGGTTAGGTTATACCGGCGATCACTAGTGGATGCACTTAGGCCTGTTGGCCCATTGTGGTTTGAAATGGCTTTATTACAATAAAAAATTTGCTAAAAATTTCATATTTAATTTACGTTTTTAGAACATCATTATATCGGAATATCGCATATCTGAATGAGATAACGATGTATTAACAGATTTATTTCATATGATGTTTGGTCTTGGGTACATATCTAGGTAGTTTAGAACTGATATATTTAATAGAAAGTCGCACGACTATTTATTAGGTCTTGGTTAAATGAATACGACACTTAAAAATAATTGACCAAAATTGTCATGGAAAACACTCATGCTAAGCCACGTACGATCACATAAGAACAAAGCACCCAATATATTAATATCTAATAAGTAGGCATGTAGTTATGGAATCCTTTCAATCATTGCTGTCAAAGCTGTGTGTTAAAAAAGAAAAATGAATATGTTTTTTATTTACTCTGCCACCGTTTTGTCTTTACTAGAAGACGTCTATTCACTACAGGTTCCCACTTCATTAAATGTCCTCAATGCTTACATTAAAGTAGCTATCCGAGTTATTAAGACAACACTAAAATTGGTTCAGTCAGCTAGCGAGGTTGTATTCTTATAGCTTATTACATTGAGTTCACTATATCATGTCTTTCACGATAAATGCTGTTTCTAGTAATTTATTCATCTGTCTAACATGAGTACTTATATTGCAATACGATTAGAAAAAACTATTCAAAATTTATAACCAACGTTAAACTCTGAACTAACACCTAATTAAATGAGTAATTTCCACTTTATGACGTTGAGTATTTTACATTGCAAACGTAATTTTTTAATTATAATTTATTTATTGTATTTTTTTTTATATATTTATGATAGATATATCTGAAGATATAAGGGTTGTTATTTTAAAAGACAATTACTAGCGTTCATGATACTTTTACTCTAATATCTTTTTCACATACCTATAACGCAGTTCAGGTCAATCGATTCTAAAGTATTAATTATTTATTTATTTATTTAACGGGGGTTTTTATTAACCATTGCCTGAATTTAAAATAATGGCTACTACGGGCTTAGAAGTTTTTCTAGACCTATGTCAAATAATCTTTTTGAATTTTGTTAGTAGTATATTATTCCGATTTTGAAAAACAATTCTAAACTTTGATATTTTATTAAAACTGATAGCTCGTTTTATGTATTTATTATCTAAAATCAATCGTTTTATCACTCAATCGAACTTAGAATAATGACTGCTACGGATTTAGAAGTACTGAATATGAACTAAAATAATATTGAACTTAATATGTTGTTCTAGAGCTATGTCAAATAGTCTTTTTGAATTTTGTTAGTACTATATTATTCCGATTTTGAAAAACAATTCTGAACTTTGATATTTTATTAAAGCTGATAGGTCATTTTATGTATTTATAATCTAAAATCAATTGTGATATCATTCAATCGGATGTTGTAATGTATTGTGAGCAATTATTCATACATTTTAATCCACTGCATATAATGGTATTTATAATCTTATCTTCTACTTATAGTAATTTTTTTTATTTGAGTATTTAGTGCTTACTGGATCATATTTAAAGAGTATACTACGTGCTAAAGTTAGAAAGGAACTAACAGAATCTCAGAAACAGGCTTTTTTCTATATTGTGCAAAGTGATATAGTTTTTAATTTTTATTACATACTATATATATTTACATATGAACATATAAGATATATAATAGCTATATATAATATATATAATAGATATATATAATATTTATAATAGATATATATAATATATATAATAGATATGTATAATATATATAATAGATACATCTATTATTTAATCCATACTTACACTTTCTATATAAGCAACCTGTTCATAATACTTATAATAAAAACGTTTTAAAGTTTGAAGTAATATTTTTGCCTTTACAACTAAAAGCGTTTAATAATATAATAAAAATGAATAATTTGCTCTTAATGTTCTTAATTAAATAAGAAAAAACAATAGTGCATGTAACTGATTCCATTTTCCAATTATAGTATCGTTACAGTATCTGTTCTTAGGTAATGTACTTAAATAGATAAGTAGTGGAAGGCGTGTGGGTTTTTGCACTTTTATTTTAGATTCATTTCAATACCACCACGTGGATCTTAAATTATAATTATAAATAATTGAATAATTGAACTTTATTTTATTAAAAAAAAATATTCAAATAAATTTTGTCCGTTTATTATCAAATAATTTTTGTTTGTGATTACGAAGTTATTATTTCATGAAAAGCATAAAATATTTCAAGTATTATTATTTCACAGTATAGATAACGTTTAAGCAAGTCAACATCAAACTAAAATTAAAGTACATTTTAAATATGAATTTTTATTTATTATATAACCATGGAATGAAGCGACATTTCTAGTATGTGATATTATTTTTAAGTATATATATAATGCAATAATATTTTGTTAAGTCATAAAAAAGCGATAAAATTCGAATGGGTGTTTTGGAGCTGAATTGCAAGTCAACAATTAGTATTGAATCTCTTCATTACTACTGAAAAACACTATTTTGTCATGTCATGTAAATTCTCTTCTACAATATGTGACGTTTTAATAGATTAGCCAATTTATTTTATTAAATGTTTTCAATATTATTAGAAAACACTATTTTGTCATGTCATGTAAATTCTCTTCTACAATGTGTGACGTTTTAATAGATTAGCCATGTTTTTTGTTTATAGTTTAAAGTATCTATCTTTGATTAAAAACTTAATTTCTAATTTTTTTTACCCTACATTTATTAAGAAAATAGATTTTTAGAAAATAGACTTATAGAAAATAGATTGGTAAAAAATAGATTTATAGAAAATACACATAGAAAATAGATTGGTAGAAAATAGATTAATAGATAATAGATTTATATAAAATAGACATAGCAAATAGACTTATAGAAAATAGATTGGTAGAAAATAGATTTATAGAATATAGATTTATAGAAAATAGATTTATAGAAAATAGATTGATAGAAAATAGACTTAGAGAAAATAGATTTCTAGAAAATAGATTTATAGAAAATAGATTTCGAGAAAATAGATTTATAGAAAATAGACTTATAGAAAACAGATTTGTAGAAAATAGATTTGTATAAAATAGATTTATAAAAAATAAATTTATAAAAAATAGAAATGAATTTCTAATCTAGTCTAATCTAATGTCTTTAAGCTTCTTAAATACAACATATTATTTCATGCAGGAAAGCTTTGTTATTTTTAACTGAAATGGCATTCACAATCTTGCGTAATCAGCTCGGTAGCAGAATAAAAAAATAAAAGTATTTTAATGTTAATTTTTTTTTTTTTTGCCGAAAGTGATGGGTCTTATGACGAAAAGAAACTATTTAAATGTTAAAAGGGTTCAAATAGAAATGAAAAGACAACAACAAAAATTTTAAGTTAATTTATTGAAATTTAGTTGACCATGAAATAAACTATTTAAATGTAAAAAGGGTTCGAATAGAAATGAAAAGACAACAAAAATTTTAAGTTAATTTATTAAAATTTGGCTGAGCACACAATCCTGTTTCGAATATTGCAAATTAGTGGTCATCAATGGTCTTAAGAAATATTCAAATTTTTTAATTAGTTTATAGTTCGTATATAATTTGTTTGGACTGCATTTTTTAAATTCGTTTGAATATTTTACAATTTCATTTTTGTTTTCTTAATATAAATATTATTTACTCACATTTATTGAAATGTCAATTGTCAAATTGGGTTAAAAACTATAGGTTGGGATTGAGTGTAGTCGTATAGATTGAAACTGCGAAATTTCCATTTGTAAATCCAATACTTTCACAACATTTAAATTTTAATTAGTAGTGCACAATATCATTAATACATATTAATGAAGTTTTTCTTCATTAAAATTATAATATTCTTATTTTTTGTTTTCTTCGATAATAATGTTTATATAATAATTTATTAACGGGCTAATTGGTCAATTTAAATAGAAATAAAAACACTATAATTTATTATTTATATTCAAAAATAGTTTATATTTTATTAAAAATAATTGTTCCAATATTTTGACTGTCTTCGACAGTCATCTTCAGGGAAACTGAACGAAACAAAATATATGTACAATGTTCATTTTTATAGCGGAAAATTACAAGAAAAGTCTTAACAGTAAATACAATAATAATAATGACAACAAGAAAAACAACAATAGAAAATAAAAATAAAAATTATAAAATATTTATAAACATCCTGTGTCATTTGTTTATAATATTTCTATAAGTCTGAGTACAGTTGTCCGTTCTATAATTTAGTCTTATACTATTGGGAGCTTGAAGTATTGAGAGCATTTCTAGAAAGCACCTTTTATAATGGTTTCTTTCTTCATGTAAGATTTTTGCATTATCCAAAGTTTTAGTGTCCCTGAATAGGACAGTCAAAATATTGGAACAATTATTTTAATTAAAATATAAACTATTTTTAAATATAAATAATAAATTATAATGTTTTTATTTCTATTTAAATTGAAATCTCATAAAAAGAGAGATTTTGTCGTTATTTGAAGGTTAATTAAAAAAATAATATAAATTCAAAAAAATTAAAAATTACTAACGTAACAGAATTTTAATGTGCAATAAATTGAAATATATATTTTTATATTTATAAACAAAAATATTTAATATATTTAACAGTGAAGTCATAAAAACACAGTAAGTTCATTAATTTTAATGTGATTTTTTTTAAAATTAATTTTTTTAATGTTACTGCATTTTAATTGTATTATATCACCTCTGAAAGTACCTTTGAACAACAGTTTTATTTTGTCAGGTTCATATGTGTATATAATTTTAACGTCACGACTTTTCATATTTTATAGGTCAGAGTTCCCCAACGTGGGAAATATACATCACATAGGGACAATTTTAAGGTTTAGGAGGAAATTCCTCTTTGGTAGGTAGTTCGAAATTACAAATATGTTATTTGATAATAGTCTTGATTATATGCCATTTACCTCAATTGACGAGAAAAAAAATGAGAAAATCTATACTAACAAAAAAAAAAGATTTTGATTTTTACTTTAATAATATCACCAATAGATAAGGACTAGCACGAAAAAGGCTAGGAAACACTGTTATAGATAGTTATTAGGTTTGGTTAATTTTAGTTGTTTTATAGAGAGTTTTATTTAAAAACAAATTGTGTAATTATATTATAAGTTACATTTTATAGTTTCTTACTTAAATACGCTCCTAACTATCACCTTACGAAATTAATGACTCTGAAAATTAGAGATTTTCTATAAATCTTGTTTAAACATTCGTCTATACTATCTACTCGTGTTTTGTGGTTCCAAGAACGGTAGGGTTTACGTCCCGGAGACACTCGTTGATCCAGACGACCAAGTGCCGTTCAACATTCCCAAAAGGGGTCAACACAAGTAGATCCCGTCTAGTTACAATACCAACTGGTATTTTACGATTATTAAGCAACGGATGTAGTATCTTTATTTCGATTCATTGAATTAAATGACATATAAATTAATAAAACAGGTTCACCTTCTTCTGGCTTCATTGAGCTGAATGACATCTAATGAATGATACTAATATATGATACTAATATGATACTAACACTTTTTTTAATAAGACTATTCTCAAACAGTTAATAGAATATTATTTGGTTTCACTATAATTTTTTTATATTCGTAATTATTAATTTTATTTTTAATTTAATTATTATTATGCATTTTATTACCGTTTTACGATTTCTGAGTGTGACATCATAAAACTAAATAAAGTACAATATATTTAGATTCATTTAACTTCACTTAAAATCAAATCTATCTCATTTTAAATGCGGCGACAGATTTTTACATGTTGTATCCGTCTTACCTTTTTTTAACAAAAATTCTCATGAATAAAATATTGTGTTTATTTCTGTTAGAAATATATCAAATTCTTTTGTCACTTTTGATCTTGAAAAAACTATGCAAATAAGAATGAAATTTTAAATTAACATTGAATTTTAAAGCTATTCAAAAATATTATTCAGTAAACTGTTCCGACGTTGATGAACTTTATGCGATATCAAAACAATTAGCTTTTTGCTGCGATTCGACTTTACTTTTCAAAAAGTAAAAAAATTATGTTTATCTATCTGATTTGATATTGCATTTTTATATATTCTAATAGACAATTTTCCAGACACTTCTTATTGATCTTTAATTTTTATTCCATTCAGACAATTCACATAACATATAAATATAGATTCATATAAAATTAATTTAGATTGTTATTATTAGAGATCAAGAGTCATTGCTACCAGAATAGATCTATTATGCATAGTCTTGCGTTTAACCCTTATATATTGAAGCTTTGTATACATTTTATAAAGTCTAGCTGCCTTGTACATTCTCGGCACTTAAGTTTTGAAGTCTTTATCTATCAAGATTAGCGCATTCACAAAGATAGGGCTTTGAGTTTTAATGTCTATTTTACAGAAATGGCGAAAGTAGCTTAAATAAATCCCTTAATTTGGAAAAGAAAGTATTTTAATTGTTTGTTTGTTTATATAATCGGCGATTTTATTAGCTTCTTGTAATTCATGTCTTGGAGTGATTGTGACAATGTGACAGTATGTATATGAGGGTAACTTTCAAAAAGATTCAAAGATCAGAAACATTTACCCAACAAGTAAATGGCGAAATTAATTCTAATGTCGATCAATCCGTGAAATATATGCGGAAATTATCCGGTTAAGAATATAATCTAATCTCTAGACATTTGTCATTTATGATGATCTAGACATTTTTGCACTACCTGGTTTAAAGTACAATGAATTATCTCTTTATATACTGGGACTATGTAGAAAATTTTGTATGTTCTTTGTATTTACATTTATATTCCCATTTTTGTATTTAAAGATGCCTTGTAGTTTTGAAATACTTAACCACGATATTTCTTAACTGGAATACGGAACTGTGAATTATTTTCAAGCACTTTTAAGCCGTCAGGGTTGGACAGGTTTTTATTTCAAGCATTGCAAGCATTTCAGTGAATAATTCTTTTTCTTCTCTTATCCTCTGCTTCCAGTGGAGCATAGGGTCTCCACCATCCTTTAGTATCGGGTTCTATTACTTGATTCTCGGCAAATATAATTTCAATTTCCAATTTCAAAGAGCTTTTCTTAGCTTTTCCTCAATTTCCCTACTCAGGTCGATGGCTGCTTTGAGAATTCCACCTCAGAGCTTGGCATTCAATGTTTTGAGTGAGTCTGCAGAAATTGTGCTATATCTTAACAGTAGCAGGTGATTGATTCGTGATAGCCCATAGGTTGGTGTTTGTGATGCGTTTGGTGACCTCAATATTTGGCGTGGGCATTTGTTCACAAAAGTGCAGTATTTATTACGAGATTTAGACGTTATATTGTATTAAAAATATTATATAGGTATAGTGTATGTATGAAAAATGGTTACTTGATCCAGGTGGAAGTTCCAATCTATTGTTTTATTAAGCAATTAAATACACTGGGAAATTTAAGTCACTTTGGACTGGCGATTTAAAATTATAACAGATGTTTTATATATGTTTTAATATTTCAATAATACTTCAAGATTTGTAGAATTTAGTATAAATAAAATATAACAGCTCCTTATTTAAATCTGCAAAATGTGGTCGCAACATAATTAGCTATATGCAATGTTTTAATATAATGCAGAAAGTGAAGCCAGAAGAGTCCATAGTGTATATATAGTTTCGTTTTTAAAACTTTAATAACTATACACATATATAATGTCAATCGGCATATTTTTCTTTGTTTTCAAAACTCCAGCTTCTGAAGTTTTGTCACTGTCGCGGCCTCATAACTATTGTTTTTTTATATATTTCAGGTAATATCATTGCTATCGTGACTACCTCCTCGAAGTTAAAATGATAGCTTATTGATGCATTTATATTAATAATTAATTTTTATTACATATTATATTATATTTTATGTACAATTGACTATCTTTCATTTTAATATCTAATCTAATCCTACCTATTTTTTATTTTTTTAGCATCCTGGCGGCGAGGAAGTTTTAATTGAACAAGGTGGTAAAGATGCTACGGAAAATTTCGAAGATGTTGGTCACAGTTCAGATGCACGAGAAATGATGAAAAAATATAAAATTGGAGAGTTAGTTGCTACCGAACGTACGAATGTTCCAGAAAAATCTGAGCCAACATGGAACAATGACACAAAAAATGAAGATGCTTCCATGAAATCTTGGTTGGTGCCTCTGATACTTGGTGTTGCTGCTACTCTGCTTTACAAATACTTCTTTAATAGTAAACAACAATAATTTTTTTTATTTGAGCATTTAACACAGTTTTATATTTTTAAATTAATTTTTAAGAGCCCATTCCTCTTTTTATATGAACTTTTATTTTGCATTTATCGATGGTGCAAACAGAAAATCCTTTAATATAAAACTCAATGTGAATGCATATTGAAAATATGTTTAATATATATAAAAAAATTTTCATTAATAATTGAATTTAAATTGAAAAATATATGTAAATACTTCAAAGGAGGCGGGAAAGTTACTGGTTTTTATTGTTTTTTTAAATTCAATAAAATAAATTGTTTTAACTTTGTAATCACAAACTTTTTTGAACTTTAGATAAATATAGTAAAATTAAAATTAAATATTTTAATTGTTTTTAAATATTTCAAATATATTATAAATAATTATGTTAAAATTTTTTAGTGAACAGAAAAGGAGTTTTTTTTCATTAATAAATGTAGAATAATAATATTAAATATGAAACTAATACATATTTAATTATTAACAGTAACATTAGTTACTGATGTACGTATTATATAGTATTATGTATTATATAGAATAGTATGTGAATCAGAGTTTCTTAACTGCCGACCCACGCCATATATATCCACAATATTATTTTCTAAAAATGTGTTGATATCAGTTCTTGTAAAACTGAACACTGATATAGATTATCATTAAATAATTGATGTTCTTTGGAAACTATGAGATTAGTATAGGAACATTGTTTTCGTGGGTTTTTTAGAATTGTCGCTACAAGTGCAATATAATTTTTATTTATATTTATACATTAGTTTTAAAGACTGAAATATGTAAAAAAATTATCCACAGAGTTCCATAAATGATAATTCCATTGTTTTTAAATATAATTTATAAATGTTAATTTTTAAAGTTATGACGAAAAGAAGTTATTTTTAAGTTAGAAGGGTTCGAACAGTAATGAAGAAACAACAACAACAATTTTAATTAGTTTATTGAGATTTGGCTGTTTCAAAACAAAGCTGTTTCGTATTTTTGAATATAATATATATTTGTTCTTACTGCAATAGCAATATGTCAGTCATCAAACCAATTCTACTGTTTTATTGTTAACAAATTTTATTCATTTTAAATTTGTAGTTGTAGCCTAGGTCATGGACCTGCATTTCTGGCTGTTGACATAAACAACCATTAGTAAGCCATTAGTATAAATAGATTATAGGACAAATACGTTATCTAGATACATTAATTTAAAAGGACATAGGTTAAAATCCGATATATGAACAACTATAACTGTTCTAATAACTTCTCAAATGAAACAAATAAATGATACATGATACAAATAAAATTTTCAAATTTGTAGTAATCGGGTTTTATTTTTACTAAAATAACCATTGGTACACAATGTGAAGTTAAAGATTTTGGGAAAAAATTTGATAGATTACTCACAACAAATTAGTACTATGAATAAATCTAAGAATAATAGTTCAGATAAATAAATCTTTAATATACTCCATAATACGAAGAGAAGGGTGAGATGGAGTTTCTATATCTCTTTCCTTACAATGATAGGATACGAACAGATTTGGCAGAGTTGATTTTCTCAATTTGTATTTAACAAATCTGTGTTACGAATGTCTATTAAACCCATTATTTATAGTTATTGTTATTGATCTGAGTTCAAATGTATTTAGTCAGAAAGATTGTCAGCATTTTTCTTGTTTACCCAAATGAATCCAATGTTACTACATATTGACGCATTCTGATAAGTGAATAATCTTCTGAAAAGTCTGATTCTTATGAAAGATGTTAAGACACCAGCTTTCACAAGCTTATCAACTATTACGTTTTCATCAAATTTCTAGTGACCAGATAATTAAAGGTGTGTTACTTTTTTCGTAGTAATCAACTGAGATGTAGGACTTTTCAGCTTTGAACCATAAAATTTAGTGGTGCGAACTCGGAAAACTTTTATAGCTACAAGTAATTGGGCAGTAATTTATTATAAATGAACTGTTCTAAAACGTAGATCGGCTATATTATACTCTAAGTTTTCTCCTAAGTTTTAAAAAAAAGAACATGATATTTTGCAGCATTAGAAATCATCCTTTATTCCTACAATTAAAGCGCTTAAAAAGTTTTTATTACATTCATATCCACTAATAATAGATGAACTATTGAAGTATTTTGAATGTTTTAAAATATTTTATTCACATAAGATTGTTTGAAATATTTTTAATAGGTTTTATGATAATTTTATAGCTTAACCAGAATCATCACTCCATGATGATCATCACTTTCACAGAATTAATAAACAAACTATATCGTAAGTACCACTTATGCCTAGTTTTCGCACCCACTTGCTACCATATTGTGATATGCTCAAATTAGATTGTTTACCATATATAAAACAAAATTGAGACATCAATTAATCATTTCAAATCATCACCAGACTCATTAACATGGAACACACACAATATGGATGCGGTTATGTTTGGAGTTTGTGTTTACTTTTCGAATATAAACAGCTCTCATTATATATGTGTATTATTGCTCTTAATTACTTTGAATACATATCATATAAGTATGTATGTTTGTATAAATAAATGATATTAGTTTTAATTTTTATAAATAGATTAATATAAATATGTATAGAAAAAGATATTTGATAAAGAGCCTATGAATCTAATAAATTTCAATTGTGTATCTAAATATATATTAGCTACTTTAGCTTCATGGTTGTCTTAGATCCGTTTCTTGCTGCTTCAAATTTAAATTGTATATCTAAATACATAATATTAACTTCTGTAGCTTCATGGTTGATAGATCTCTTTCTTCTTGCTCCATTCTAATATTCCGAAAGTTTTGTCTTTGTGCATATGTTGAAAGGTATTGTATTTTTGTCCATTCCACGAAACAGTGTATGATTGAAAAGTGATTGCAGGTTTCTATTCTGGTCGGTTCTTCGATCATTCTGGTCAGTAATACTTTGAACTTCAACTTCTTCTGGTAACCAAGCACCGAGAATTTATTGTGTAAATTTTTTTAGTATGAAAATAAGGTCAAATATTTTTTGTTACTAACAGGCGAATACAATGAGATATAATATACTATATATCCATTTAAAATGTATTCATTAAATATAATATGATTGTGTTCTATTAGTAACTCAAATATTAGTAAAACTATAACCTTATTGTAAAGACCGACTAATTTACAATTATAAAGCTATTCTATTTTATTACTTTTATTAGTCAACCCTAAAGGTTGATATTATCTATATAAAAATACAACACGTTTAGGATAATCACTGAATTTGAATAAAAATGGAAGCTTAAAAGTTATAATAATTTATTTCTTTAAAACATTGGTTCCCAACCATTTATTGACTAAGGATCACCACGAAATTTTTTTTTTTTTGGGGTCCTAAAATTTAAGAATAATAAACTGTTTGGTTATTTTAATATAGTTTATATATCTTTGATGTAATTATATACACATAATATAGGTATACAAATACTTGTAAATTTTTTGTGCTTATTTTCTAATAAGTTGGATCTCAGTGAACAAATTACAAGCTATGCATCCATACCTCTTTAATTTGATTCATGGACCATTTTTAACCATCTCCCGGACCAACGGTTGGGAACCACTTATTTAAAATCAATCAATCACAAATCTAATTTATTATGATATGATGTTTTTTATTTATAACTCTATGCATTTTTATGGTTTAATAAAATAAATGTTCTTATCCGTCATTTATATCTTAAATATTCCATAAATATACTTCAATTCTTGTAGTTTCAATAGAAGAAAATGGAAGAGTAATGACTTTTTTAAATTAAAGTAACTCAATAAGAGGTGCTAGTGATTATATATTCAGATTACTATTATAAGTATATTCTTCCTCTAGTTGTTCTTACAAAAAACTTATGTCTAAGTTAACTGACACGAAAAAAATTTAAACATTTTGACAATTAGACATAAGGAGTTCGACATTAGTCATGGGCCAATATCAAAAGCTTAAGGCAATTCAAACAGTTCGTTTGGATCAATACAAATGCTGACAAGTTAATCAATCGAAATCGAGTTGAACTCAGAATAATCGCTAACTAGTTTAATAACAGGAAATCATCTTTCCAAAACCAGATTAAGGAATATTAATACTTGTATTCGTTGTAAATTGCAGAGCAAAACCTTTTTCAAATGATTTTTATCATATCAAAACTTGAACTTAAAGTACATTGTAGGTTAATATAGATTAATGTGACAGTCGGTATATGTTAGTTGACCAACTTATTTAAACCCTACGAGTTCATTATGTATTTCCACTCTATTACTTAAAAAACTATTTGGAGGCTCTTATGAAAAGCAGGATGTTTTTAATCCTAGCGCTGGACACGTCTCTGAAAGATTGAAAGACAAGTTTCCCTAAAAAATTCATCCTGCTTCTAGCCAGTTCCGGGTAGCTATAAAAGAAGTGTGTTACCAAATTAAAGCATGTCTCTGAAATTGCCAGTGACTAGGTATACAGTGAACGGTTACACCTTAGAGATATGCTCTCTTGTTTTTCGGCCCTCGGTTTTCTTCTATCAAATATTGGCTATATTAGCCTATATGTTACACAGATGTTTCTATTAAAAACATATTATATAAAAGTTTTATAAATATATGTATAGTGTTTAATACATTTTTTATTAGATGATAATTTTAAAAATAATATATATATATACACACATATACAAAAAGTTATAAATAGCCAACATGTTAAAGAGTGACTAAATAAATATTAATTTCAATAAATTTAATAGATAATTTAATAATAGATATAGTTTCGTTAAAACAAATTATAGTAGGATCTTGAAGACAAATTATTTGTGAAGAGAATGAAATTAAATTTGGTATTTGAGTTCATCAAAGTTAATGAAATCATTTAGGGCCATGAACTGGTTCTGAGACGAACAGCTTTTGAAGTAGTACCACCGATTTTTTAATTGAATTGAACCATTATGAGTTACAAATTCCACTTGGATTAATTGGTACGGAGAGAAATCAGTTTTAACTGAATCAATAACCTAGAGCAATGTTTCTTAATCCTAAAGGAAATGCGTACTAAAAAAATATTCAATGGAAATTTACAAGAAGTGAAAAAATTGTCAATGTGTTTTACAAGGACCGAGGCCATTCTTCTTGTGAGCACTTGAATTAATAAAGATTCAGGTGCAATGACAAATTAAAACAGAGCACCCAAGCCGGATGGCAGGATCGTTGCCTTTTTGACATTGCTGCTAGCCAGACCTCAGACTATGCCCAGATGGCAATATTTGTTTCTGATATTTTCCCCAAAAAAACAGATATTGTGGAACAGATATGCTGCTACTGAAAAAATAATATCGTTAGAGTCGATATAAAATAAATATTTTATAGACCTGCAGTTCACAACTTTTATATCTATTTGTTATTTGATTTCCCCCAAACTATATGAATCTAATGTATTTATGATCATTCCTATATATCTAAGAATTTCGTATATATAATTTAAATACAGTGTTTTATACATATAGTACAGATATTGAGTGAATACTATGTGTAAAATTTTATTAAATAATATATTAAAGTTTAAGCTTATTAAAGTAATGCCGTCGGAGCGCTGGCTTGACTTGTTATATTATGTGCCTGACTTGGATGATGGAGTTGTAGAGGTTGATGGTGACTGTGTTGAAATCTTCTAGGATGAGAATTATGTTGATTAAAATTTTCATACATGCAATTGGTGGAATAATCGCACACATCCGATATCGAGTTATCACTCATATACCAGTGTGTGGATGATGATGTGGAGTTTAAATGTCGAGGTTGTGTGTAGTTATTATCAGGTTCTATGCGCATTGGCTTCGGAAGCACATTAATATCTTGTCCGTGTTGCCAATCCATGGTAGAGTACTGAAATGACATTTGGCGACTGTTACTTGGTATATGATGTAGACCAAATGGCCAGGACTGAAATAAGAAGAGATAAAAAGAAAATATAAATATGTTTGTCTTTGTTATTTTATGGTAGCAATAAAATTAGAAATAAGTATCTAACTGAAGTGTAATTCGTCAAAAATTGTTTATTTATCTTTTAGATGCAAATAAATTTTCCCTTTTCAATATTAGGGGCGCTTAGCAAAACAATAAAAGGATCTATAATAATATAAGAAAAATAAACTACAAAGAAAAAGAAAAGTGTGCAACCAAATTGTTGCGGAATTAACAAACAAAAAATGAAATAAAACAAAAGAAAATAAAATAAAATAGAAAAAAGGGAAAATTCCCTCTTCTGATATAGTAAATAGATCACACGAGTCTTGCACAATCTGTTCCAACTGTTGTGTGATGTGGATTTGATTTTCTAGCGTTTGTTTACACTTAAAAAGTAAACATCATCATTTCAAGCAGAAAGCATGGGATTTGAATGTGATGATTAGAGCACTACGGAAAATCGCAAATTGGGTAGGCAACTTAGTCACAAGATTCTTATGGAATCCCAAAGAAAATCAAAAAACAATTAAAAAATATTTAAATTTATTTTTTATTGAACATATGGTATAGTGTGGAAATACTGGGAAAGGGATGATTAGATTACGGATGTGAAGGTATAAATTAAGTAATCATCATAATTAAAAATATGTTGTATCTGAGATATTATTATTATTATTATTATTAAAAGTTTAAGCATGAAATCGCCCAACAGCCGGTACTGTGGCCAGAAGAGTCCCATTGTACCAGTTTCACTATTGATTACACAAAACCGCTTAAATCTTTGTGAATAAAATCTAGAACTAAAGCTAGAGAAGAGTTCTTAATATGTTCTGATGAAAGTAGTTTCCTGGTGCTTTCCTCATCTTCCAGGCATAATCTGCATTCCGAATTAGCAGATAGTTGTAGTTTATGAAGGTAGTATTTTAGTCCATAATGACCTATCAGGAAACCCGTTAGCAGCCTTAAATTACATTTTGCGAATTTAAGGATGTCTTTGCAGGAAATCTGAGATAAAGCAAGCATATATTCTTAATTTCAAAATGCTTAAAATTAATTAAATCACTTATTTATACTAATTAAAAATATATTTTAATATGTATTATAAATGATATATTTATTAATATAATTTTTACATTTCTAATTAATTGTTCATATGATTGTCGCATTACAGTACCATTGATCCATATCGAATAATCATAGCACATTTAAATATTTATCCTAGATGACAAATCATTTTAAAAGTGCTTTCAAAGATGGATTTTGAAAGAAAATAAATGCTAAATATTTTTTATTTTCTTTAAAAATGTCCCCAAAACCGCCGACAGTAAGCAATCTTAGCTGTCTTTCGCGTCATACAGAAAATCTACAAAAATAACATGACAGACTTTTCTAAACTTAAGTGTACTTGAAGATGAAATTATCTGTCATATTTTTAGTTGAAATTCATAAAAATATCACGTTACAGGAAATTTAATTTTAATTTTGCTCTCTGTGATATATTTCTATTTAGAGATTCATTATGTGACAATATAGTAAGTAGGAAAAATAATAATTTGTTTAGTTAATACAAAAAAAAATTATTAAATTCTTTAGATACATTATAACAAGATTTATTTTTGAAAGATTTATTTTATTAACTACCACCTGATAGAATAAATTATTTAGTAATCATATTTACTATAGTCATAGTAAATGAATAATGAAGAATAATGAATTATTAATTAAGAATAAGTGTCAACACTGGGCATAAATTGACACAACTCAAAAATAGATATCCCATTCAATGTTTACTGCAGAACCTGCTGTGATGAGATGAACGAGTAGACCTTAAAACATCTCTGTTCACACGTAGTATATAATAATGTCAATGTTGTTGTCAATGTTTCTTTATCAAAGCTATTGAGGTCTCTCACATCAACACAATGGTTTAACGTGGGTTGACTGTTTTACGAGTCCTACTGGCATCATGTGATATCATAACAGGCCAATTTGGCTTAAGTCTGTCGAGTGTCAACTCAAGAATTCGACGACTATGTTCACCTAGCAACATACCTATTCAAAAATAAATTAAGTTTTGTTGATGTAATTAAAAAATAACGTTCCTAACTAAGGCTACCTCAAGTACAACAATATACAATTGATATCAATTCAATATGATATACGATAATGAATATTCCATAATTAAATACATGAGGAATCAAAGACTAAAATGAAATGGTTTCATAAATACGTCAAAAAAAATTGCAAAAGAGCATTTATGAAGTTAGCAATGACTGGAATGGAATGGAACACTATCGTGCAACACGGGCAGATCTTTCAAGGACTGTTACGTCGGTAAAAAAGAATAAAACTTAGGAGCATGCTGTACGTAATATGTTGACTAATAATACTTTATGCCTTATTATTTATTTAAATCAATAGAAAGTAAATTTTTAAAAATATGTTTATAATTTAATTTAATTTTTACACACGCAAAACTGCACTGATAAACCTTTGCATATTTACTAGAATTACGACATCTACGATTTTAATTTCATTCTGATTAAAGACTGGTTGAAAATGCAGTTGCAAAAAATATTTACATGATACTTGGTACTATTATGTTGGAATAGTAGTTCAAGTACTCCCTAAATTTATAAAAATGTCGACTATAAAATCTACAGATTCCAGATAGATTAACTCTAACTGATATCGCTTGGGACTAATAGGTCGGTATTTTGCTTATAGTTGGCCAAATTAACCTAACATAGAAAAATGTTCTGATTATAATTAGAAAGTATTGTAGGTGAGTATCCTTTTTTGTATGTTAAGATTATTATTATACAAGTCTAGAAAAGGGTCAATATAGTCTTTGCGCAGGAAGAATTTTTGTTTCTAATACATGCCATCCATTTGAAATATTAATCTATTGTTAATATCTTATATTTTATATAGTCCCCAATTATATATATGTTTATATTATATTGATGTTGTTAAATAGAAGTTTAATATAGGATGCATGATTTATCTTATACATAGAATTGGTTTCATATCTAATATCATAATTGTGTAGATATTGCATATATGTTAGTATAATTGAAGAATCGTCTGAGTAACATTTTAATATATTCCATTTTTTGCCTATTCGGTGTCACCTCTCCTATATGCTGTCATGACTTTCCTTTGATTTCCAAAGCGATATTTTGGTAGAGTTTGATAGAAAGACAGAGCAATTTTTAATACAATATTATTATTTTTCATTGGATTTTATAGTTAAATCGAGATTAGTAAATTTTTAAAGGTTCCAATATTATTGAAAAGAATAACAGGGCTAGAAACATTTATACCTGTTTAATAAAATCTGAGAATCTATTTTATATGGCAGATTGTCGAATAAGTATATTCTTCATTTTTTAACTGATGTCATTTATCGTAAAATCCCTCAAATCATACCATGCAATAGATGTTTAGCTTGCAGTAGATGTTAATAATTTTTAACTGTTAATTTTGTATATATAGTTATATACACATTCAATACATCCATGAATCTTAAAGAAATTAAAAATAATAATTTTAATTCGCTTTTGATACACCTTTATCACCATCATTATATGTAACATTAAAGAATCGATTGTATCGAAAATGGTTTCGGAGGAATACGTTTACCTTAGCAAGAGTATCATTAATATTTAAAAATATTTCGTAAGGGAGAGAGGAAATCTTATATACATTGCTGTTGTTAAAATTATTTTTAAATTATATAAAACAATTAAATAACCTTCAAAATGTGAACAATGATTACATTTCAGATAATAAATATTAAGAGTATTTAGCTGTAGTCGATGAGTACAAATTAGGATGCATTCTTCCAACATGCAACAGCTTAAGATGCCATTTGACATTGCGCCACCAATTGACGAGTTACACCTGTGAACATGCAGCTGTAAGTGTGAAAACACGAATATGTGTACTCGTATGTCCACAGAGAAGACCCCGAATTTGTAGACATGAGAAATCTAAGTGATGCCACTGACACCACTTAAGCATAAATGTTCGTCCCAAACCACAAATCTTGTGAGAGTATTTGCGGGGTGTATTCCTGAATGCTGCTGTTTAAAAGTTATTGAATGCGTTAATTACGATGTGTGACATTTTTGGAGGACGGAAGTTATTCGGTCAATTTTTCTTAACAAAATCTATTAATATATTTATTTGAAAACTAAAATGAAACTATTTATTGTTTAGTTCATTCACTTATAATTTTTTCTATAAACATATTAGCATAATTTATAAAAAATTTATATTAATGCAAATATAATCTAACAAAGAGTGATGAACTTGACTACCCAGCATTTACCCAAATACCGTAAAAGTTTATTTATTTCATTTCTTTTAAATAAATAAATAAATAGATAAGATAATAATAATATTTTAATAATTAAATAACATATATATTCAAAAATGAACAATTGGGTATAAAAAAGAAATTGACTTTCAAATACGGAACCCTCATTCAGTTTGTACTACTATATCGTATATGTTCACACTGATATTTTCTTGATTTGCTGTTTTTTATTTATTCATTAAAATTGCATATTCATTTGTAATTGAATTTAATTACTTACCATATTTTGTGAACTATTCGACATATTAAAAATACTGTTGTGTTCTCCAATTATTCCAGAACTGAAATTTTCACCATGACTTGAATCTCCTTCAACAGCTGCTTTAAGCTGTTTAATATATATTGTAGCTAAACGTAAAGTATCTAATTTAGAAAGTTTGGTATCGGGTGGAATGTTAGGAAGTTTTGTTTTGAGACGTCCAAAGGCACTGGAAAGAACACGCATACGTGCTCTTTCACGTGCGTTTGCTGCATTTCGCTGCACCGGCGGGTTTCCACACTTGGAACCTATAAAAAAGCAAGTACAATAAATATATATTTGTGATTTCAGCGTTATGACATATAAAAAATTAGGATAATACTTAACTTTTTTATTCTAACTACTATAATCGTCTTGATAATAATATATGTTTGTAATAATATTAATATAATATATCAAATAAAATATATGTTATTCAAAATAATAGGTTAGTCTATTCTTTACTTAAATTAAATTTACATTAAATTTAAATTTAAATTTACCTAAATTGTTTACAGGTGGGGCTAGACAGGAAAAAGTAACATCATGAACAAAGAAGATGGGGTAACATATGCAGAATTAACAACATACCTCGGAAGCAGTATAGACGATGTTATTACCAAAATTACCAGATCATGTGATTTCGTTCAATTGAAAAAGATGAATTTGTAGCCATGTGTATAAAGTTTTAGATATTCGTTTTAGATAAATTCTTAACATAGATCAGAAATACCATAATTTTAAGGTATCAGAAATATAACATTCCTTGGCGTAGCATTCTTGGAAAATTATAACTTACTAATATAATTACTAAAAGTATGATTTGTGCAATACTCCTTAGAAACATCGACACTCCGGAAAGATTGCTGATATTTGGAATATCAATTATTGGTACAATACAAGAAGAAAATGCGAATTCTAAATTTCGATAAATTAACAATATTGGGAATATGACAGGGAATCTGAAATGATTTACTGAAGAATGCCATTGATAATTTTAAATTCACATTTATATAATATTAAGGAGGGATAATAACTAAGATAGTGTAAAGAGGTCGAGCTAGATTTAAAGAAGATTAGTATTAGCAACACGGTAGATGCTACGAATAAAGAACTCATATAAAAACAAATTAGTTTGCAAATCTGATTGTGATGAGATACTAAAAAAGAAATAAATAAATGTATAAATAACGACGAGGCAGATTTGGATAAGAAAGTATTGGATATATAGATGTTGTGATTACAAGGCCCATATGAAGACAAACTGGTATGCACATCAGAACAAAGATGATGATAATGTTGAGATGTTAATAGATAAATAAATAAACCAGAAAATATATACCTAATCTTTGGCAATGACTTTGAAGGTAACTGTTTTTGATTCTTTCTTTATAATGTTGAAGACTTATTGATATATTTAATTGTATATATAAAATAAAATAAAATATAAAATAAAATAAAATAAAATAAAATAAAATATAAAATAAAATATTAATGGTTATATTCTTTTGATGTATATTTTTTTGATATATTGATATTAAAAACTTATATATAACTTTTATAGCTTTTGAATATATTTTAGTAAATTTTTATCTTCAAAATGTTAACTTTTTTTGACTTTTTGCTCAGAACGAATTATATTTATTATTAAAATTAAAGCCACAATTTTTTGTTCTAATTTTTTATATAAATATTTTATTGTTTATATAATGAATAAATCAGATATAATAATGTATAAATATTAAATATATAATTAAATATATAAAATAAATAAATTAGAAAATAGTTAAAATATAAGTTAATAGAAAATCAGATATATAAAGTGTGATATAAACAAAGAAATAAAAAATAAAAAATAAAAAAATAAAATATCATAAATGAATAATAATAAATAATAAATAAATATATATTTATATATAGAATGCCAAAATAGACAATAAACTAAAATATAAATAAAATATAAATAAATTAAAAACAAATATATAAAAAAAGAAATATACAAATAAATAAGAAAAAAATATATTATTAATAAATTTATATAAAATAAATTAATATATATCTTATACATATATGCCTATAAGATAGGACTAGTGATTTAAATACTTACTTTGAGAACTCGTATCCTCATCGAAATCATCATCGAATATGTCAAATGGACTTGAAGAACGCTTCTTTCGTGGCATATTAATACTTTTTATATATAATAATAGTTTTTTGAAATATTATTAAATTATAAATTTTTATATGAACTTAATTAAATGTATGTGTACTTATATGTAATTTTTTTTTAATTGGAATAATTTATTTATTTATAATTTTATTATAAATTACTTGCATATCTCATTATAGACTTATACGTTTATTATTTTCTATTATTAAAACCTTATTGTTATATACATAATTTTATTTTAATTTTTTAATAAATGTATGGAATTTATTTTTCTTTACACACTAATTTTTTTTAGTTCATTTATAAATTTGATTCGTAAAATTTATTATAATTAATTAAGTTCTGAAATCACTTTCACTTCTTAGTCGTGCGCAGTAAGATTAAATCAAAATATCGCGTCCCATCTTACATCGAGAACCGTGAAGGAGTACGTACTACTTTCTTCTGAACTTATTTCGATTAATGCAGAGCATAGACATTTCTCATACGTTTGGTTTTGTTTGTCTACGATTTTTTCTAGGACTATTTTTAGCATATGTGGGAGGAGATTCTCTTCATAAGATTTCATGTTTAATTCCGACACAATTCTATTGGTACATGGTCTGAGTATGTAAAAGATAGACGAATGGAAATGTAAATACGAATGATTTGTGGAGGATGTGCACATATGTAGAATTACAACTGAATATATTTATTTAAAGTGTTTAATTTGGTAGAAGCATGCAATTTTACTTTGTATATATGAAATATCGTATGGTTTTGGTATCATCGTTTTAAAGATGGACAAATACCAGATTGGCTTTCTTAAAGTTGATTGCTAACATATTGTTTTGATAAATAGCCTCATAGAATTGTTTATTTGTTTGTTTATTAGTTTGTTTTTATTGTATGTATCATTAAAGGCGGAAGATACAAATAATATCTTTGAATCATTTTTATTTAAATATATCCAAAAAAAGTGTTTTTGTTTTGAGGTCCAGAACATTTAATTTTTGTATTTCTTTTTTTAATATGAAAACATTTTTAGTATATAGTAACAGTTGTAATGATCTTATGAATAAGAATCTAAACAATAATATGCCTTATAACGGCTGGTATAACGAAAAATCACTTATTAGATATTTATAAAGTCATTTTATATTTATATTTAAGTCAATTTATATTTATAAAGCCATAATGCCATCACTGACTTAAGCATTTTATACTACTAAATATTCCTTGTTATTTTAAAGTTGAAAATTTTACAAATATTGTTTATAGGACCTTATATTGTATATAATATTATCATTACTAAGAGTACCAGATAAATAAAATATTAATTTATTTGTAAAGGTTTCAACATTTTTTTTTGCAGCTTCTCTGCAAAAAATGTTGCGAAGAAATAAGTACTTGTCACTTTAATATATAAACTTGAAAGACAATGGAACTTATTTCTTGGAAAATTTAAATTATATTTAATATTAAAGCAATATACGATGGCCCATAGTAATCAGATAATTGGGTAGCTGCACCTCCACTCGCCTAAATGTAGTAAATCATTTGCGAAGGTATGACCTTGTGTATGAGCAATTACTGATTTCTAAATAATTGGACTACAGTATTTATAATAATTTGTTTATTTAAACTAAATTAGTTAGACAATAACCTAATCGAATAAATTCAGACAAAAATTTAAGAAATAATTATATCTTGAGCGAATCTGTTTAATTCATTTATTACAAAACTAACAATTACTAGGTATATACATATATGCTGTATGCTGTATATATATTGGTCACGCCGATTACACAATTCAAAAATATAAACTAAATTTATTGAACAAGTATCAAGTACCAGGAAAAAAATATTTAATAAATAATAAACAAGAATAAAAAATATAAGCCGCAAGCATGCCCTCCAGAGCCAATCCAAAACACGAAAGATTCTTGCTGTAATTATTTAGCATTTTGTTTCCGGAGAGTTGATCCAGAAAAATTCGACTTCGTGCCAATTGCACTGAAAGAACAAAAGAGCTATCTACATATAACATAGTCCATTTCTTTATTATAAAATATTCGATTTGATTGTTAAAACAACTTTGGACTACTTGTTCCAAAATATACTCGCTCCTTGATGATATGCTGTTGAAATGAAAATTGAAGTAGTAGTGAAGATTAATGTTTTAGTGAAGATTGAGGTTGCAATGAAGATTAGAATTGTAGTGACGGATATGGTTTGAAGGAGGACTAAGGTTGTTGATATTTGGTCCCAATGCTAAGGGTCGATGTTTCTGAAAGTATAATTTTCATAATTAAATTAAATAATTAAATTACAAGAGGGACAATAAAAGCTTGGAAAATTTATATAGATTACTAGCCAATAATCAACTTTTGGAAAAGAGTATAAAAGAGTAAAATTCTAATTTGAATACTTATAATACTGGTTATTATTCAATTATATAGTTATCCCTTTTATAAATTTTTAATAGCTTATATAAAGCTTTTATGTTTCAGCTATCACAATAGACTATAATTAGTGCTTATGTAGGCTTTGCGGTGCCACGCTGCCACTCCTACCTAACCTAGTTTGTACGTTGCAAATTCTAGAACATTAAATACGTTGTAGACCATTGTATATTTGGTAGTATATTTAGTATCTGTATCAAATAAAAATAATTTACACTTATTTATTTTAAAAAGACCTATAGCTGGGTAATAATTTTCTTTCCATAATAACTGAACTGCTTTCTCTTCCAAAACACAAATTTTCCTAGAAAAGAACTTTTTTAGAGTTTGTAGACTTGACATCGGACAACAGATCTGTTAAATTCCGTTAAATTCAATGGAATTATGTACATTCCTCTTTAGATTTTTTGTCAGAAACGTGGCAGTAAAGCGGTGAATAACCGCCAATTATAGAAAGAAGAAGAATTTCTGTCGAGCTCTACAAACAACCTATTAACGAACTGTTAATATATATTAAATTTAAAATCTAAAAATATGAAGAGTGAAACATTCATAACATATAACTGGAAAATGTAACCTGTATTAAAATAAAAAATAAAATTTAAAAATTCTTATATTTTGAATTCCTCAACTTTCTTATATTAATTCTCGAACATTCAATATTTCTTATAGATAATATAAATCACTGAAAAAGATTTTCAAAATAATTAATTAATTATATTATAGAATTAATATCAGCATAATTAAACAAAACAATCACAGCAATAATATTTTTCCAGCAACAATTCTCTTATAACTTATCGAACTTTCTAATCAACACATAATGACCTCTCACTTGGCCCCTTAATGTTGATTTTGATACCAGTTTCGAATGAATTCTTCAAGCAGCTGAGCTTAGTTTGGTTTTGGAAGCCGTGCCTGATAAGTGTCTTTAGTCGGTACCTTCAATGTGGAAAGCTGGTAAAAATATATTTCAACAAGTGACTAAACAGTCATTTAGGACTTCAACTGTCATACCTCAGACGACAAATGTTCGATATCAAGCCACACAAACAGAAACTCCGTCACCACAACTGCCTACATCAGCAGATGTGATCATTATTGGTGGCGGTTCGGCTGGTTGCCATGCATTATACCATCTCGCAAAGCGTGGAGTTAAGGCTGTACTACTGGAACGTGCTAAGTTGACAGCTGGTACAACTTGGCATACTGCTGGCTTAGTATGGAGATTGCGACCGAATGATGTTGACACTCAATTACTGAACAACTCAAGGAATATGCTTTTGCAATTAGAAGAAGAAACTGGACTCGATCCAGGTTGGATACAAAATGGTGGCATATTCATAGCACATTCAGATGTAAGCAATCAATAATTCAAAAATTTTAAGAGAACATAAGAATATTTTTATTCTTCATACATCTATAAACTTTTTTTTCTCAATGGAGATAAGAAATTAATATAAAATTTTGTATAAATGTTAATATTGTATATAACGTATACATACACGTATTTACAAAAACAAGGGGCCGGACTGTATAAATATAATATTAACAAATAAATGTGTATTGATATTTACGTATTGTTGCTATATTTTTAATAATCCTTGAGGATCGGAGAAATTTGACTATTGATTTACTTTTGATTTATTTTATTAAATATTTTATAAATATATAAAATATATTTTATAAATATTTAATATTGTTTTTCAACGGTTACCTTTATAATGAATATAGAGTTAATTACAGACTAAAATGATTAATAAAATAAAAATAAAAATTAAAAATAAAAATAAAATAAAATATTTATTTTAAAAATTAAATTCAAAATAAACATAAAAATAATGAAAATAAAAAAAAAATATTTTATTAAATATTTAATACTGTTTTTCAAAGGTTACCTTTATAATGAATATACAGTTAATTATCGACTAAAATAAATATTACCACACATAAATGATAACTAAAATAAAAATAAAAAATAAATAATACAAATGAAATAAAATTTTTATTCTGAAAATAAATTAAAAATATATATAAAAATAATGAAAATAAAAAAAAAATATTTTATTAAATATTTTATAAATATTTACTACTGCTTTTCAGAGCTTATATATTTTATAATATATTATAATAAATACATATTTATAATAAATTTATAATTAGCACATATAAATGATAAGTAAAATGAAAATAAAAAATAAATAATGTAAAATATTTACTTTAAAAATAAATTAAAAATATATGTAAAAATAATGAAAATAAAAAAAATTATTTTATTATATATTTTTTAACATATTTATAAAATATATAAAATGACCTTCAATGACTATATAAAATCAATATTAATTTGTTAAAATATTATGATTATTATATTCTAAGATTTTTTATAAAAACATAGTTAAATATATTATATACTCAATAAATATTTTTAATTTTAAAATATTCTGAAATACATAACCTTTGCAGACTCGTCTAGATGAATATCGACGATTGGCTACAGTTGGTAATGCTTTAGGTATTGAAAATCATGTACTCTCACCGGTGGAAACTCAAAAATTATTTCCATTACTTGATCCTAAATCATTTATTGGTGCACTCTATTCCCCTGGCGATGGTGTTGTTGATCCAGCTATGCTCTGTACTGCTTTAACACGTGCAGCTACCAAGAATGGTGCCAAAGTTATAGAAAATTGTTCCGTTAACGATTTAATTGTGGAGTCTACAGAAAAAGGCCAGAAACTTATTGGAGTAGCAACACCATTTGGAAATATAAAAACAAATACAGTTATAAATGCTACAGGAGTATGGGGTCGTGATTTAGTTAAAAAATATGGTTCACATTTGCCTTTGATACCAATGAAACATGCCTATATTGTATCTGAGTCAATACCCGGTGTAAGAGGTTTACCTAATATACGTGATCATGATTATTCCACATATTTCCGCATACAAGGCGATGCCATATGTATGGGAGGATATGAACCAAATCCGGTTTTACTTGATGAACCTGTACCAAAAGATTTTCACTTTGGACTCTATGATTTGGATTGGTCGGTATTTGATACCCATATAACTGGTGCCACAAAATTATGTCCTACTTATGGTAAATATGGTGTTAAGAGTACAGTGTGTGGACCAGAATCTTTTACACCAGATCATAAACCACTTATGGGACCTGATATGAATGTTGCAGGACTTTATCATAGTTGTGGTTTTAATTCTGCAGGTATGATGTTCGGTGGTGGTTGTGGTGAGCAAATTGCACAGTGGGTTTTAAATGGTAAACCAGATTTGCCAATGTTTGGCTTTGATCTGAGACGTTTCACTGCAAACCAAAGTAAAGCGACGCAATGGATAAGAGAAAAGTCACATGAAAGTTATGCAAAGAATTATAGCATGGTATTTAAATATGATCAACCATTGGCTGGACGTAATTTCCAAATTGATCCTTTACATACGGACATGTTAGCATATAACGCTTTCATGGAAGAGAAGCAGGGTTGGGAACGCCCAGGATTCTTCTTGACCAAACCAGCTGAAGTTTTATCTTATGATTATTATGGAAGTTATGGAAATCAGAAACACAAGGATAATGTATACGAGCATGTGTTGGAGGGTGATTTGCATTACGGTCGTTTTTCTGATCATCATAATTTGGTGAGAGATTTTAAATTATTTATAAAAAATTGATTATATTTAAAAAATTCTATTTACTACACATGTTTGTTGACATCCTACAAATGTTGTGTTGCAATGTGTAGATAGGTGCAGAGGCTATGGCTTGCAGAAATAATGCTGTCGTCTTCAATATGAGCTATTTTTGTAAACTCTATTTGGAAGGACCACAAGCACAAAAAGCTGCGGATTGGATTTTTACTGGAAACACAAATCGTGATGTTAAAAAGCAAGTACACTAGTGTTCGTTAAAAAACGAGGCGTTTATAATTCGAATTACTTACGGAACTATTTTCAGAGTTTAGAGGGGGGAATAAATTCAATATTATTTTCTAAATCATTTGATTAACCAAACAAATTTTACAAGTACTTTAAGTAATTCCCTGCTGTTAACTTACACATAGACACTCTATTCGCCTTACTAGACATACGCATAGCTTATATGGTCCCTATTCTCAGTCATAGGGATATCACAGTCAATATAAAGTATATAAGCTACCCAACCAGTCAACTTATTCGAACTTCTAGAAGATGTGCACATACAGTAAACAGTTAATACAAGATGAGAAGATTCAACGATATGCAGACATCTGTAAGCAATGTGTTTGAAATGCTCTGTGAAATGATCAAACTTTCATCAAGCCTAGTAAACTTTCAATGATTCTAAAGAACGAAGGAAAAGTTTCACACTTGCTTTACTATTGTGCACCGTTTGAGTGTCGAAGATTAAAGTTTACAGACAGTCAATTTTTAGAGGATATTAGTTTACTCTCTAGAGAGCATTTTGAGCTTTATGGAAGATTGCAAAGAGTTTGCAGGGCTTCGAGTTATGTACGATATATATAAATAAGCTAAAAGACCTAAGTAGTTTTTTAGGATCGCTGTTATAATCTATCTAATAATCTCTGATTTATATAAATTACGTTGACTTACATACACCTTGAAAAACCTAACATATCTTCAGAATATTTAGAATATATTGAAGAGCGATAAATTCTTCATCAATTGCTCTTCAATATAGAGAGTCATGGAGCATGATTCTCTATAATATCAATTACACTAAATGTATATATTCGTTTAGGTTTAGTAAAATTGGATTTACGGAACCAGTATATTTTAAAGAGATGAAGAGGTGTTATGTCACATATGACATATTTCCTTTAAAATCAGTAAATAACAAAGTTATTGATTGAACTTAATTAGATCTTACTTTTAAACGCATCTTTTTATTGCATTTTACTGTTTAATACTGTACTTATACCACATTTCCTAATAAGTAGAAACACAGATCAAATCAGGACTATTGTCGTACCTATGTTTTAAAGAAGAAGAAAAAGAGAAATGTCAACTGGTGTGCTTTAAAATATTTCTGTGGCATCAGAATAGAATCAGGACTTTAAATACATTTGTTTTAAATAAAGTGTATTTAAATTAATTTTGGTTCACCTCATCAGAATGTAACATTTTTAGAAGTTTTTTCTTATGTAGTGTTTAGTTGACTAACTAATTTTGCTAGCCTATATTCTCTTATATACTCTAATACATATATATCTTTTCAGAACTGTTTATACCTGCGCTCTCAACGACTGCGGTGGAGTGGAAGCCGATGTAACAGTTTCACGTTTAGAATCGGGTGCAGGCACAGTGCTCAGCCCAAAATTGAATGGACAAGGACACTATATAGTAGCTGGTGGTGCTTCTGCCTATTACACATATAATACCATTTTACGTGAAATACAAAACAAAGGCTTTAATGCAACAGTACAAGATGTAACCGCTGATTTGGGTGTAATTTCAATACAAGGTCCCAAGAGTCGACAAATTTTGCAAAAAATTATGAATTGTGAACTGTCCGATACGAATATAGCACCAAATGGTACTATATTAGCTAAAGTAACTGATAAGTCCGGTAAACGTCAAATTGATGTACGTGTATTACGTGTAAGTTTTGTTGGTGAACTTGGTTATGAATTGCATGTACCAAAGGAAGATTGTTCTGCTGTGTATCAATCGCTAATGGAAACAGGCAAAGCTGATGATTTACGTAATGCTGGCTACCGTGCTTTATATTCTCTGAGTAGTGAAAAAGGTTATCATTTGTGGAGTTTTGATTTGCGTCCAGATGATACACCAATTGAGGCAGGATTAGGTTTTACGTGTCGTAAGAATGGAGAATATAAAGGTAAAGCTGCTATAGATAAACAACGTTCGGAAGGAATTCGCAGACGTTTAGTTTATTTAACACTAAAAGAACAAGTACCAATTTGGGGTCTGGAAGGTGTGTATCGAAATGGTGAGCCAATTGGCATACTTAGACGAGCTGAATATGCGTATGCTTTGAAAAAATCATTGGGTCAAGCTTATGTGCAAACTAAAAATAATGATATTATTGACAACAAATTTATAACTTCAGGAGAATACGAGATTGATATATTAGGCAAACGCTATAAGGCTGATTGTCACTTAAGAAGTCCTTTCGATCCAGAAGGTAAACGCATTTTAGGTATATATAATTAGAAATTCAAAAAATCATTTTATGATGTACTTAAAGAGAGTTTTAAATATTAAATATATTGTTAACGTGAATATATGTAATAAAAATATCGAAATAAAAATGAATTCAGAATTATAGATATTTTTTATATTTTTTTTTTTTTTTATTACTTTTATTTGTTCTGAGAAAGCCTTTCGTTTTGTGTGATTTCAAGTGGTGTAGTGCGGAGAAGGTCACAAATACTTGAGATGTTGTTTTTGGTGAGGGTAATAAATTATTTTGACCTTTCAACATCTGCCAGCTAATCTATGAAGATCATATTAAAGAAAGAAGTACTTTCTTTTACTTTTTTTTGTGAAATTGGAGTTATTTGTGGTTGTGGACACGGAGTCTAATTGCTTAATTAATTTAAAAAGTGTATTATTGAGTTGTTATGACATCACAAGTGAAATTCTTAGAAGGCTTATTTTATTTGTTTTTTTTTATGTTGTAAATTCAAGTCTGGTCTAGCAGACATTTAGTCGCCAAATCGAATACTTGAAAATCCCGTAAATGTGCATATAGAAACCTAGTATGAATATATCTGCTAAAGAAAACAAGGATAATTGTCGATATCTTCTATACAATAGAAATCAAATAAATTAATTTTTATTAATATATTTAATTTTATAACATTAAAAGGTACTGAACGTACCGATACTGAATACGTCTTAAATACATATCACAATTCTTATTATTATGAGATAAGCTTTGGTTGGAGTGACAGCCGTTGTACCAAAGTTTACTGAGTTACAAATACGGACTCATTCAAACAACACGTATAATAAACCGTGTAAACGCCAGACCTTAAGAACCTCCTTAAATGCAGAAGCTACAAACATTTAGCGTACGAATAGCGATCCTCTGAAAAATGTGATATTATTATTGAAAGTCAAATGGCTCTGCAACCGTTGAAAAATATTTCTATTCCAGACCAGACGAAGATTATAGTTATTAATAATCATTATATTATTCTTTTACTCAAGTTTCCAAAGGTCTTTTAGATCAACGAATACTACATAGAGATAAAAGAAAGATCAAAGAAGATGTGTGTATATTTGTCTTCACATTTCCTAAGATATGCAGGAATAATGGATTTCATTAGTGAAGGACAGTGATGCAACAACAAAATATATAAAAAACCGGTTTCAGCTGTTTTTATAGTATATAATTTATTGTTGTACAATGAATGAATGAATGAAATGGATTATATCAGTAACCTTTAAGGTAGTGATTAAAATAAGCATGTCCAGTTAAGAAACCGGTAACTAAACGAATGTTTAAATTTGTTCAAATAACACAAATGACACAAATAAACTTTTTGAATTGTTTTAGGTATTTAATTTCAATTGATAATGCATATAATTTTTCGTTCATCTTAAACTTTTATTGTAGAGTAATGCTTCTTTTTATCAACAAAAACATATATAAAAAAATCGAAATATATTTAGGAATTATTTTCTGTTGAAAAGGAAATCAAGTTTTCCGCTTATTTATTGTGCAATTGTCTGACAAATTTGTATCTTGGTAAATATTTAGGTTCCTTACTCGTTTATCGGACCTGGTAACCTTCTCCCGAAGTTAAAGTACGTTAGTATCAAACACTCTGTATTCAAAGACCCATACAACGGGTGGTTTTAAGGTTCACATTTATCCGTAAATATTTCAAAAATATTTCAAATACTATACACTAGATATAATCGATTTTAATAAATTAATATTTTTATAAGAACTTGGAATGAGCTTTCAATATCTCCCTTTAACAAGCATCCACATACGCCCTTGTCAATATTAGTTAAAATTATTTAGTATGTCATACCGCGTTCTTATGATACAGAGATGCACTTTGTTTTGCTATATAAAAGAAATTAAGTTCAGTAGTAACTGTTTCATAAGCCCTACTTATGTCCCATATATATACAATATTATTAAATATATGCTATTATTTAACTATTATTTTTGCTGTCATTTTAGTAACTTTGTGGGAAGCGAATTTAGTATGACTATTATAAAGTACATATAATCATTATTATTCTAATTAATTTGATTTTAATTAAATGTTGTAATAAAACTAAATAAAATGAAAGTAAAATTAAATTATATTATAACTTCGTACACACCAACTCATTGTTAATATGAAGAGATTTTATTTTATTTTATATTTTATCCATAATTCAAAATAATTTGTTTGCTAATTTAAAACTAAGTAAAGAATTACGGACATGTATTTATATACCAAACAATCACTTATAAACGTAATAATTAAATGTTCACAATATAAAATTAATAAATAAATAAATTTGATTTGAAGAATATTCTTTATACACTTTCTAACAAAATCAGAATTGTACTAAAAAAGTACGTAATTTGACACTATTGTGCTACATTTAAGCACATTTTCTTTATATAACTAAAACTTTTCATTTTGATATTTTTAGACAAAATTTTTAATATGGATGTTACTCAGAATTAAACATTTTGATAAAAACACGTCATATACTTAGCGTGATAATAACAATAAATAATAAAGAAAGTATATTTAAATTAAGTTTGTCTTAATTAATGATTATCCGACCTAAGATTAAAGTAAAGTTTTTCGGTAGATTAGTTATATATATATATATATATATATATATATATATAATGACTCTCGGTGTGATAATATAAAGTGATAATAACAATAATTAATAAAGAAAGTATATTTAAATTAAGTTTGTCTTACTTAATGTATTACACGATCCAAGATTAAACTAAAGTCTCTCGGTATATTAGTTGATTACTCTCAGTGTTGTTGATATATATTATATTTAACTATAGGAAAAGTAATCCTTTTAATAAAAGAAAATATATTTATTTCGAATCTTTCAAATCCATATTACAAAAATAATAAAACGAAGGCAGTAGTTTGGAAATCAATGTAGACTATCAAGTAATGATTCGGTATATTTTTACTTAATAGATATAATAGTAAATCTTTTTATTCCTTCCACAACCACATCGATTTTAAGGAACGGCTCATTATTATTGTTTTGAATTATTATTTTATTTATCAATTAAAAAAATTGTTTCATAGAACAATTTCTTGATACAACAGACATACTTATCATCGTCGCTTTGAATAGTTTTTATCAGAGACCGAAAATAATTATTTTAAAAATTATATAAAATAAATATTTGTTGTTGTAGTTCACTACTGTTCGAAATAAACCTCTATAAAAAATTTCCAAGAAAAAAAACAGCAACAAAAAGTTTAAAAAACAAATTTTTTTATTATTTATTTGAAAAGGCGAATGAAAGGAGTTATTATTTAATCTTTTTCTTAATAATAATTGTTATGTTTTCTGGTTTTTATAAAAAAAGATGTAATAATTTGTAAAATGAAAACAGCTTGTTTGCAATCACTCATTTTTTTTACTATTACTATTTATTACATTTTTTTTTTGTTTTTGTTTTTTAATTATGTTTTATTTATATTTAAATAAATGATATATTATATCATTTTATTAAGGAGCAAATTAAATTTTGTTTCGAAACTCCTGTGATTGTCTTTTCATCAGTAGAACTCTTTTGGGAGCTTCGGGTGCACCATTCTGTACAATTACTAATCGTTCGTAGTATTATAGATATACATGTCCTTAATTTCATTTGTAAAATTTTTAGTTATTTTAACTAGCTATGTAGTTAAATTGTGTATTGATCATAAGAAAGGCAGATTACAAAATTAAGCCATTTCATGAAATGTCGTGAGGTGACATCACATGTGCAGATATCAATTTCCAAGGCTGCCAATCTTCTAAAATATTTTTTATTGAATCCAAAAAAATTTGATTTAATTTAAATTAAAAATGCTATTTAAAATAAAATTTCAATTAATAAGTTAAAATTAGAAAATACTATTTAAAACATAACTAAATTAAAGCTATATAGTTATTGTTTTATACAAGTTTATACAGATATAACCATTCTATTAATTTAATTCGAAAATGCTATTTAAATTAAATATTTTAAATTTAACAAAATTATAAAAAATTAAAGCTCATTATTAACAATAATAATAAAATTATTAATAATATTAATAATAATTAATTAAATAATAAATTTAAAAAAAATGAAAGCGGCAACCCTAAAATGTTTCTTGACTCTTAAATAAACAAAATAAAATAGCGAATTTTAGTTATTTTTATAATAAAGTATTTTCTAGTTTTTTTAAATAGCTAAATGTTTTTCAAATAACAAGAGAACTTAAATAAATTCTATAACAAATTATTTTCTCATTATAATATTTGGAAAAAAATTTTAAATCATGCGGTGTGCAGTGAGCCATTGTAAGCAAAACAACGCTAAGAAAGATGGTAAGGTATTCTTAATGTTTATTATTTGCGAGAATATAATAACATATTAAATTTTTATTATATTTTTTGTTACAGGTAACAAAAACAGCATACATTACCATAAATTCCCAACAGATCCAGAGCAAAAGGAAGCTTGGATAAACTTCTGTCAACGACTCGGAATAATAAATACAAAAACAGAAAGAATTTGTTCTTTGCATTTTAGTGATGAAGACTACGAAAAAAATTTGCAAATGGAATGGGGTGAGTATTATATCAATGAGTTATTACTTCAAGTTTTATTTTATGATTAATAGGTTTAAGTTCTAGCAGGACAGTTCGATTAAAACCTGGAGTAGTACCTCGAAATGAGGAAGAGCATTTAAAAATTAAAAAGGAATTCGAATGCCGCGACAGTGGAACTCTTTCTTTTATAGATTATAATGCATATATAGACGAATTGAAATTACAAATGTATGTAAATAAGTAATAAATATTAAAAATATAAGTGTTAACATAAATTTTTTTCAGAAAAACTTTACAAGAAGAAAATAAAGCGTTGAAGAAAATACAAAACGATTTCTCAAAAAGTAAAAATAAATTGCATCGTCGTATTGAAGTCTTAACACTTTACAATACTAATATGGAAAAATCATTAGGACATCTCTTTACACCCAATCAATTAACAAAAATGAAAAATGGTGAAAAAAGACGAAATTGGACAGCTGCTGACATAGCGCAATCATTTACGCTTTATTCCACAAGTGCCAAAGCTTACAAATATTTAAGAACCAAAAATTTTCCATTACCAGGAGTGAGAACTTTGCAAAGATGGTCGCAGAAACGAGCAAAAAAAACAAAAATAGAAACCGAAATAATTATTGACTTAACATAAATAGTGATACTTCTATACGTGATTAATATATATGTTATATATGTATGTGTCATAAATCCATCATTCATTACTCAATTCCAAAAATTAGATATAATAAAAAATTATTTGTTTCGCATAGATAATAATTATATGATTAAAATTTTGTTTTAGTAATTATCAGTACAACATCATTTCACAATAATAAATTGAAATAAGTTAATACATCTGAAGTAACAATAACATCGTTTGAATTTATAATTTACTAATCCTGGTTAATTAAAAATATTTTTACAATTAATTCAAATTTTAACCAATCTACGAAACAGTTTATTGCAATAATCTTTAAAATTTTATAATATATATAATTTCACAATAAACACCTTTGAGCACTGGTTCAGGACAGCACGATCATAACATAAACGCGAGGCGGAAGTGATCGCTATTAGGGAAGCATTAACTTATTTGAAAGTGGTTGATATATTTGGCAGGAATATATACTATCAGACAGTCAAATTGCTGTAAAGTTCTTAAGTACAGTTTAATTTACAATATCTCTAAACGAGATATTGACGCAGCCTAATATTTTTCTAATCTGGGTCCCCTGTCATAGGGATATTTTTACAACTGCAGAACAGACAAGATATCCAGAAAGGATGCTTCAGGACTTCACTCGGAACACCTAAGTAATTTCGATTTCGACGAAATCATGCAAATTGTTACTGAGTTCTTTCTGTGCTGAACTTCTTAATAATAAATGCGAAGACTCAACGATATGTAGGCATCTATATGCTATGTGGCCATTTTCCACTAAAAGGAAATATAATACTCTCATTGAGATGCTCCGTAGACATATTAGTCTTATAGTAGGTTTGCTTACAGATCATTGCAGATTAGGGAACCATGCTAGAAGATTTAATTTCCCCCTTCAATCGTAACTGTCGCAGATGTGGGCAAGAAGATGAAACTGCTTCCCATCTACTCTGTCTTTGTCCAGCTCATGCACGGCGACGACTTAGCTCTTAAGGTGCCCCCTTCTTTGAGGATCTTGATCAATTACACCAAGTCCCACTAAACAGCATTCTAAGCTTCGCCAATGGTTTAAAGCCTAGTTACTTCACTATATGGTAACACAATGGGCCAATAGACCTAAGTGTATCCTCTAGGGATCTCCGGTATAACCTAATTCTAAATATACAAGTACAATATATAAACATAACTTTTAAGTTCGAGTTGGTAATGGTGATCTAATTTATTCTTAAAATAAAATTTGTTAGGATAAGGTTTCTATTTAAAATATAAAAAACTTAAATTAAACAATATCCACAAGTTCTCAATTTCAAAGTAAGAAATATTTATTTTATCTCTGCTATATACTGCCTTGAAAAAAAAAAATTAAGAATCGGTCATAAAATAGTATTTAACTGGTTATGAAAAATCCGATCAAGTTAAAAAAAAATTTAACAGAATTTCCAAGTTAGGTTAAGTTGGAGTATTGGTGTTGTGCCCCAAGGCATACTTGAGCTTAAAAAATAGCTCGTTGTGATACCATGGATTAGCGTTGTTCATACGCAGACTTGAACGACCCTCAGAAGGATCACAGTTAAAACAACGAAGAAAGGCACGACTGTCCCATTCAAGTGAAACTAAACCAATCTGCCAATGATTATAAACTTGGTGAAATTCTTAACTTTGCAGGCTGAGAGGATATGACAAAAAATGTGAAACAGAGACTATTCCTTTTCTTCAACAAAAGCAACCTCGATAAATATCAATATATGTTAAATTCTTGTTTAAAAATCTAAAAACGCAATGAAATAGTAACGTTTAAGGAGTATGGTAAAGCAAATTATACGTAAAATAATAGGGAACTTAGTAAAAAAAGCTCAAAAAAAACAAGTAAAGAAACTCCAGGTCAGAATAACTTGATAGATGTTTAAAACTTCAACTTATGAAATTTATAGTTCTGATGTCGTTATATTATTATTTATTCTTGCACAGAGCGCATAGGTTTAATTAGTAATTTTATGAACTAAAAGTTGACATATATATATGTTGCAATTTTTTACCTACATTTGTTTTTTAAGAACTTAGTAGTAGTAATTAATAAACAATAAAATGAAAATAACTGGATGATAAATAATAAAAATTAAAACAAAAACAAAATCGTAATAGAATAAAATTAGCGAGCTGGTCCGTAGTGCAATAGTTAGTCGGCAATACTAAAAAAAATAAAATAATTGTTTATTTATTTTATTTATTTATTTGTGTTAAAGAAAAATAAAGAATTTAACAACGAGGTTCTTCGCTTTAAAAAAAAATTATTAAAAATTACAAACTTCATATTTTAATTTAATATATTTTTTACTAAAACCTATTCAAATTTATTTTTTATTTGTATTTCATTTTTATTTTTTAATATCTTCATATTATTTATTTTGAATATATATATAAAATATTTTTTTCTTTAAAACTACAAATAGCATCTTATATAGTATTTCTTTTTAATATTATTTTTAAGTTTAAAAATAAATATTTACTGAAAACTTGCATTAGAAAATTGAATTATTTTTAAAATGTTTATAATATTATTTATAATATAAAAATGTTTAAACTCGTAACCGGCGAATTTGTAGTGGACTGTTCCAATTCCATACCGTTTGCCTGCTTGGTGCCTTATTGGCGCTGAACAGTTTTGTTGTATTGATTGTGTGACGAATAAAGTCATATTGTTTATTTGTTTGTTTTGTAATTATAATTTTCTGTTAATATAAAATGCATATACATCGAGTTTGTTAAAAACAAAAGTTATTAAAAAATGGTTAGCTGTATCTTATGCTTGTCCGAACAAGCGCCCGACTATATACAAATTTTCTCAAACAAGGGTGTAAGTTTAGACGTCTGTGGCATTGTTTCTAAACATTTCTGGATTAAGGTGAGCTTCGATTTATATTTAATTACATAAATAAATTCATATAATTATATAATAGCCCAAAAAAACTTATACCACTGAACAAGAACAAATATGTGTAACGTGCTGGGCAGAATTGGAGCAATTTCATCGTTTTTACAAGCGCGTTGCTGAAGCTCATAATTGGTGTGAGAGCAAAAGCGAATTTTTACCAGTTGGCTTGGAAAATGACCCTTTGCCACAGGAAGTAATATTCAAATCGGAAGACTTAGCAAGTGCTGGGCAATTAGTAGAAGCTTTGGGAGACAGTTTCTTTGACTCGGGTGAGTAGAAAATATACATTATGAAGAAAAACAGATATTAAAAATTTTCACTTTCGCAGAAGTTAAAGTTGAAGTGCATGATTTGGAACTCTTACCACAAATTGAAATCATAGAAGAAGTTGCGCAAGTAAGTCTTCGTGCGCAACGTGCTAGTAGACGTAATCGCCTTTTGATGGAAAATAGTTCTGATAACTCCAACTTGTCTCCGATTCCTAAACGAATTAAAAAAGAAAATTGTGTTACATTAAGTGAATTTAATGATATAACAGACGTAGAACCCAAAGTAGAAACAGCAAATGAGTTGAATATTAAGACTGATACTGTCTCAGAATTAAGTACAAGTATTGACAACGAAGCAACAACGGATAAAAAAATTACAAATTTAGAAGAAACTCCAAAGAAACGAAGAGGGCGGCCTAAAAAATTAAAGGAGGAAACTCCAAAACGAAGTCCAAAACAACGAATTAACGTAAGCATTGAGAATTCAGCTATTAAAATTGAGTTACCAGCTAGTGAGAGCGATGGAGATGATACGACATATGCAAATCTTACTTCAAATTTCGATTCAGGCACTGACGATACTTCCAGTTCATCAAGTGATAATGCTTCGGAAAAAAGTTTACCAGACATCGAACCGCAAGAACGTTATGCAGAAATTCCTAAACGTATCGTGGTAAAACCTAAAAAATACAGAAAAAGAGAAAAACCTTTGGTTCCACCAAAACGTATGACGCGAGAAGAGATTGAACGCAAAAATCAACAACAGGCAGAATACGATAAGATTATAGCGCAATTCTTTATGAAATATTCATGTCCCAAATGCAATTTGTTAGTACAAAATTTTGGTGATATGAAGAAACATTTTCGTGCTTCTCACAATGATGAACCTGGTTATATGACCTGTTGTGGTCGAAAATTTCAACTACGCAAAACACTAGCCGAACACATTTACGTACATTGGAATCCAGAGCATTTTAAATGTAGTGTATGCAGCAAAATATTTCAAGACTCACGTTCTTTGGAAATACATGAGCTTGCACACACCAACCCTACAGAACAAAAAGAACGGAAGCTATTCCATTGTGACAAATGTCCTAAGGCATTCACAACAAAAGCAGCCTTCGAATATCACTCGTTTTCCAAGCATGTTCCCAAATCGGAATTTAAATTTTCATGTCCTGAATGCAATAAAAAGTAAGCACAAAGCGTTAGTGTTCTTTAAATAATTTTAATATATTTGGTATATTTTTCTAATATAGATTACCAACTGAACGTAAATTGAAAGATCATATAAAGTACATGCATGATCCAGAGAGTGCTATTATATGTGATAAATGTGGCAAACAAATGCGTAGCCAATCAAATCTTAAAAAACATCACGAAATTGAACACTCAGATGTACCACGTCCTGCTCCAGTACCTATGCAATGTGAAATTTGTGGTACATGGCTACGTCATATAGCCGGTCTCAAGCAGCATATGAAGACAATACATGAAGATAGTGGAGGAGAACATCGCTGCCATATATGCAACAAGGTTTCCACAAATGCACGCGCACTTAAGCGGCACATATATCACAATCACGAGTGTGAACGTAAATTTAAATGTACAATGTGTGAAAAAGCTTTCAAGCGGCCACAGGATCTAAGAGTGAGTACAATTGTTAAATGCATTTTAAAGCAATTTTTGATTAAAAGTATACAAAAATTGTGTATCCATGCATTAAAAATTATAGCAGATTCTGAATGCATGAATTTGACAGCAATGTTAAATAGGGTATGGTTTCTGTTGTAAGCTTGTGGGGCAATGGCTCTTGCATACCCATTGTAAACCAATGTTGCTGCCAAGACCATAATACTACATTGATATTGCAACATGTACTTATTAAAGATTGATCTTAAGTAATTCCATATAGATACATAGTACAAAATTGCTCCAATATAAAAAGGAGATATAGAGATACACGGTACTATTCAAATTAAATTATAGCAAATATATAATATACACTCATTGTTAACATAACACTATTATTAATTTATCTTATAATAAATATAAAAATTTTTTACAATTATAGGAGCATACATCGACTCATACTGGGGAAGTTTTATATACATGTCCAAATTGTCCGATGACTTTCTTTTCTAATGCAAATATGTATAAACATCGTCAACGTTTACATCGTGCTGAATGGGAAGCTGACAAGAAAAAACCAGTACCGCCAAATATAATGCAACAGGCTGTCGGGGCAACGGCTGCAATGAAAATGCAACAGGCTTCCTTAATTTTGCATCCAAACTTTATGCAAACAGTGCACAACGATTAAGTTAGAATTATTTACTTTCTACAAGTAAAAATTAGAGCATTAAGTTAAATTATAAGAATTGTATAAACATAATTAATTTTTAAAATAATATAAATAAGTAAACCAATTTTGCATACACTTTTATATTTCCATATAATGTTTTTGTATATAAAATGAAATTTTTACCTTGGCTCAATAAAATTCATTATTACATTATGACGAATGAGTCTACCGTATTAAAAATATTTACAGTTATTACTTAATATAAACATTTCTGCTATGAGTCCAAAATATTTCGATCCTGTGGTATATCGATGGTTACATTCATATAATCTTCCCGATGCAACTGCGCCCAGTGTTTGGCTATGCGTAAATCGATAGCTTTGCGAAATACTAAACACGTAATATGTTGTAATTTTTCGAACCGTATGCGCAGGAAACCAAGTGTGGCAAGTGTGTAACGCCAGTTCTTCATATAGCAAGCATTTTTATTAACAGGTTGGGAATCTGGTGTAATGATTATAAGTATACCTTCCGTTTTCAATAATTCATAGGCTTTTTCACAACACTCTAGTCGTTGTTGTGGGCTTGGTATATATTCTAATAATAAGCTGAATAATACACAGTCATAACTCCTTGCTGGTAAGCTACACACTGAGTTATTTTCTATACACATTTCATTTCCGCCCACATTTATTTTAAGGAAGTTACCTTGTAGTACATTTGAATTCGTCGCAGGACATAAATCGATTGCAGTTACATTAAAGTATGGCACACTGGAGAATGGATTAAAACAACTGCCTATATCAAGCAGGTTTATTCTGTCGGGTATAGAATTAAAATCATTATCATCTACAGTTTCATTTAACCACATCTTTAATAAATGCTGTTCACGTAATCTTTTTTTAATATAAATGCCTTCTGTAAAAAAGTATTCAGTACAAAAATCATTAACCCATTTGATACGACTATGTGTAGATAAACGATTCTCTGAATTTATATTGCTTTCCCAAATAGTGGAAAGCTGCTTCATCGCCTCTGCATATTCACTTAGACGTACTGTGTCTTTTAGATATATATCCCAGGCTTGTTCGGTGCCATATTTCTGATTTAATTGACGTAAATAATTATGACATTCTTTGATTTTTTCTGCAAGCAATTTATGTTCTTCTGTAGCCATTTGTTGATTATCGTTGTGCCGTTTTATTATTGCATTAAGGATTCAGCTGTTGGCTGAAGATTTGTTTACATTTCTTCAGAATTTGTCATTGACAAAGTGTCAGTTGGTATCGTGGTTACCAGGTATGCAAAAAAATTTTTTTATTAATTTATGATCAAAATTATTAATATAGTAGGTCTGTTCCACGAGCTACACATAGTAACTTTGAGTAACACTGTGTATACACAAGTGCGTTCCACGAACAAATTTGTGAGTAAATGAGAGCATCTGAGAGAGCGTAACATCCCTGTCGAAATTTGAAAATGTTACGCAGACTTTACTCATGCATTTTATATGAAGTAAAATTTGTGTTTATGTGTAAATCAGCTGTTATGGTTTGAATTCAAATTTTTGTATTGTTTGTTTGCGCGGCATTTGTGAATATAAAAAAATTCTGCATTTTTAATTGTAACAATTGTAATAAACAAATATTGAAATGGATAAAACCATAATAAATATTTTATTAAGTGATTTAAGTAACACAACACAACCAGAATATAACGTAGTTAATACACTTCGAGATAGTGACTCTGACGATGATGTAGAATTGGTGTATTCGATATTACATAAAAAAAAAGAAAACGTGTGTGTATAAAAAATTATATACAAGATGTTGTTTACAAATATGACGACAAGGAATTCAAAACTCATTTCCGCATTTCGTGGATCCTTTTTAATTCTTTGGCTATAAAATTTCAAAATAGTACCGACTTTATTGCACTGCGAGTAAGTGAGCTGAACATTTCTTCAGAAGCTCACGTTGCTGTTTTTTATGGTTTGCTGGTCACGAAGCATATTGTTTTAGAGATTTATCAGATCGCTTTAATCTTTCTTTATCGTCAGCAAACCGAGTTATAAGAAGGATGAGAACTTTCTTTAGCAACATATGTCCGGATATAATTGCATGGCCTAGCACATCAAAAAAGGAAGAAGCAAGTACATTTTTCCGAAGCTTATGCAATTTTCCATAAGTTATAGGTAAGGATTTATGTGCATATTAACGCTGCATATATATTAATACATGTTACTTTGCAGGTTGCCTAGATGGCACTCGTATAACTATTGATCCTACTGGAGATCGTAAGGACGACTACATTGACAGAAAAGGAAATATTTCATTATGCTTGCAAGCCATCTGTGATGAAAACAGAAAATTTATTAGCATATTTGTCGGACATCCAGGCTCCTGTCATGACAGTTGGGTCTTACAAAACTCTCCTATTTATATGCGACTACCATCGAAGTGTGGAGGTAAGTTCTTTGGAAAAAGAAATGAGATTTATTAAAACCTCTTACGTTTACAGAATACTATCTACTGGCTGATTCCGCATACCCCTGTACACAACACATCATTACGCCATATAAAGACAACGGGCGTCTTACTCGTGCACAAAATAATTTCAATAGAAAATTGGGGTCAGGTCGAATACTAATAGAAAATGCATTTGGTATTTTAAAACAACGTTTTAGACAGCTACTGTGTCACTTTATAAGAGTATGTTGTGTTTTGCACTATCTTGCAAATGGAAACGACTTAGAATTCACATTTTCAGAACAATCTGAGGAAGATAATGATGTCAACAACCAGATCCCTTTTAGATCAAGTATCGTTAGAGATTCAATTTGTAATGAATTACAAACACAAAATAACTTGGATTAAAGTGTTTATTTGTATATTGCTTATTTTTCATTAATTAATTTTATTAATATTGCAATAAAGAACTTAATTCTAATTAATATATTAACATCACATTTTATAAATATATACTTAATTCTATCTTAGCTTTAAAATTACATTATTTAAATAAATTTTTAATTCTAACTAAACATAAAGACTATAATATTAAAAGTAAATATGTTTTTAACATAATGTGTCCTAATAATAATAATATGTAATATATTAAAATAAGTTTAAAAATAAATAAATATAATATATTAATTATTTTATTATTAATGTGTTTGTCTGTTATTTTTCAATTTCTATTTCTACTGTTTTGTTTTTCAAAAAACAGCCGTTTTCACCAGACTTTACACAAAGCTGTTCCATGAAAATTTGTGTAAAGAGCGTAATCTGGCACTTTATTTGTGTTACGCTCTCAGTTTGTGCTTTACTTCTGTTTTACTCATGGTTTACTATGTGTAGCTCGTGGAACAGACCTAGTGTTTTATTATACCATGTTTCCATTTCTGTTATTTACGCAATTTTGCTAACAAAAAACCGCTTATTAGATTAATTTACCATACAATAAGCTTTCATTTAAATGAAAGCATTAGAAATAAATCAACTGATTTAAAAGCGTCGAATGCAACATTTAAAAACATATTACCAAATGTTTTAAAATATTTGTTTTTACATATGTTTTTTATGTAAAATAAAAACAAACTATTTATTTCATTCGTATAATTCTTATATGGAGTTTACATTGGCCGAAAATGGCATTTTGACACTTTGAGAGGGCTTTTTTTTTGACATATATACAAAAAAAAGTTAATAAATGTTTGTTTGGTGGTTGCATTTTCTGAAAACGATGCACCTTCTTTTAGAACTTCTACTTCCCAAAAAGTACTTAATCGAAGTTAAAAATATGTTTTCAGTTTATATTGTAAGGTTTAAAGGTATATTCAACCTTTATAAAATATTTTTCGGTACAGGCCAAAAATCAAATCAACAGGCAAGTTGAAAAATCAGCTGTTTGAAATGAGAATAAATGAATTTCAAATAACGGCTCATTCAAAATGATTCAAAACGCTATATTAGCTCACAATCAATAGCAGATCTTTCATTTGGTCTTTAGTAAGATCGAAAATAGCTTTCAGTCTTGCAAAAACCGCTGTCAGAATACGAAAGATCTTTCAAAAGATCTTTCGCAAGATTTTTAAGTGTGGAGAGCTAAAATATCGTTACAAGAATTGCTCTATTGATGCCTTTTACTACGATATAAGCTGCGGCTGAACATACCATGATACTATATGGCTAAACAGACCATATTTTGTATAACATACCTGTCTTTAATTGATTTCAATTTGACATTTAGTTATGAGCGCCGATCGCAAAACAGATGATGAAATAAACAAAATTTGAATTGGCTGGGTCTTATTACACTAATAATGGCACTTTTAGAGCCGTTTGGCAATGATTTAACAAAGTATATAATTCAACGATTGAATCGCCATAAAATAAGTAAAGTCAGTGAATTTTTATTTGCGAACGATAAAGATTTAACTAAAATTACGAATTTATCCGAAACAACAATAACTGAACTAAAGCGAGATTTACGGAAATTACATGGCGTACATCGTGCCCAATTATCACATATACGACGTAAAATAGTTAAAGAAACCAAATACAATACTGGTATAGAAAGGTAAAAGTCAAATAAGTTATGATATTAAATTGGTCTGATCTTAAACTCTTCATAAAGTCTTGATTGCTTATTGGGAGAAAGTTCATTATTTCCGGGCGCTGTTTGGGAGATATGTGGTTTCTCAGGAACTGGCAAAACACAATTGTGTCATACAATAAGTTTGAATTTAATTAAAAACTACAATTGTGATACATTATATATTGATACAAAATATGATTTCTCTGGTATTCGGATAAGACAAATGTTAAAAAGTCGTAATATTTCTAAAACTGATGCTGGGCGTATAATGCAACAGATAAAAGTGGAACGCGTGGATACACTTGAAGGTGTAATTAAAGTCTTAAAAGAACTATGTGTTCAATTGGAAATTGAAAACGCGGACTGTAAGGCAATAAAATTCATAGTAATTGATGCCTTACCGGCAATTTGGTTTCAACATCGCGAACGTGAAAGTTGGTGAAAAAATATACTTATATAAAAATAGAAATTATAATATTATTTATTTAATAGGAATGTTTTTATTATCAACTTTAGTAAATACAATATGGAAATTGGCGCTACAGTATATGAAAACATTTTTATTAGTAAATTTAACAGTTTATAAAGAAACAAATCTGTTTGAGAATGGTAACCGGGGGAAAATAATTTAATTTATTTTTTATATTATATATAATATTTAATATATATATTTAAATTATGTTGCTTTGTAGGTTTACAGTATTCACAGTTGGGTGATACTGATGGTGAAGTTAACGAAGAAGCATTAATGCAAGCAAGTGTTGAATCATCCATAGTACCTGCATTGGGTAGATATTGGTCCAGTGTACCACATTTGCGTTTATGTATAAAATCAAATGAAAAAAAAATTGAACCAGTTTGTAAACGGACAATAGCAGTTTTAAAAAATTGTTATGGCCCAACGGGAGGAAACTGCAACGTCAGTATAACTGATGCAGGTGTTATATAGATGCAGCACTGTTCATGCCTATCTTATTTTATGGGAACAAAAGTGCTTTATCAGTATAAAATAAGTTCATTTATATTCATTAATATCATTTATATTTACAATATTTATTAATAATGTATATATTATTTGCTTTAGTGTATTTAATTTAGAATACGATCTTTAAAAAACATTTAAATTGTGAAAAAATAAGTAAAATTTTTATTTCAATAAGCATTTTAATAAGTTTTAATGATTAATAAATATTTCTTTTAGAACAACATTAAGATAACTTCTTCAAGTATTAAACCATTTAACATTTAGTTAATAAAATCATTAAAATTGTCAAAAAAATAATTATGATTTTATTTATAATAAACAATAAGAATATTAATTAGTTATAATAATTAATAAATACTTCATTTGAGCACAATTAAGATTGTATCTAAAAGTATTCTAACTTATTTTAAGATCGTTTAATTTTTATTTAATAAAGCCACTATAATTTGTCAAAAAATAATTATAATTTTATTTATATTAAACAATAAGAATATTAATAATAATAATTAATAAATATTTTGTTTAGAGCGCCATTAAGATGGTGTCTAAAAGTATTAAAGCTTAGATTAAGATCATTTAGTTTATATTTAATAAAAACATTAAAATTATTGAACAATAAATACAAATTAATATTCAAATTTATGTGAATGTAATAATTTTTAATAATTAAAAAATATTTCGTTACGAGTACCATTAAGATGATCTCTACAATTATAAGAGCTAAGATTAAATAAGTTAATAATTAAAAAAATTTCGTTTGGAACATCTATAAGGTAGTATCTACAAGCGTTAAAACTAAAATTGAGACCATACATGATCATACTTTTATTAATATTATAGGTGTAAATAACGTATTATTAAGTTTAAATGAATATTAAACAAATATTGGTTTGTGTATCATGATATACATGAACTCTAGTAATAAATTTAGTACATATATGTTACTATGTTACTCGGTTACCGAGATCGTGATTATCATCATTATTTATTAATAGTACTTTAAATATTTTTGTCATTTAATTAATTTAACTATAATGTTATAAACAGCTCAGACTGATTGGGATAATATAATTTGCTGCAGACAAGTTAAAGAATTTTTGCCAAATCAATCAAAAGTCAAAACTATGGAGCTACTAATGTGAACAGAAAATACATCTGACTTGTCAAGGGGTTTCTCACTGAACATTGCGGAGTCAAAAAACATCTATCATATCAGAGTATTACAAGGGATGTTAGCTGCAGACTTTGTCACGAAGAAGAAGAAATAGCAGAACATATTTTGTGTCACTGTGATAGTCTTGTCAGTCTCAGATTTCAGTACTTATCAATTGCCTGCCCACTTATAACGGAAATAGGCAATATCTCTTCAAGGGACATAATGACATTTTTAACTGGCACGCGCTTATGGAAGTATAAAGTGGGTTTGTTACAATAATCATCAAAGGATGCAGTGACGTGGTGAAATAGTTGCCAATCCTTTCAAAATCTATCTATAATATTATAAATATTTTGTCTTTATAAATTATAGAATAGAAAGAATTTATTTCTATTAATTTGACAAACTAAAATAGAAAAAATTAATGCGGAGAATTTTGTGTTGAAATACGCACAAATGATTTTATCTTAACAATTATTATAATTTTAATTTTTATTTGCATTTAAGAGCAACTTAAAAACTGATAAAAAGTGCCAAAAATAAGATTTTAATGTCAAGGTTACTTTGCAAATATATTTTTTATATATAAGTAATGCATCTAAAGAGTTAATCCTATAAGTCTTAGACACTAAATATTTTCAGATTTAAAGATTTTAAAATGCAAAGAATTTTACGCATACTTAAATTAATATTTGAGACTTTGAAGTGAAACTTTATACTATATATAGTTTATATGTAGTTAACTTTAGCATAAATTAATATAAGAGGATTATTTAGATATATAATATATACAATATATTTACATAAATACGTTAATATTAAAATAAATTGCAAATACAATAAGTTTTTTGTTTATTTTTTGCTATTAAATTTGCATATAATTTTTATATATAAATGTAATGTAAAGAATTTGATTAATTACAAGGCATTTTAATTGCTTTCATAAATTTTATTGATTAAGAATAATTTTAATAAATTTTTTTTTTAATCAAATACAGAACGTTAGCCTTTGCTAATTGGCTCGTATGTAAATGCTATCTCAATGCATTTCTCTATATAAAACCTTCGCATATTTATATTCTATTTAGAAGCAGATTTTAAATATTTCCATTTATTTTAAATAAATATATATTTTATTGTTCCATATTATAAATTTTCAAAATTATGATTAAATATTTTACAGTTGTTCTATAAAAAGTTGTGAGAGTGGTTATTTTTTTTATAATAGCCTTTTGTATAATTGTCAATAAAATAATATTGAAATATTATAGTAATATAATATACTATTAAATAATAAAACATCTTTAATAATTATAGTAGAAGAAAGGAAAGAGATCATATGTGTCTTATAACAAAAGACCCATAATAAATATTGTAAGTAGTTCTTTCTGATAAAGGCATAACATGACTTAAAACTACAGTGTAGCACAGATGTAAGTTCTCAATATAGCAGAGCACTAAGTAATGGATGATTTAGGGTTTTAAATTTTACCATAAAATACTTCAGATCATTTTACATTATATATAATATACTTAGTAAAATCCTTTCTTATGGACTTCAAATTAGTTTTCAATAACCCTTTCTTCAAAAAGTGTCTGTATGCACTATAGCGTCCAACTATTAATAATTCCTAAAAATTTTATTTTAATGGAATATTAGAGTTTAGTTGATCAATATGCATAGAAAAAATATGGTGGCATTAAATATACATAATTTTTTTTATGTGAATTTTAATGATTAACTCCAATTAAAGGGTTTTAGTCTAATACAGACTAAAATCCATAATACACGTAGTGAATTTTGACAAGATAATAATAATACATCGATTAAGCATTCAAAACGATGTTAACTTTAGAGATGCTCCATCGAAAGGAAAATTATTAACCAAACAATGAACAGGAGAGAGAACAACGATAAGATTAGCACAAGCTAACTGCTATTTTTAGAAAAGATCATAATATATATTTTTATTATTTATCTGATAAATTTTTTTATATAAATAAATTTAATTTATTTTATCTAATTTTGATTAGAGCTTTGATGTAAATAGATTAATGTTTCAGTATATATAGTTTTATCCTATCCTTGTTATACTCGTAATACTTCCTGTAATAATATAAGATAATAAATGAATAAAAAAGAATTCCATTAACCTATAATAGTTTCTCAAAATAAGCAAATAATAAACGGAAGACGGCCTTTCTAAAGAAAGCTAGAATTTCCCTAGTTAATAAGTTTCTAATATCAGGCAGTGCATATAGTAGGTATCCAAACAAATATAATTTTAGTTTCGTCTTTTTTACCCGTAAATTATTTTTGTTAATGAGTTTCTAATATTAGACAGATGATATAAAATAATCAGACAGAATATATGTCATTTTAGTACCGTCTTCTCCACCTTTAAATTATCTTTAAATATTTCCGTTAATGAGTTTGTAATGAGTTATATCATACCGAGGATATAGTGGGTGTAGAGACAGATGTCTTTTTAGCCTCCTCTTTTTTATCCTTACCAGAAAATTTTTTAAACATTTTGTTGCCCTTTCCGTCACACTAGCCAATGCTTAGAGTCTATAATTTGTAGTAAGTCATATATGTGATGATGTATATATATATTAAAACTATTCGAAACTTTAATGGAACCTAAGATACTTTTGAAAAAAACCTTTCAGTTTACTAAGCGGATTCAGAAAGTAAATCTTTAAGCTATTTCATCTACGTTGCATAGGTAGGGAAAAATGACACTTTCGTTTTCTTCTCAGATTTTTAGTCCCTCAATATGGTTATCTAGTCATATGTGGTCTGTCTGAAATTGCTAATATTTACGTTTTAAGGGAATTGTTAGCTATTTTTCGATTTAAGAGATGTTAACTTGTGTAAAGTTGTTTGCATATCGTTGATCCTTTTATATTTTATTTAATTATTCTATATAGAAAGACTTTAACAATTATTTGCATAATGCTGAATTTATGTTCAGTTCTTTCAGATGTTTTGAATGTATTCTTTAGAATATATAGCTCATCTAACTTGCAATTATATGCTATACCATGCGAAGGCCATTCCAGAGAAGAGATATATTGAACTTTTTTGAGATCTCATCTAGAGATATATAATAGTCAAAAACTGTTCTAAATGTAATTTGAAGTGAACTTGAAAACTTTAAAGAAGCTTGACTGTGAATGTCATCAAAATTATGTCTTTTTTCTTTGGTGTGGTTCAGAAAATTTAAAATATAATAAGCGTTTTACATTGCCATCAATTTAAACCAGTCTAAGTTTAACTAAGTATAGAAAAGAGAAATACTTTATGAAAATAAAGTATATTGAAAACTGATAGCTGATATAAAAATAGGTCAGTTGTATTTATCACAGATCATTGCCATTAGATGAACTACTCATCCAGTACAACATTCTGAGTCTCTTTTCTTACACCCAGTTTTCATTTCCCCTTATCTAATTTCGCTTTCAATGAGTGAACATATTAAATATAATCTAAGTCAGTTGGATTTATGTTGACTGTGAAATTAGGTGAATAAAACTTAGTTATAAAACTTAGTGCATGTAAGTATCTATGTGAGTGCCTCTAACTGAAAGACTTCTATTGTTTGTTGTTGTTTTCAGCACTTTTTTGGCTTCTTTGGGTACGATATTTTGTTTGTTATGAATAGATATGGCCGAGATACTCTAGTTCATACGTTCATTGCTACATGCAAAGAGAGGCGTAGGCAAGGAAAATTCGTATGCTGTATTAAAGTTCCTACCCTGCATATTTAGTTAGTTAGTTTATGGTTTCGTGCTCTCGGTTGAAGATGATTTTTATTGACGGCGATATTTTTTTTCTGTGGTTAAATTCGTATTGTAAGTGTTGAATCTATGCAACCAGGCAAGATATACGCTAGAGATTAATTTATTGAGTTTTCATCTATCGCGGCGATAAGTCGAGAGTGGCTAAATATAAGAAATTTGAATTTTTATTAATAATATTAAAAATATTTGAAGCTTAAAGATCCTTGAATCATAGCAAAAAAAAAAAATGACAGAAAAAATTCCTATGTCAAGTGGAAATGGTAGCAATACTGCAGCTCCATTAAAAGTGGCGGTTATTGGTGCCGGACTGGTGAGTTCTGTTTTTTTTTTTATTGGAATTTAATATGCTTACTGTGGCTTGAAAAATAAAAATAATGGAAGAAATTCGAGATTCAATTTATTTAAAAATGTGATTTGATATGTAATAAGTAAATCAATATCAGAAAATTAGTTAAGTGAAAAAATGGATGAATTATTGGGAATTTAATACTCCTGTATGAATTTCAGAATATAGATTATTAATTTTTTAGTTTTTAAAGTATATATAACTAAAAAATACTTGTGATTGAGACTTTACAAAATTTTTATTTGATAACATTGTTTGACCCTACTATTAGTTGTGAAACACAACATCCTTCACAAAATGTCTTCCATGGGATATCTTTACAGTACTAGATCCTTATGAGGTAATTATTATGACTTGTTGGTATATAGCTGATAATAGTTCGGTCATATTTTGACCTATATTTGTTTTCAAAGCGTTAAAAGATTAAACACACAAACACTACCTTATAGAGAAAAGTACAGGGGTGACCAATTCCACGATTCTGATGGATAATTCACACCATAAAAACTTCTAATTTCACTTAGAAGTTTTGTAATAATAATAAAAGTGTTTTTTAAGGCTAATTGTCAAATTTTTTTTATCATTATTAAAAAATAAAAATCGAGAAAAAAAAGATATCTTACCGATATTTCGACTTTAGTCTGAAATAATCAACAGGAAACCTTTACTTAAGTAAACTTTCCGTGTAATAAAGTGAAAACAAGATGTGTATCGTGTGTCCTGTTGAAATCACAAAGAAAAATTACTATATTGACAAATCTCATGATCCTGGGTATCCTGTTAAAATTTTAAATATCACGAGCAGATATTTAATTTACTATTTATCTCCTCAATTCTAACCGAGCAGAATTGACGGTTAGTTTCATACTGTCCTATCATTTTCAAATAAGTATTGACCTATCATATCTTCAGTCATCACCACACACCATACAGTGACTTTTTGAGTAAGGAATAGTCTTTGACATTGTTTTATTTGTTTTTACTGCTTCAGAAGTTAGAACTTTAATTGTTGTGCAAAGTGTACCTACTATAGAGTCACCAATTCTAGTAAGTTTTTATAATTTTAATATATTCAGTGGTTATTAAATGATCCATCTGTATTGTAAACTAAAGCTAAACATTTGAAAGCCTGAGTGTTAGTACTGTAGGACATATGTCATTGAAATCATGCTATCAAATCAGGACCACGAAGTATAAAATTTTTATTTCTAATTTTTTTGCTGGAAAATATATATTATTTAAACTTCTATTGACTTATGTAATGACAATATTTGCAATAATTTTAGATATATAGCTGTATTAAATCAAAGAAAAATAAATATTTTTTATAAAACATCATAAGAATCTTTACACCGTTAAATATATTACAGTTCGCAATCTTAGAGATTAAAAATTTAAGCTCAAACCAATCACTGATTTCTTAACTGGACGTACTCCTCTCAATTAACGCTCTTCAGAAGAAGAAGGATTAAAGGACATTGACATCTACAGATTCTTAGAAATATGGCGTGACAATTTTATTTGTTCGTGTCTTGCGATTATTAGGAATCGGATGTAGTATCTCCATCTCACTTTCATTTAACCGAATAAAATAAAAGATTTTGAATTAAAAGAATTTGTGAAATTTATTAATAGTCTCAATTTGACCAAGTTAGTTTACTAAATTTTCTCTCAAACTAGAATAATACTCATAGATCATAAAGGCGCGATGAATCTTCTATTAACTATAGTTAATAGTTAATAATATATAGTTAATAATAAGAACCCCTGAAATATAATATTTTTAAAACATTCAGTTCGGATTTTGTCATAACTAATATATTACAAACTTCATAGAAAGTCTATTATCAATTTTTAAAAAATTCAGCATAGGTTATGTTGAACTAATTAATATCGATTCATTTTATCAGTTAATGCTAGATATTAATTACAGCCAATTTCAAGTCAGATTAGACTAAGCTAGGTGTTATGAAACGGATTTATAATAATACCACAGTAAATATAAGAATGCTAGGTTAGGTTAGGTCGGAGTGTGTGCCTTGTATCCAAAAAGTTCATTTGAGTTCAAATAATGGCCTGTTGTGGTACCACAAGATAAGCGTTTGTTCATACACAGTCTAAAGATCAGCATACAAACAAGGCCGAAATGCAATGACTCCTATATTAGGTAAACATGAACCAACCTGACAGTTGGTTGACAGTTGATGACAGCTCTGTCATGTCGGAAGAAAAGAGGCCGCAAATAATTTAGATCTTGTCGTAGCTAAATATGGGCAATGATACATGAGATAGCGCACGGTTTTATACTAATTCTCAGAACCACAACCACGTCAAAAGTCATAATAGGGTAAGCAAAGAATGCTAGCCAAATAAAGAAACTCTTGGTCATTTATTTCTATTAATACTATTTATTATCCATCTATTCCTCTAAGATAGATATTAATTTTTAAATTGTAAAAGTAAGTTTCATATCTTGTCTGAAGATAAAAAGAATAAATGCTAAGATAGATATTAATCTTCAGACTGTAAAAGTAAGCATATCTTGTCTGAAGATAAAAAGAATAAATGCTAAGATAGATATTAATCTTTAGATTGTAAAAGTAAGCATATCTTGTCTGAAGATAAAAGGAATAAATGGTTTATCTAAAGTTTAAAATTTTTTATTATAACTTCAATAAAAATAATTCAACTATTTCCTGTTATATCTTAATCTAACTGATAAAACTAAATACCATAATAAATGTTTGTCATAGACATATCAGACATAATTGTATCTTTTAAATATCTTATTAAATATATTTAAAGATATTTAAATATTAAATATCTTTTAAATAGAAATAATGATATAACTGCCATTACACGTGTTTAAATAATCAAATATCATAAAAAACGATTTTACACGTTTTAACTTTTTATTATGACATAGGTCGGTTCTTTAGCTTCACTGAATCTAGCCAGACATGGCTATGATGTACATCTTTATGAATATCGCGAAGATATCCGAACAGCAGAATTAGTACAGGGAAGAAGTATTAATTTGGCGTTATCACAAAGAGGACGTAAAGCTTTAGCTCAGGTTGGTCTGGAAAATGAGATATTATCAACAGCTATACCAATGCGTGGACGCATGTTACATGATATTAGGGGGCGAAAAACAGTTGTAGTCTACGATCCTTGTACAAATCAATGTCTATATTCGGTTGGTAGAAAACAATTGAATGAAATATTACTTAACGGTAAGGCAAATTATTTCTCTAATGTATGTATAATATACTACATACACATGTATTATATGGAAATACCATTAAATGTATTTTTTAGCTTGCGAAAGGTTTCCTAACATACACTACCATTTTGAACATAAATTATCATCTATCAATTTAAATGAAGGGACTATGGAGTTTAAGCAGTAAGTTTTGACATCATATATTGTTCTCTTTACTAAATTATATATCTTTCACTAATAGACCTTATGTAAAAGAGCTGCTTCAGGACACTGCAGATCTTATTGTTGGTTGTGATGGCGCCTTTAGTACTGTACGCCAACAGATGGTTAAGTCATCTGGTTTTAATTATACTCAAGAATATATTGAACATGGTTATCTGGAACTGTGTATACCTGCTAAAAATGGAAATGTAAGTATATTGATTATGTTAGTTTTGTGATTGTATGTAGGTTGACTTTTTTTTAATTAATTAATTTAATTTATTTATATAATTTTATTTTTATTTTTAATTTTTTATTTTTATTTCTTATCATAAGCTTAAAGCTTCGTGGTGTGTTTGACCGCCTCTTCGGTTGTTATTGTTGTATAATAACCAAGGAAGATTATTCGTTACTTTTTCGTATTTATTTGCTTAACTTTTATCTTCCATACTAGATATTCTCAGTAATATGAACCAATTTAGAAATTAGTGAGTAATTTGATATAGTATCTCAAGCTGCACAGTTATTCTAAATTTTTATATTTATTATAAATACAAGTGTCCATCTTGATTTTGAAGACCTCCTTTTACTTAGACAAAAATGCAGCCTTTTATATTAGGTTATGCTGGCAAACTAAAAAGGCCACGCGTAGACCATTAAGGTACTTATCAAGAATATCAAACCCTATATAGTTTTCATTCCAAAAATAGTATAAATCTTTTAATCACACTCTGATTCCACATGGTTAGTTTAGCTTAAACAATTTTTAATCTTCAGAGTATATATTTTGGTATTCAATACAATGATCAGGACATAAGTTGGATAGAAAATAGTAGTTGAATGAGTTTGTATATTTCAATCTGTTTGAAATATTACTTTTTGTAAGATGAAACATTAGCTTTATAAAGATCTGTTTCGTTATGGTATATGACTACGAAGGAACTAATACCTCTAAAATAAAAGTCACACAATTACTTCAATAAGAGCTATAATTAATTCAATACCCTGCAGGTCCAAATGACATGTAATTATTTCTAGCATTTTTGTAGAAGCTAAAAAATAAACTAAATTAGCTTCTACATTCATCCATTAGGTTATTATTAAAATACAATACGAGTAGGAATGCTGACTATTAGAAATGGAATACGTAGGTGTTTAATTCATATTATGCTATAAAATCTGAAGACAGCCAAAATTTAATAACATTCTCTTTACAGTTTCAAATGTTAGAAAACTACTTACATATATGGCCACGTAATATGTTTATGATGATTGCATTGCCCAATCAGGATAAATCTTTTACAGTGACGTTATCCATGCCGTTTAAAATTTTTGATACCATTAAAACACCAGAAGATTTGATTATGTTTTTTAAAAGATATTACATGGATGCCTTACCATTAATTGGAGAGGAATTACTTATAAAGGATTTCTTCAAATCAAAGCCACAATATTTAATTTCCGTGAAGGTAAACTGCATAGAAGTTCTAATAAGTTTAAGCCTAAAAAATATTTACGACTATTAATTGTTTCTTAGTGTTATCCATATCATTGCGGTTCGAAAGCTATAATATTGGGTGATGCAGCTCATGCGATGGTGCCCTATTATGGACAAGGTATGAACGCTGGTATGGAAGATTGTACTTTGCTTATGTCAATTTTGAATCAACCAAATATAAGTATTGGAGAAGCTCTTGAAAAATTTACTGAGTCACGTTGGGAGGACGCACATGCAATTTGCGGTTTAGCAATGTATAATTATGTTGAGGTAAAAAATAAAACTCTTTGATATGAAATTATGAAACTCTATTGATGTTTCTCTTATAAAATGTCTTTTCAGATGCGTGATCTAACAAAACGTTTTTCTTTCCTTCTTCGTAAATGGTTTGACAATTTGCTCTTTAAGTTTTTCCCGACATTCTGGGTGCCATTGTACAACAGCGTGTCCTTTACGAGTATGCCTTACAGTATGTGTATTGCTAACCGAAAATGGCAGGATAAGGTATTATAATAATTTGAAAATTGTTTTTATTTTAATTTACATTATACTTTTTTTAAAGGTTATTAAAAACTTCTTTATATTTGGAATTTTGGCGATTTTTATTGGGTTACTATTTATGTTATCCTAACACTTTTGATCACACTTTAATCTAAAATCTCGATCAATGCCTAAAGTCGTATGCCCTAAGTGTAATAAAATTGATACATGTATATATAAATTACAATATATATTTAATTTTATATAATAAAAAATATATGTAATCATATTATATAGTACATAAATGTGTTTATTTTATTTTAATACAGTGCAATAATTATATTACTATTGCACAATCAATAATTACATCTTTATTGCAATTTTGGAGCTAACCTATGCGATAAAAATTTTTATATTTCCATTCCAATGCGGCATTCAGTTTTATATTATTAAAGAAACGTATATAAATGAATGTTAAATGATCAATTTTTATAAATGGATATAAAGTCACTACTTAGGAATAGGGAAACCTCATTCCAAATATGGCAGAAAAAAGAACAGTTACACTTAGCATTTAGCAAGCTAAATTTATTGTAGCCAGAAGAGAATGGTTGTAAAGTGTTTATAAGTTAAGGGAGTGGGATTGGCGTAAACTTAAGGAATGACTAAGTAAGGTCAAGGTCAGAAAGAGCACGGTTGTAGAGCGGTATACGTGGTGGGCGGGCATGCTCCTTCTCAAGAAAGCGAGGAAAGTATGAAAGCAAAGAATTGAGTGGACTTGTACCTTATGACTTAAAACAACACAGTTGAAAGGGGGTTTACTTGGTGTTCTGCAAATTCATCTGAACACTCATCGGATACAAATATCGTTTATGTTAAGTTTATAAATTTGTTCAATTACCAAATGTTGTGTTTTGATACAAATTTTATTAACATTGAAATTCGCAAATATTCTTAAAAATCCTTAAATTGCTGTTATTTTGAGAGACAAAGAGTGTTTTTAAAATTAATTAAATTATTAGAAACATGTGCCACAAAGTAATGGATTGCATTGGTTTTAACGTCAGTGATATCAGATAGTAAATATTTTACTTTATCGAAACTATTGTATTTTGTTGGAGGTTTCAAAAGTAGTGAACAACAAAAAAAATTTTTTTTGACAATACTCGAATAAGCTGTATGGTCAGCCAAAAATTCAATTGATTAAATAATATATTATAAAGAGGTTCTTTTGAACAGTAGTGAATTACAACAATAAAAATTTATTTTATATTATTTTAATTAATTGATTTTTTGACTGACAATACAGTTGTTTCCAGTATTGCCAAATATTCATCATCATCAGTGGTTTCGGAAATAATTCTTGTATTAAATTATTCGTAAATAATTTTTTGAGACTGCAAGTACCAGGAATCATACTCGTATCCTGCCACATTTGAAGCTCAGAGTCAACGCTCTGGGTTAAGCTGTACTTCACTTTTATTGTTGCACATTTTTCTGGAGTTTTGTTAATTTGCTGTGAAAGTTTTATTAACAAATTTACTTGCTGTGTTTATATTAGAACGAAATCATAAACCAACTGTAGAATAATTGAATTAATTAATTATATTTTTATTTTATATATATATGCATATTATATTATATAAATAATATATTATAAAAAAAGAATTTTTGTTGTTGTAGTTAACTACTTTTCGAAACGCTTCTAATACTATTTTTATGAAAAATGTTATTATTTTTGTTTTTTTGTATTTAATTAAAATTATGCAAAAATTATAAAAAACTTTAAAACATCATTATTTTGCTACAAATATATAGTACATATATTTGCGTGCGCGTAAAAGAGCTTTTTACTTCTAGCAAAAAGCTCTTTTTTGTGCTTCAGCTGTGCGCACAATGGCAGAATCAATGAACATTAACTTTCACTTGTTGATCGAGTTTATTTCTTATGCCTTTCTAATTTTGTTGTTTGTACAATCGCTTTGCTATTTGCAATGTTTAAACAATATAAATATATTTTAGCTTTTCTCTATATTTCATATTAGATATAAATTTGAACAAAAAATTATTAGCTTTTGTTTAAAAATTAGCATAAATAATTATTCAGTCAATTAATTAAAATCTTCTTGTTTTTGTTTTTATATAGAATGTAGTAGGAAGAGAACCTTTTATTTTATAACTTTCTTTGTACCAAAGCTGTCACTCTTTATATTAGTTTTTTTTTTTTGTTTTTGCTCTTACTTCCATACCGCCATATATTCTCACCGGCAAATAAGCAAACTGAAAGCACTCTCATTGGTCAAGTTTTTGCACAGGTTTTGTTGTTTTTATTATTGTTCTTTAAATTCGTTTTTTTTTTTTGAATTAGTTTCCGTTGTCGTCTTCATAATTTACTTTAGTTGTTCGTCACATGTTTGACTCTTCAAATCGTATTTAGTGGTCGTGGAAAATCTGTGTCGTTGCGGTTTTTATTTTTTGGGAAAAATTGAAAGATCGTGTATGAAAGTATTTTATTTTTTAAAAATATAAATTTCATTACATTTAATAATATAATAAAAGTGTTTATAATAGACGTTGTTTATGAGGGTGAAACAATTAAAAGTGTGATATTGATATAATGTATTTGCTATTGCTGCTTCCTTATCAAGCGTGCCAAACATTTGTGAAAAAAAAATTAAAAATTTTCAATTCATGTGCTTTTTAAATTAAAAATAAATTATCAAGTGATCAATTTATCTTAAATTAAATATATGAAAAACGTTTCCATTTATAATATTTAGGTGTGATAATTATAGAATTTTTATTCTTAAAAAAAGGAACTACATATACATATATACATACATACATATATGTTAAGAATAAAATGCGTATTTTATAGTTTTATTTTTGCAAATTGTACACTGTTTATTTTTTTAATTGCTATTTTAGAAAAAATAATTAAAATGAAAGGAATTTCAAAAATATACTTTAAAATTAAAGCAAAAAACATTAATGTGTTTTACAAGATCACAAAACAACGTGTATTGCGTTTCAAACGGCAGCAGTGGTGATTTTGCTATGACTTCACATCTGCGTCTCTTCTGCTCTCTCATGCTGCTTCTATTTACTAGTAACTATTGTTTGTGGTTAGGAGAATTAAATGTAAAACAAAAAAAAAGTGTGCGTAATATAAAATTATAGAAGGTTCTTTGTGAAAAATTTTAAGTAGCCCTTTGATAAGAAATTTTTTTATAATTTATTTATTTATTAGGTTAGCAACAGTTTTGCACGTAAATAACAAGAAATCTTAATGGTTCGAATAACAAATTTAGTTCTGTTATAAGAAAAATTAATTGATACACACGTATTTTAAATTTTTAATATATAACATACTTTGTGGTTTTTTATACAGTATCTCATGCAAATTTAGCCAACGCAAAAAATTTGGTAGGTGGGAAAATAGAAAATAAAAACGAAAACGAAGAGAAATGTAAAACTAAAACTAAAAGAAAATAAAATAAAATAAAATAATATTTTGCATAACAACAATTTCTTAGGTTAGCGTTTGCTTGTTTTGTTGTTTATTGTCTTTTAAATGGTATGGAAAAGTACGGCTCTTGAAAGAAAGATAATGCAAAGTATAGAAATGCAATATATTTTTCATGATCGTAGGGGATGACATTAACAAATAATAAAAGCGATATGTAATCAAAGAGTAAAAAATAAGATCGGTTAGGAAGCTGTTACTATTTTATAAGTTTATGGTTTTTTTTCCGTCTGTTAATAAATATGTATTAGAAATAAAGATATATGAAGTGTTATTGTAAAGATATAATATTTATATGTAAAACACAAAAATAATATATATAAAATGAAATCGATTAAGAAAATTATTTTTTAGTTAAATAAATTTTAATAATTTTTAGACTTTTGAACCATTTTTTCCGAACACATTTAAGTACGATAATAAATTGTTAGTTATTTTATTAAATGAAAGTTTTTATGCGACTACAGCTATTGATTGAAAAGTTGTTTTTATATTAAAGGTTTTTTGAAAAATTCTTGTAGGTTTTTCCTTGTCATACTAAATTGCCTGTACTATTGAAAATGGTACCCTTCTTGTATACGATTTTCAGTTTCAAATAGTTATCTACTTTACGACAAACACCAAAAAATATATCTAGGCCGTGTGCAAGTTCCAGTGAATTGATGGTAAATTGAGGGAAATAGTAAATTATGTCGGCATGGCAGCGAATGTTGGTATTTACCAGAATTTCGAGTAGGGTGAATTAGATAAAAATTAGGTAAATTAGGTATTACCACTGTGAAAATTTTGTAAGATGCTTAATAAATAAACAAATAAATTTGAAAAGTTTTAACCAAAAATAATAAATAAGTGCAATAAATGAATAAATAAATATTTACATAGGTGCAATGCAAAACACCTCTAGGAAATTTCAACTGACTACCTCAATTTACTCCAACTGGCACAAAGCTTTAATTTTTCCAATCTCATTCCAATAAATAGTAAAGATGGCTTGTTTACAAATTCTGGTATGCTTTTATTTCCAATTGAGTTAGGATCACATAATTGATAGAGGTAAGGGTGTGTTTGTTTAAACAAAAATTAGAGTTTAACAACCCTGAAATTTATAGAATTTGTTATTGTATTTATAACTTATATTTGAGATAACTGCAGTGATCGAATGAAGTATCTGATTGAAAGAAGCGCAAAATAAATGTTACGTACTCTTATTTTGTTAATTTGTTGAAAGCATGCATTGTTGTACGTAAAGTTTCTTTAATAATAAACACTTTAATTTATTTTTAACCGTGTTAAAAATTCTTTTTTTTTTATTTGCATAGCAAATGTAATAAAAATATAAGTGTAAAAGTGCGCTGTAAATGTAACTTTTATCGCTTGTGCATTGTCACATTTTCTTATGCAGAATGAGAACTTCTATAAAAATTCGTGTTGTTGGTGGTATCGCAAACAAAAATGTTTACCGGTTTTTGTTTAATTTAATTTTTTAGTTTCATTTTTAAAATATTTAATAGTTCTATATAGCATATTTTCTAAACAAAAAAAAAGTATGCTTAACTTTGCTTAAAATATGCGTCGTAAATAAATAAAAATAAATCACTGCCTAAATAAATTTATTTTGCGTGTGTTTCCAATATATATACATACATGTGTATGGTCACATTGTTTGTTTATATATATAATGTATGTATGCAATTAAAATAAGAGCAATTAAATAACACATTTTTTTTACATATATGCATCGATATGTGTTCATATGCCTGTATAGCGTAATGTCCAAAAAGAAAATGATTACAAAAACAAAACACGCGAGTACCATGCTTTGTATTGATTTGCACCTTTAAAGAATTTGCATAACCTTACAAATTTATTTAAAAAAAAAAAAAGAATCAATTCTTAATATGTATTAAAATTGTTTTTATATTCTTTATTTTTGTTTTTGCTATGTATGTAGATATTACATCATCTTACGTATTTTAATAGTAATCAGTGTTGGGAGAAAAGTGGGTGAAAGAAATTTAGCGGGATGGTGTAGGTTTATGTGCGCGTTATGGCAGCGTAAGGGGTTCACGTTATTATACATTAAATGCGCGTTTGCATATAGTATTTTCTAAAAACGCAAAACAAACAACATTTGACGAACAATCAACTATGATAAAGCTTAATCGAGTGATCAGCAAAAGAGAGAGAGAGAGATATATATGAAAGCAAATACGAAAACATTATTATAGTCATAAATTTAAAGAGCACCAGAGTTGAAGAGAGACCACTAACTTAAAAAAATATATAATATTGTTATTAATTTTACTGTATCTTTCACAGCAGCAACTAAATTTCGCCATAACGGCAAATATATATGAAATTAATTTAACGGTAGAACATTAACCAACGAAAAAAAAACAATATTTATTTAAGTATTATTATATATTTCGTAAACAAAATGTGTGTAAAAAATAATTAAATATTACAATAATAATATTTAATAAAAAAAAATAAATTTTGCTTTTTGCTATACATTAATAACATAATATATTAAAAGAAAATATTAAAAAAAATTATTTATCAAAAAAAATATAAAAAATAAATATTTTAAATAAATATTTTATATAAATATTTTAAATAAATATTTCAAAATTAAAATTGCAAATATTTCGTGATCGAAATATAACTGAAAAAAAAGTTGTAAAAAAATTTTTTTTGCCGGTTAGAAAAACGTTCCAACAGAAAAAAGTAAATACAAATATAACAACAGCAACAACAAACAGAAGGCATTTAACAAAATGGTTAATAATAAACTAAATAAACAGAGACAGCAACAAAATGTTGCTGCGCAAAAATTATTAACACAACAACAGCAAACACAAGAACAGCACCAGCTACAACAAACAAATGTGCTAAAAGAATTAAAAAACGTAAGCAACAAGATCAACAATAATAATGTAATTGTCCAAAATAGTAGTCAAAAAGCGAATAACGTAAATAAAAGTAACAATGGAAAAAGCAATAACAAAAATAATGATACGGCTAGTGTAGTACAAAAAAATCGTAATAATAACACTAACAAAACACAGAAGAAACAGAATATTGGCAGCAATAACAGTAAGAAAACACAATACCAACAACAATTACACCAACAACATAACATAAAATCGGATGCAAATATACGAATGACAAATAAGAATATGCAAATACAATGTGAAAAAAATAAGAATGATAAACAAAATAAAACCATCCGTGTGATCTCCAAAGCTTTTACCAATAGTAATGTAAATAATAATAATCAAAGTAGAAACACAAACAACAACAATAATAATTATATTAATAATAATAATAACAACAACAACATTAAAACTGACAATAATTATATCAAATCAAACAATGACAACTCATCAATTCCAGAAATTGCACAAAATGTAGTTAATTCAAATAAAAATAATGATAATGATAACGATAAAAATATAATTATTGATAAAAATGATAAAATTGTTGCAGTTAGTACTCAAGAAACAACAGATTCTAATGAAGCAGAGACGACACCAAACGAAACAACAGAATTAAAAAAATCCCCTGACGATATTTTAACAGCTGCACCAACGTGTGCAAAATGTTTAAAACCCACTTCGGCCTTGCCCTATAAGCAGTATGAACCCATATTGATTGTCAGTAGTAGTGGTGGTGTTAATAATCATAACAATGCCAAACAATATAGAAAGTCAAAGTCATATCTTGGTGGAGGTCGCAATAATAATAACAATAAGTCAACAGATAATCAACAGAGAAATGGTCAAGGTCGTAAAGAATATCATCGATCCTATAGTAGTTCATATGATCGTACTTTTGCTGAACGTAATAGAGATTTCGTACCAATATTACCGCCCGCAAAACCTGTGCTTTCATCATCAAATGTAGCAGCTGTCATCGTCGACTCAGATAAATTGATTATTGTCGAACGATGCGGAAAGGGCAGAATTTCGTATCCCATAATGCAGGTAAGTGATTTTATACATTAGCTAAATATAAGTTATATGTATTGTAACAGTTGGCCTATATTCAAGGCTGCTAACCCATTCCATAAATAATGTATAACGACCCATTTGCTTTAAGTCAACAGTTGTCATAATCGATGTTGACTTAAAGCTACTTTGAAGCGCATTATGACCAGAAACCCAAAGAGAGAAATATTAACTACGTCGAGATTGGTCTATACATATCTTAGCCGACTTTGATGTAGAGATAATTATGGGTTGAGTATCATTTTTCTTTCTGAGCCATACTTTTAAGCAATGAAACATACTAACTGCTTATTCAGCCGTGATAATCGTATTCTCTTTAGCTTCCATATTGGCTCAAGTATTAGCATATATCACTGGTAAATAAAGAAATGTAGAGATGGTCTCTTAAATCGTGTGCACATTGATTTACGGCAATGTATATTGTTTATACTATACAGTGCGGTAAAGAAATATGCAAAGACATGCAAACAGCTACGGTAGATTAAGTATTAGATTTGTCTTAAATTACAATTTAGTATTTAGTCCTTGAATTTTTCAAATTTTTTCGATCTTATTTTTCGCATAAATAAAATGGGTGTCTAGTAATGCTCATGTTGAACATGGAATTTATTTGTTTGTGTACACTAACTATTTTAATACTATTGCTGTTTATGAGTCATCAATGATTCATACGTCATATATGACTCATATATATTTTGCAGTGCAATTCAAAAACACTTCTAGAGTGTTTGAGAAAGCATTCCGAATTATGTCGTAAAATATCTTATCGTATCTAATCAACAGAAAACAAAAAAAAATATGTAAAAACACTGGTGACCAAGGAATATATTAATCAAATATAAAATGGTAATAATAATCTCATTATATGTATTAAAAACTACTTATCCGTATTTACTATGGATATATGGGGTACTTTCTATTTTAATAACTTTGTTAGTTAACCATTATTAAAAAATGATTACAATAGAAACATTACGCATTACGCCATCAGGAACATAATTTCTTTAGACATCAATATTTTATGTATATATAATTCAATTACTAATCAAGTCTTACAATACTGTAAAAATCAATATAATTTTTACTATTTTACCTATATAACCCTTAATATGATATTTTAATTTTTTATCTTATTTCAATGAGTTTGCAACTTTGGTTTTTACTGGGAACATCCGTTCTTACTTCCATTATCCGAACGAGGGAATATATTAAATTTTCTTTCGGTTTGGCTAGTCTTGAAATATAAGCAAACCTATAAATTTAAATATTTAAGTATAGTAAAGAGAAGAGGAATTGATTTTGAGTAAGCTCGGATTGTTAATCTTTGATTTTATAATAACATCGTTGTGGCTAGTACTTATAAATCGTAATTTTATTTAAATAGATATATTTAAGATACTTTGTTTTTATTTTAAGGAGAAATCGATTATTTGGAATTTTTTAGTCTTGATCTATCAACATTCGCAGTACCACTGTATTACCATGTTTTATAAAATATTGAATTTACGTATATTATTAAAGATAATAAATCTTATAGTATGTACTTAGCAAATATTATCTTCATATGAAACATGTTCAACGAATAGAAAGATGTACACTATAAATATTTTATGGATTCTAACTATCCACTGAGTAAAATGTATTTATTACATACATAAATTTTTTTATTATTTTATTAATTATTTTTCATGGAAATTGTTGATTTTATTTTATTTTTGACATGAGTGTATATTTTTTAATTTTATAATTAAAGTTGTGTAAATGTTTTAAACAATAAATTATTTTTGATTGAATGATTTTTTTTGTTTTGTTTCTGTTTATTGACCAAAATAGGTGTCTCCTAAAGCATTATGGCATTTAATATCAGAAAATAATAATAAATAATATTTTAAACATTTATTACAGTTATTAAGACAATAAATATATATTCATAAATAAATTAATTCAATTTCTTCTTGATAGAAGTATTACACAAATATTTTATTTTAGTTTTTTTTATTTTATTTTAGTTGAAATTAGTATTTTCCACTATACATTTAATTGAATTTTTTCAAAATCAATTAACTTCTGTATTACACATGATAACATCGTTCTTGTTGCATGTTTCTTTTTTTATTGTACATAGTTTTTGCATTTGCATTGCTGTTTCTTGATTTCTTTGATGCTTGGGACGCGAGGTTTTTTGAGTAGTGTTTGTTGTAAATAGTATAAGATATGTAGATTGACAGGATTTTAATTTATGATATATGTTACTGTTGTTATTTCAAAATTTAAAATATATGTATATATATATATATATATATATATATATATAATATATATAGTTGTTTTTGCTTACGATATCAAGCACTCCTGGAAAGCACATTTCAAGTCCAACGAGCTCAAGCTGCCCGAATATTACACTCCCTTCACCCGCTCATCAGCAGCAAAAAGCTCAACATAAAGAATAGAGTTAGCACATTTAAGCAAATTATTAAACCAGGACTACTCTATGGCAGTATAGCGTTGCGCCAAGCGCCAAGCTCAACTTTAAAAATTCTTCACAGAGGGCAAAATATTGCCTTAAGAAAACTGGTTAACGCCCCATGGTATGTAAGAGGAGCCGATATCCACAGAGATCTGAGAGTGGATTCAGTTGAAAAATAAATTAAAGATCGTGCTCTGAAACTGTTCAATACAATTGACAGTCATAATAATCCAACACTCAGTATCCTAAAAATACAGCGAAATTTGATAAACACAGGCAGATACAAAGACATCAGATCCATCATATTATAAAGCACCGTAAAGCCCCGTATTTAGTGTGACTTAAAACTGTCCACAGATAAAATAGAGTAAAGATGCTGATTCACCAACTCAGACATCTGAATATCAAGCGAATCTTAAAGTGTTTAATAAACAGACAAAGCTTAGTTTAAGAAAAAACCTGTGGTAAATCTCGTGTATACCAGCTTTAGGTCCGTTGCTGTTTTCTAGATGCTTGTTTTTTGATATTTTCCTCTCCCAATGATGTACTAAAAGTTATTACTAATAACTTATTACCAGTATATTATTAGCGCGAATTTCCATGGTACGTATGTGGAAATTCTTCGAGAGTTATTCGTGTTACTTTAACCAATCTTTAAAATTTTATGAGAATTTGGATTTCAATTAGTGACACAAAACCAATAAAAATATAAAGTTTTTAACTGTAGTTCTTTCAATTTTTAATGTATTATTTATGTATGTTAATTTCTCGAAATATTTAAAAATTGATATAAACTTAGCTTTACCGGTAAATATCATTGTTTTTAGCAGTTAATACTTGCTAATTCATAACTGAAAATATTAAGAGCTGGTATCTACTATTGTTACCAAGATAAGTACATCACGTATTTGAGAAAACTGGTATAATAATTTTTGATTTTTATTGCTCTATTGAAAATTTATTTTTACCGGAATAAACACGTTATATGAATATGCAAATTTGCATTTATGTATATAGTGAAACTAATAAATATAAAAAAAATTTGGAGACCATCAATTTACTTTGAAATACTGAAACTCGTTGCTTAACTAAAAAAATGTGCAGTTAATTAATTATTAAAATTGTTATTCAAATTCTAATTAAAATAAAATCTCTCACTAACAATCGTTTCATTCTTAATAGTAGTTGCTTAGAATAAATTACTTTTAAACGCGAAAATCGTTAGTAGATAAATTGCCTTTAATGTAGTTAGTAAATATTAATATTAAATATTTGATAAATGCTTAAATTAAAACTTAATTCATAAATTATCGGTTGCACGATATATAGTATGCAATATGCAGTTCTTGATTGAATGAAAAATGTTATTTGTTATTTTTTAAGTAATAAATTATTCAGAGTTAATGGAATTTCCCGTGATTTTACGAATTGTGTACTTTAAGCGCACTTAATCATTATTCAATAAGTGTTTAATGATAATAATATAAAGATAGTAAGTAGCAAGCTTAGTTGTAAAAGGTTTTTCACTCACTTCGTATATGGGAACATTACTTGATGCAATCCCATCTATGGTATAGTAAGGCATAGTTTCCTTAGTCTTTTGTTTTAACTTTTCAGTTAAATACGTTGAATTGACGATTTGAAACTGTCAAAGTTACATGATGCAGTCTTTTAATTTACTAGATCATGCCAATGTATTTCAGGTTATTTTTTTTTTTTTTTTCAAAAGAAGGATTGGGAAGTAGTCACCGCGTCACTGCATCCTCGAGGATTATTGTGACATACCCACTTCAGTTCCATAGACGAGTAACAGTTAAGAATGCCAGTATGTCCTTTGGAGAGATGTTGCCTAATTCCGTTATAAGCGGATAGGCAATGGATAAGTAGCGAAGTCTGAGTCTTGCAAGACTATCACAGTGACATAATATGTGTTGTGCTAGTAGTGCCAGGAGTGCCGATTTACTGTCAGAAAAGATATATATGTTTTTTCCTGTGATGGGCTTACCTTTATATACCCTGAGACATAATTCAATTGCGTGTACTTCAGCCTGAAAAACTGAATTTTCTTTACTCATACTCGCAAATATTTCCTCTTTAGGTCTTACTCCATATACTCCCGCCCCCACTCCTTCCATCGTTTTGGAGCCATCCGTGTACCACAGATGGTAGTCTCCAGCGAATGGAGGTATGTTCTGTTCCCATTCATTTCTGTCTTATTTCAGGTTATAGTTCCACCTATACATTTCTCCATTAAAATTTTTCATCATAATGAAATATTTGGTAGAAATATTTGTATATATTTTTAGTGATTATTTATCACAAAATATTGAATTCATAATGAAAAAATAATGAATTACATCGGAAAATATTTGGCGTAATTATTTAAATGGGCTACAGAGACACGAGTGCTTATAATTATATTTATATCTCTTTGGTATCTCTCTAGCATTTACTGAACTGGCTAAACAAATAGAATACTTTAAAATGGTGAAGTGAGAGGGTCATTAGAATACTCACGTCGAAATGCACGTATGCTAAAAACTCCAATAATCACTTATAGAACTTAAGCAATTCATTGGTCTTGTTTTTCGCTGTACCAGCAGGACATTATACTGTTCGAACTCTCTTATACGACTAATACCGAAGTTAGAATTTAATTATATACAGATATTATTTAAAGAAATCTAGATATATTATATTTTTCCTATCGATTTCATCTATATGTTAATGCTGTATTATCTTCCTAACATATTTTACTATAGAAAACTCATAGCCTTCTTATACACTATGTTTTAAGAAATTTGTAAGATTTTGAATTATATTGAATAAAATTAACTAACTATTACCTATTTCACTATAGAATTTTTCACTTATCGCGTGGCGTCTGAACCAAGTTACCTATTTCCGTACAACAATAAACGCGATCACATTTCTTTACTATTATTTGACAGGGTTATGAAGAGGAACAACTTTTCGTTAAAAAATCAAGGTTCCGCATATATAGAATTTTAATATTTGTAATATCACATGAATTTTAAATAGAACCTAAGGAAAACTTAAAAAAAAAAAACCAAATGGGAATCAAAAATTAAAAAAAAAAACCAAATGGGATTCAAAAATTAAAAAAAAAAATAATTTTTAAAAAATAAGTAAAAAATTAAAAATAAATATTAAAAAAAATTAAAAATAAAAAAACTAAATATATAAAAAAGAAAATCCGCTTATAAACGGTTTTTTATATATTAAATTTTTAACTTAGATAGAAACTTAAATAGATAGTTCAGTCTATATGAATACATACGAATATATGTATTTTAAAATTAGGGTATTTTTGGAAAGTTGCAAATTTTTTTCCCTTTTATATATTTACTTTACTCAAGTGTTATATTTAACTTTTTTTAATGACTTCAGTATAAAAAAGTTAATTCGTAAAATTTAATTAATGCACTGGTTTAAAATTCGTATATTTACTTAAAATCTCTTGTCGTTTCTCTAACATAAATATTTGCAGCAATTTATTCAGAATTCAGAATTTTATAATATATTCTACTGAAAACTGAAAGTGGTTTAATTAACAATAAAATAAAATGAAATGTTTGTTGTTTCTGTAAAAACGTTCTTTTTTGGTCAATAAATATCTAGTTTAGCCACGAGATTTGATAAAATCAAAAGTTGAAACTGGTTCTATGGTGGCTGCAAGATTAAAAGCATTTATACCAAAAATATTGGGAAGAAAAAAATTAAATAAATTAAATAACAAGTTGAATTTTTCAGCATCAAAAAAAATAAAAAAAGATATTCAGTTATTTGTATAAATAGAATTTTTTTATTTTATTTGAAATATATTTGAAAATATACTCTTTTATGTATATACAATACTAGATAAATATTTAATTTAATATACTCGTATCTAGAAATGTAGCTATAATTATTATAAAATTCAAGTTATGTAAATCAATTTTGAAAATTGAAGGTTCTTATGGTTCTCAGTTCTCAAAAAAATGTTGAAGTTTTAAATGTATTATTTGCACTTAAAATGTATATATGTAAGAACATCTTTGAGTTTTATGTTTCCAAACTCTATATATATAAAAACATATCATACATCTTATTATTTCAATAATTAAATTTTTTTTAAATAATTATAACTCTTACTTGTATTGTACAATAGTCCATTTGGTTTAAGTAGAGTCTAATTTCTAGAGATTGCCTTTATTAATGTTTCAATTAGCCATTTGGCTTAAGTGTATTCTAACTTCAAGGTATCAGGAAGGACAGTACCCTAGTCTTGATATCTAAATATTCAGTCTATAAAGTAACGAAATTCTTAAATAAATCATACAGAAAATAATCAATCAATCAGATTCTTCTTTCGGGGCCTTCGAAGTAAGCATATGTAATAGAATTATGCCAGCTCAATTATTAACATATGTTTCATAGGCTGCTTTGAGTAAGGTTTTTAACTTTTAAGAATTTTTTTATAACCACAATTGTCTCAAAATGCTTTCTTTGAATTGGTAATTTTAGCTCGGGAATGTTTATTTACGTATTATACCTTAATGTTGTTTAAATAAAATATAACTAGATGGATCTGTGGTTTTTAAATAGGTTTTAAATGTAACCCTGTTTTAAATATAATCAATATCCTGTTAAAATATTAATTGTATTAGGTTAGGTTAGGTTATACTGCCGAACCCTGGTGGATCTACTCAAGTCTATTAGCCCATCATGTTACCGTATATGTATGAAAATACTCAGGGTTTAAAACCACCTAGAACCTTTGGTCAGGTCTTGTAATTGATCAAGATCCTCCAGAAAGGGAGCTTGTAAAGTGTTGAGTTGCCTCCATGCATGAGCTAGACAAAAACATAATAGATGAGAGGAATTCACATCGTCTTTCCCACAGCTGCTTTCGTCTTTCCTCACATCGTCTTTTCCACAGTAAACCTGCCAAAAGACCAATATCTCTACCGGGTATCTCAATGTTAATTTTGAATTTTCTTTTATCAGAACGTGACCAGATTGCATATAGATGCCTACATATCGTTGAGTCTTCTCATTTTTTATTAAAACTGTCAGCACAGAAAGAACTCTGTAACAGCTTACATGATGTTAAATGCATTAAATTTACAATAACAAATATGTGTACTTAATTTGTTATTTAATGTGTTTAATTACGATTATGCATTTCACATATTCAACTTTGTAATGACCGATTGTTAAAAAAAAATGTTGTTCATCGTTTGTATATGGATGTCTTTAGACTTATTACCTTTCTGTCAGTTATTTATTATTATTAGACTAAACAAAGATTTATTATTTTTATATATATATTTAGTTACATCTTTCAAATTTTTACTCCATATTTTTGAAAATGTAATTCATTATTAATCTATTTGGAAATTCAAAAAAAAAAAGAAAATATATATTATACTCTCTTTAGCTACTGGAAATTCTCATAATAATCAAAGCGTATTTTTACATTAAATTTTGTATTAAAATTAATGTAGCAATTAAAATCTTAAGTCTTAGCAATAAAAAATATTTATTTAAAACTTTACTATCAATATTTTTGTATATCGTTTGGGTAGCGCTTCAAATTGTTAATAAATTATATTATTTACTTAACAATAACGCTAGTTTTAGTGTTATGTTGTTTGAGTAAATAAATTATTATTGTTATTATCAATAAAGCCTTTACTATTCTCACAATACAGTTATACTCCGAAGAGACAATGCATCTCTCTTAAATATCTATTATGTTTAAAAAACATGTTATAAGTCTCTCTGAACGGTTCTTTTAACTTCAAGCCTGTTTTTTTTTTGTTTTTGTTAGAAAAATAGTTTTATTTACACTAAATTTTGCCGCAGGTTATTCTATTAGCACACTAACCATAACATTATGACTAGCTTTTTATAAGAATTCCATATAAATTGGTTATCATCAATCAATGGTGTCTGTTTCCTCCATTAACTACTTAACTGGAACTTGCTTTTCAATTTTTTTAATTTTTTCAATTTTGTGGAAGACTTATTGAAATTCTTATTTTCTACTTGTTATAATTATTTATTTATAAATTTTTCAAGTTTTTATTGTTCTAACAGTAATGAGAAATGATGTTGTGTCGACTATTTGATTGTTTAGAGATATTATCATAAAAATTATACTCATAATTTAACCCTAAATTATCATATGGTGTATGTATAAAGAATTATGTATATCAAACCGTAAATAATGATAAACACACGATATCAGCAATGTAATTTCTATGAGCTAAATTACTTTTTTTTCATTAAATTAATAATAAAGATTATATGAAATAATGAGACTAAAACACCATTTACTTATATATTTACTTATATAAATTATGATGTTATTTAAGCAGAGTATTTATTTCTGTCTTTGGGTTAAAATAAAAAATAAATCACAGAGATCTCCAGATCTGAGCAAAGACATAATAAAAAATTACTTTTAATTTGTGATTGTAAATTACATTAAAATTATTATTTTTTTCTTTAATAAAGTATGAATTATAACGATACCAAAAATTATTGTATTTCAATAAACAATAACGTTAGATTAGGTTGAAGTAGCAGCTTTGTTCCAGGCTCCACTGGGAGATGATGATGACAGAAGAAGTAGCTTTGCGCAACAAAGTTTACTTAAGCAAAAGTAATGACCCGTTGTAATACCACGGATGAGACACCGTTTAAACGCTCGACCTAAAGGGCCAGCTAAAGGGTGAACGTTTCAAACACCAAGCGCACGGATGACAACCTTTTGAAATGGCGCGAATCCTTCATTCAAGTAGAAGGGAACCAACTTGATAAGTTTCATAGACTTAAGTATGACGCTTATTGTAAAGGACGTTTCTGTGTTGCAAGCCGCCCAAACATTTTGAATACAGTTCCCTTCTCTTCCGCAGAGTCACCCTGACAGAAGTCGTTAGCGGGTAGACTAAGTCATATTGCATGTCTTTTGTAGTATTATGTTGGATCCATTGTAAAAGAAGCATCTAATTGGTACAAGTTTTCTTCATTCTAGACTAGATGACTTGTGATCGTCATCTATCCAGACTTTCCTTGCTAACCCTTAAAATTGTTACATAATTAGCATCTTGTCAGTAGATAGATTTACTACGATTTCCATTAGAGAGATTTTCATTTATAAAGTCAAAATTTCTTATGCCAATGTATTTGGCAACTAGTGATCGATGGAGACAGAGTTGTAAAAAATATTGGTTCTTTCTGAAATTCATTGCATAAGATGCGCATATATCACTTAAGTTTTCCTTGAAGCGCAGTCAGTTAAGAGATTGTAATGTATGGTATTTGACCCATCTGTATATGTGACTTTTTTGCCTGTTGGATTAATTTACCATTCGCTGATACAAGGCTTCAGTTCTTGTTCTCATATAATTATAACGACGTCGTTTTTGGTTATATTTGGAAACTTAGATTGGAGCCTTATGAGCATTTTTTAACTAATTCGTCTTCACGTTGGCTTCCAACGATTCCAGCATGCCCGGTTATACACAGAATTCTTAATTTTCTAGAGGCATCTCTGAGGATATTTCTTATTTTAGTTATTATTGGACGGTCATTAGAAGGCGGTTGAATGACAGCATTTGCGGAAAGCTGTTTGTGCAAATAAAATGATTTTATGGGACCCTTAAAGTTTTATTCCTGACAGAGTTATCAAGTATTTTTTAAAGTCTGGTTTTTTCTACACATTAGTGGGATTCGAATCCACGCCTTGCATAAACATTGATATGTTTCAAATATTCTGCAGTAAACTTCTTTATAAGCATTTTAAATTTTAAATAAGTAGTTAATTAATTGATATAAAAAACCAGTAATTTAGCAAATATTAAATATAGGTGTTTAATAGCACTATTCAAATATCATAAAGATAAGAATTAGCAAACAATTTCATTGTAAATATCAGTTTTGATTCGGGCCTTCGATTATCATTGTAGTTCAGTGTTACGTTTTATATATTTTTTTTTTTCGTTGAGCTAGATTTATTTTATATTATTTTTTTTTTCTTTTGGATTATATATTTAATAATCTTTTTTCGTTTTTGTGTTTGCATAAGTTTTATTAAAATGACTTCATAAAATTTATTTAAACGGCGTCATATAATTTTTATTTATTTTTATTTTGTTGTAACTATAAATGTAATTTATCTTGGGTTTCCTAGAAAATCTTGGGTTTTCAATTAATTAAACAAAATATTTTTTTTTCATATTTGTTCTATTTGAATTTTAAAGCAGACAGAATTAGTTTGAATCACTAATTTAAAGTTGTTGCATTATTCAATAGCAAAAAAAAATCTATAAAAATAATATATGGAAAAAACCACTTTAAACTTTGCCGTAGTTTCATATATATTGAAATCTTTTATACACGTACAAGTTATTTTATTTAATAGTTATCTATTTTTAGGGAATATTATTTATTTCTTTAAACAATAATGTTAAATAAAAAAGTACATCTTTTTATTAATAATTTTACCTATACCATATATGTAAGACTTAAACAAATATACATAAATAAAGGTATTTTTTTCAATTCTCAGATGAATCGAATGTGAATTATTCTTATTTAATAATCTTTATATTAAATTTAGAGATACTAAATGCATTTTGTTTGTCAAGATTTCTGTAGAAAATCTGAGGTATATAAGTCCTTATAGTAGCTTATATTATGTGCAATTCTGTAACTGGAAATCTTTGCTAACAGTGGACTAAATTGATTTTATATTTTTTATTGTGTGGAACAATTATATACTTTGTATATGCATCCATTCGGAGAAATTTTGAATTCGGCTTACGTTGAATCGATTTTCTCAAAAACAGGTGCATACAAGTGGTACAATGGAATTGCGCTTTTAAGTAAGCTAAAACGATTATTTTGACAGTTTTTGTAGATTAAAGGGATGTTGTGTACTCGAAATTGTTGTCAAAAGGTGAGACTATAAATCAGGAATATTATCTGAGCGTTATGTAGCGTTCTGAAGAGTAAATTTGCCGAAAAAAACCATATTTATTTGAAGGAAATCTGTGGATTTTGCACCACAATAGCGCACCATCACACAATGCTAACACCGTTAACAAATTTTTGGTCAAATTCTCAAGAAATCTTACAGAATATCGTCTGCACTCCTAATATGCCTCTTTATACTACAGTGAAAAACTTTTCGTATAATTACAATAATTTTTTTTAAATTTATGTTAATCGTTTTTTTATTTTATAAAAAGCAACACAATTTAATATTTTAATTAAAATGGTAATACAAATAGGTATACTTTAGTTTTATTATTAAAATAATGCATTTTTACATTTTATATGAATACATTTTATCAATAATTTATAAAACATTAGGAATACAGTAATTAATATTATAATATCTTGAAACTAATAAAAATTTTTAATTAAATTAATTACTAGACTAGAATATATGTAAATATTAGTTATTAGTTTTTTATAGAATAAGTGTAGGCGGTATTTTTGTTAAAAGTATGTAAAATGGATTATTTTGGATTATATAGTTGAAATTTTATTTTAGTATTTTGCAAAATATTTTGCAAAATTTGTGTTACAAAGTTATCAAGTAATCAAAACGCATTTGTTTTAGAAAATTATATTTTATGCTTCAATATAGTCCACCTTTAGTTCGATACACCGAGTCCAACGATCTATTAATATTTAAATACCTTTTAAATAATACGATTTAATAAGTCCTCTAAAATGTACCTCAATTTCCCATTCCACTTCATCATTTGATGCAAATCTCGTTCTCTGGAGCCATCTTTTCAAGTTTGGAAACAGGTAATAGTCACTGTGAGCGGGTGCTTTATCCTGCAAAAATAAAATTTTTTTCTACGACAAATGTGGTCGTTTTTTCTTGAATTCCTCAAGCAATCGATCCAATAATTTGCAATAGTCTGATATTGTTTTTTTTTACAAATCGTCTATGAAAATTATTCCACTTGAATTCCAAAATACGGAAGCCAAAACTTTATTAGTCGAAAAGGGCTCTGCCCTTTCTCTTGCTTGTTGTTTTCCCCTCAGATGTAACGTAATGGATCCATATTTCATCTTCATCAATTTTCAGTACTTGACGCGCAGAGTCAGCTAAATTGTACACAAACATCATTTCCAAGGAATGTTTTGAATGACGAAGAGCCGTCGCGGAACCCATCTTGCCAAAAGCCTTTTCATACACAAATATTCATGTAATATATTCAATTTATGTTCATATGATATGTTTGTTATCTTCTCTATCTGCCATCTTATGCAATTTCATTTCTGGATCATCGAACATAATATCGTGTATTTTTTAATATTTTTTTTCGGTTTTGATTTTTTTCGGACGATCTGGAAGCTCTTCATCAAAAACACTTGTACGACCACATTTAAATTCAGCTTTCCAATATTGATATTGGAATCCATTTCCAATGTGATGCATCATTGTTGATTACTTTCAAATGGAGGAATTTTATTACTGAACGATATTTAATTACTTTCACTTTATAAAAAATCACCAAGATCCACTATTTCAATTATTTGTAGAAAGTCAACCAAACATCTGATGAAGTCGATGAAGTCGAACTTGCTAGATATAGAAAATATAATTGATTTTCTTCTGCGTTGTCACCTGTTGTGAAGACAGGTTATTATCAATCCATCTAGTACTTTAGAAAGTAACGTAATACACGCATTTTTAACTTTCATACAAGTTTCGAATAGTTTTTTTTAAATACATACAGTGTTTAATCAAACTAAATTAAATAATATATGTATTTTTAAAAATATTTTAGAACATTTAATTTGATTTAATTATTCATGAAATTGTCGTTCTTACAAATATATATAATATAGAAAGCCTTATAAAGTCTTTAAGATGAAATACTTCATGTTAAGCCGTTGGCGTCTAAATTAAAAACAATAATGAGATAAAGAGTAAACCCCCTAAGTAAAAATAAAAAAAATATAAGAATAACTCTGAACGTTTCAAAAAATAAAAGTAAAATATTCATACGTATATTCCATGTAAAAACAAATAACGTTTTTAATATCAACAATTAAAAATGAGTCACATTTTACAAGCAAAAATAAAAGCATTTTACGTACATTAAATCAAGTGTATCTTTCGAGTTTTGAAATATAATTACCATTGATATTGCTTTTTGCAGTTGACAGAAACACGTGAAATAGATATCAGATGTAAAGGAAAAAATTTACAAAATTTTTAATTTGCACATGTCATTACAATCAGAATACTAAAAAAGTAAGTAAATAAAGCAAGAAATCGTAAATTTTAAGTTGAATAAAAAAATAGAAAAATTATTAAAAAAAATAAAACAATAAAAATAAGTAATAGAAATAAAAATAACAGAAATGTAAACAAAAAAATAAAAGCTAAACTAAAAGTAATATAAAATTTTTGAGATAAAATGTACTAGAACTTCGTATTAGATAATCGCAATAATAATAACTGATAAGAATGAGAAGAGCGAGTCAACATTTTTAATTTTAGTTCATTTCCTTTGATAAATTACAGCTGAAGAGTTGTTTATAAGTTTGCATTAATTCATTGACAGAAATAGAAATAAAAAATTTATTATAACATTAGCAACATCCGCTAAATCAGTTACTTATTATCTAGAATACAGAGCGATAAAGAGCTTAGCACCTGAATTCCTATACTTAAAATTGTTTACCCAAAGAACTTATCATTTCGTTACTGTACTGCATACAATTTTATATAAAACTTTATTTTACACAATTGTTTGTAAGATTAAAATTTAAATATATAATAATAAATGAACTATTATAATTTGTTATTGAAATTGAGTACAATATATTATACGAGTAACATATTCAACTGTAGAACAGAGTAACATTTTCAACAATGAAAGAGATAATTTTGTAGATAATAGTGAGATAAATTATCTCTTAATAAGCTATATAGGTACATATATTATATGATGAAATATATATAATAACTTCTTAATACTTTAATGTAATGTCTATTATAATTTTTTAATGTTGTATCGGAAAAAAGTTATTTTAAAAATACTTTTCGATTTATAATCTCTCTTTGTATCTTAATCCAAATATCACAAACTAACTTTATGTGACATATTCAACTGTAGAATAGAGTAACAGTTTCAACAATGAATGAGATAATTTTGTAGATAATAGTGAAATAAATTATCTTTTAATAAGCTATATACACACATTATGTGATGAAATATATATAATAACTTCTCAATACTTTAATCACAAACTAACTTTATGTGACATATTCAACTGTAGAATAGAGTAACTGTTTCAACAATGAATGAGATAATTTTGTAGATAATAGTTAGACAAATTATCTTTTAATAAGCTATATACATACATTATGTGATGAAATATATATAACCCTTATTGGCAATATCTATTAAATAACTTCTCAATACTTTAATGTAATGTGTATTATAATTTTTTAATGTTGTACCGGAAAAAAATTATTTTAAAAATAGTTTTCGATTTATAATCTCTCTTTGTATCTTAATCCAAATATTACAAACTAACTTTATGTGACATATTCAACTGTAGAATAGAGTAACAGTTTCAATAATGAATGAGATAATTTTGTTGATAATAGTGAGATAAATTATCTTTTAATAAGCTATATACACACATTATGTGATGCAATATATATAATAACTTCTCAATACTTTAATCACAAAAAGTATTATGTGACATATTCAACTGTAGAATAGAGTAACAGTTTCAATAATAAAAGAGATAATTTTGTAGATAATAGTTAGATAAATTATCTTTTATTAAGCTATATACATACATTATGTGATGAAATATATTAATAACTTCTCAATACTTTAATCAGAAAAAGTATTATGTGACATATTCAACTGTAGAATAGAGTAACAGTTTCAATAATAAAAGAGATAATTTTGTAGATAATAGTTAGATAAATTATCTTTTATTAAGCTATATACATACATTATGTGATGAAATATATATAACTTCTATTGGTAATATATATTAAATAACTTCTCAATACTTTAATAAAATGTGTATTATAATCTTTTAGTTGTTGTATCGGAATAAAGTTATTTTAGAAATATTTTTCGGTTTATAACCTTTGCTTTGTATCTTAATCCAAATATTCATAGCTTGCTAATTGCACAAACTAATTTTATGTGACCTTTATAGTATTAAATTTTGAATTCAAAACATTTTAGAAATTATTCTTATCTTTGAAAAAATAAATTTCAGATAAAAGGTAATAATAAAAGTACAGTATAGTCTACTAAATGTTAACTTATTGTTGCGTTGCACACGACACTTGATTACTTTACTTCTAAGTAGTTTTACTTATCAAAGTCTTTTGTTTCCAATGTTTCCATTTCTAATGAAGAAGTTAACTTCTCTTAGTTATAAATATTAAATATCTGGTAATGCTTTAATTCTTGTTATAGTTTTTATTTTTATTTATTCATTTATTTCCTAATTCATTATTTATTATATTATTTAATTATAATAAATTTCTACACTTAGTAAATACTGCAAGTGCTATTTCTACTAAATTTAATTCATAGCAATTATAGGGTTAACCTCTTCAGTCACGCATGCAGACAGTATTAAATTTAATTCAAATGTATACCTTAAAATAAAAAAGGGTCAAAGTGACAGTTAATTGTACATAAAACTGACGAAAAATAAAACAAAAACAGCCTAAGTTCGATTTCTTTATATTCATAAAAAAGTTGTGTAGGACACCAACCTTATCAACAATTTCAAAGTTAGAAAAAAAATAAATACAGCTATAGCTTAGAGTTTTTACATATACAGATTATATATGCAGATTATATAAACAGCTTATATACATAGATTATATACACAGATTATATAGATTATATAGATTATATAGATTATATATATATAGATACAGTAAAACTATCTTAAGCGGACACTTATCGTCAACAGACTTTTGTTAGCTTAAGAAGGGAGTCCCTTCAAAAAGAGTTAGTTGTTCTAAATTATGATAATAAAATAGCTTTTATAAAAATTGACCACACAAATGGATTGTTCTCTCCATTTAGAAGCGGTATATGAAAGAAAATTGTTTAATTTAATACAATTTTTATTTCTACAATAGATAATCTTAATTAAATTATGTAGATTAACTTAAAATAAGTGCTTATTAAAGTTTTCTACAATAGAGTTTTTGCACTTTCCCAAAATTAAATATTTATTTATTTTGATACATATCTGTAGTAGTCTTTTACTATGGTACAACTTTAATCATTAATTCTATAAACATTGTATTAATTTCTAAACTGTTGTCATAATAAATGAATAGAATAAGATATGATTAATTAGAATATAACACACTAACATAGTTTAAACAATACAATATTGTAAAAATCTGTCAACATATATAGAATATAGTGCATTCTAAAATAAAATTTATTTCATATATTTTGTGGAGAGTATTGGCATATTTTTTAGTCCTCTTCTTGCCCTCCAAAATGTCCCATATGAAATAGTCCATTGGATTTGCATCTGATGAATTCCAAAGTCATTATATAGATGCAATAAAGTGTGAAGCATGATTTTTTAACAATTGTTGGTTTACACAAGCTATATGAGACGATGCCAAGTCTTGTTGGAATGTACATGGCTTACGACTGAAATGTTTGCATACCCACGGCTCTAAAGCAATTTCCAAACTTTTTCCAAGTCGCATTAACTTTGACACCAGGCTCGATGAAAACGATTGGAGAGTGTCCATTAGCGGTCACAGCTGCACATACCATTACTTGAAAATTACTTCGGGTGGCCAGGTGATTTGTAGTCTCAAATTTTCGGCAATGCATTCAGTTAAATATACACAATAATTTTAAGAGTTTATGAACTACTTAATGGGGAAATTTTTCTCATCAGAGAACACAATGTTTGGAAATTCGCCATGTTCGTGCAAACGTCACAACTCCTTTGCTCTTTTGAGTCTAACTTTTTGTTACTTTACTGCAGGATCTTGTGCCTACTGGAACTTGTAAGGCTTTACTTTGATCTCATTTTGGAATATGCGTCGGTTGTTTCGCTGGCCATTTGATTACCATTTTGAGGTAAATTTTGTTTAAGTTGAACCTTCACTTTTCGAACCATTGCAGGTGATGTTGCTGCTTTGTTTCGTCCAGCACCATAGCGTTTAGCCATTCCACCTGTACTATTATAAAAATTTATGGTATGACACACAAATTTTTTATTCAGTTTGAGGTGTTTAAGCTCACGAATAATAGCTGGTTGCGATTTTCCATCCAAATATAACGCAAACACACTATTACGTTTGAGTTCCATTGCGAGTAACTTCTGTTCTATAAAACTTAGACGCAAATGCTTGTGGTGGCTTGTAAACAATATAAACAGCTGTTATTTATATAAATTTCACGTAGTTGACTATATCAGTTTGACAGATATACCTGTGTATATCTGCCTAACCCTGTAATATATATGTCTCCTATATAGTAAATAGTTATTTTTCTTTTTTGTTTATGGTAACTAGATTGTTCAGGTTTTCAAAAATTGACACATTTTAAGCATAAACGTGTGTCTGTTTTGTGTCTCTACTTGATGAAATGATTTTGATTTATTCAGATTTTTATTGTTATTTTTGAAAAAACATTATTGAAACGGTCTTTTCTTATTTTGAAAAATATAAAATATTATATTATACATATTTTTTTTATACTTATATGTATTTTTATATAGAACTAGTTTAAGCTTCTTTTTTTACAAATTTATATATAATAATTGCCGTCAATATCTGTTTTAAAAAGAATGCCAAGGTTAGGTAAATATTTAATCTCTAGGTTATATGCAACATGTTCCTACTTTGTTTCTGGAACTATTTGATTGTTATTAAAATATTAGTTTGTTTAATATTTAATTTAACATATATATGTATATATATTTTATATTTTTTGGTTAATAACATCAACAAAAGAAAACAGAAAAATCAAAATAAAAAATACCTGCTATTATCAGCAGAGTTTCATTAACGTACCTTGTTGCTAAATATATTTTGTTTTTATTTTGATTACTTTTTTATTTCTTTAGTTTTTGTTTTTTATTTTGGCTTTTTTTATTGGCATGTGTTCAAGTTGCAAAATATTTTCGACGCAATAAAAAATTTTGATTCTCAAGTGTGGTCTTATCTATTGATTCCCGTACAATACACAATACCGTAGCTGCTATCATTAAATGCGTCCTTTATCGAAGATGCCACCATTGTGGTATTTCTTGTGTTGTTATTTATTAGAAGACTTAAAAAAGAAAAAAAAGATATAAAACGTGCAATAAATAAAAAGAATCTACAAATTTGATAATACTCCGCTAAATAGTATTAATTTAGAGTACGTAGTATTTTTCAAGTACAAATTAAAAAAGAAAACAATAGAGAAAAAAGTAAAAAATAGGTATAGATAGATCTCTTATAAATTGAAAAATTTTAATCTGTTTTGTCGGTTGATCATTTCTTTGTCTAATAATTTTATTTGTGATTGTATCTGGAAGTTAGATAAATTTTAAAATAAATATTTTTATATGGTTAAAATCTCTTTCAATTCAGTGAACATTTAAATGGATAAATGCGGGAGACTTATAAGGAAGGCTCCAATTTGAAGTAGAGAGTACTGCGTGCGACCATTAATTCTAACATATTATGCTACTATGGGTAGTTAGGTTAGGTTCAGAAGGTGCGTGCTGACAGTTGTCAGCACTACCAGTCGGAGGCAAATATTGCCCGTTGTGATGCCCTCAAAACCATTTGGTTTTCCAGATGAAGTTGAGGAGTTTCGATAAATTTGCTTTCGTTATATCTTCCAAGCCAGTGAAAAAGTGATCCTCAAGATATTAAAGTCGCCTTGTCTGCAGTCCTGAACAGAGATACAGGAAGTGGTTGATAGATTCTACCTACTCTTCATCTTGGCAACTCCTGCATAGTCCACTTGTTTACTATATGTAGTTAACCTTCTAATTATGTTCCATTAAAACATTTGTCATTTTTGTGTTTTTACAAATGTTTTTCAATATATTTTATTTTGTTAATAATTTTTATCTATCAAATTTTTTTCTAACAACTTTTCTAATGATATATCATTAAAAACTACCAGCACTTTTTTTTTAATTTCTAGTTTTTTTCTCATTTATTTTTTTGATAAATGATAAAAATAAAAGGCTCACATCCGGTAAAAAAGCAAATATATATTTTTTTGTTTGAATATAAAAAGAGAGCATGAATCAACATTATAAATAAAGCTATTTTTAAACACATAACTTTTAATGAATTAAATTTTATGGTCTCTGAATGAATTAATGTCTGCAACGTGAGACCAACTTCAAAAATTAATTTAAAATATTATGAAAATATTTGCCTGAAAATAGTTATTAATATTATACATCAATAAATTTCATCAGCCTAAGAGTATGCTGTTATTTTTTTCAAATGATAAATAGTGAATATCAAAATAAAAATGATAATTTAATTGCTGTGCTCTTTAATTAAAGAAAACAAAATTTTAAATGAATGAATAATATAAGTGTGTATATAATCTAAAAAATAAACAAAAAATTAAAAAAAATAAATAAAATAAAATTTAAAACTAATATATAATATATAAAATCAATAATATATTTAAAAAATTTAATGTGAGTCTACATCCACTCAAACCCACTTGATTGATAAGTGTCGATGGAGAGGGCATTAGAACTAAATGGCACTAAACTAAATGGAAACGTGAAACTAAATGAAAATCCAAATAATTTATGAATATTATATATCCATACATATTTTGAGAAATTAGATTTTTTATTCCATAGAAATACTAAGTGTAGACATTTTGAGTATTACTGAGAGTCTGTAATAAGATTATAAACTGAAAGTCCATTCAGTCGAAAAATACATTAAAGATCGTGCACTGAAACTGTTCAACATAATTGACAGTCACAATAACCCAACACTCAACAACCGAAAAACATAGCGAAACCTGATAAACACAGACAGATATAAAGACATTAGATCTATCATTTCATAAGGGCCCCCGTATTCAGTTATTCTTAGTGTGACTTAAAACTATCCACAGGTAAAATAGAGCCAAGGTGATGAATCAACAACTCTGGTACACACGTATACAAGATTTTGAATTCCAAAAGACATCAGTGATGATTTTAGAAGAATATATTTTGCATTTCTTTAGAGTTGATTAGTAATCATGTCAAATATTACATGTGAATTAAGATATCCTCATTTAATAAATTAAATTGTATTGGTATCTGAAAACTGTAGAAAAGATTTGAGCAATTTTAAACCACAGATAATGCCATACACAATAAATGGCCACTAACATTTTGAAATGTTATCATTTCATCGTCGTTCAATCTACAACAACATGTAGTAGTTAGAAGTATACATATATTATTTATTTAATTGATGTTAAAGATGTATTTGTAGATGGTTAGATGTATATTAGATATCTAAATATACATACATTTAAGTAATGAGGGAATGAGAGCTTAAAGTTCTTCTTTATGCATTTAGAATAAATAACCGTTCAGAAATCAATTAACAAATCAAGGAAGATCAAAGCAAAGATGGTTTGATTGTGTGGTGGAGGACATACGAAAGCTGGAAGCAAATGGCAACAAACAGGATAGAGTGAAGGAACATCGTTAAGTCTGCAAAAACTCATTCGGTGCTAAAACAACTATGGTGCGGATTAAGTTATTCATCTTGATCTGCGGCCGTATATTTTGTGGATATATATAAGTAATTATAAAATCCCTATTTTGCTCAACACTTTTTAATCTTATTATTGTTTTGATTTGGTAGATCATTTCTAATTCTCTCCTGATCAACTTCTTGCTACAATTACGAATATATGGTCTGTTGTTATTGTGATTGTATGGCTTGTGTATTTGTATGTGAAAGTATAGACTTTAAGTAAGCTCAAAGTTATATGGGAAGAAAAATGTTTTTATATTTATAAGTTTATTATTAAACAATTTCATATTAAGTATCAAATAGAAGAAACAATTGCTCTGTAGGCCAAAGTGGATAACTTGAGATCGCCGGTATAACCTAACCTAACCTAACCTAAATAGAAAGTCCGTCACAAAAGATTGATGACTGTGTTCTTGGTGTTCATTATTTATTATTTATTTTTATTTATTTTAATAAATATTTTTCTTTAAGACTAACTACTATAAAGATGAATAGCTTGTGTTCAATATTGTAAGAACATTAAGAAAGCTAGTCCAGAGTTTAAATTGGGAACTGAAAAAAATTCCATACAAACTTATCACATTACAAAATACATTTTTGATATGAAATATAAACAGCTGCAGTTCTATATATTTTATTATTATTTATTTCAAAATTTTGTGTGCATAATGCATAATTTATGCTTTGCAAAAATAAATATTGTGTATATAAAAGGTAATTTTATTTATTTCAAATCTATTCGATGAGGATGTTCTGTATCTCCATGAATAATAAAAAGTCAAAAGTGAAAACCTTTGGTGTTTTTGAGTTTATTTGTATTTCAAGTTTATTTGTATTTTGTATTCTAATTAAAAATTTATTATGTTCTAAAATTTTTAAATATTGAAATATGCATTTTGCTTATTATTTTAATGAAATACATAAAAAGCAGTTCTTGCTACCTATAAAAATATAACTTAATTTTAGCACATTTTGATATTAGAAAAAAAAGGTGATTAAATAAAAATTAAAACAATAAAAATAAAATAAAATTAGGCGGTGCAAAGTGATAAGAATTAGTATGATTTCATTATTCCATGATTTCATCGCATTAGCAAACAAAAATATGCTGTTGATGCTCACCAAGTATCAAGGGTCTTTTCGAATATGCGATTTAATGTATATTCTCTTAATATTTAAATTTAAGAAAAAAAATTATTAAGCAAAAATTAAATTTTATATATATATTAATAAATATATTAATTGATTTTTTTTAATGCAAATTATAACTTAAACTATCAAATTAAAACATGAAATATTGACAGGACCTTAGTTGCTGAATTAGACTAATGTCTTAGATATTTGGACTTAGACTTGTTACATCTCCAAAACATGATTTTCGCAAACATTAATAGCTAATTTTATCGATCAAAGTTATTATATTCGCATTTTGAATTCGATGTGCAGAAGTCGATTCATAGAGATTTATTCCATGTGTCATTGATTACTCAAAAAAGTACTTGTTTAGGTCGATATGGATGTATGTACTATCAGATTTTTCGTTCTAGAAAACAGGCGATAATTGATTTCGTAGCGCTTCAAGCGTTTACAATTTGGTTGTGAGTAAACACCCATACAGTTGGGTGTTGTTTAAGTTAAGGCTCATACATATAGATCGATGATTCGTCATCTATTAAAATCTGATATGCACCTATTGCATTACTTTTTGTATCAATCGACACGTGTATATTATTTAACTTTTGGAACCAATGACAACAAACATTTTGCACGAGATAATGATCATAGTAGTGGATGTTACTTGTTAAATGTCTCCATCACGCTGTATGCTTCATGACGATCTTGCATTATCAGTATCAGTGTTTTCTGCTAGTTGACGAAAGTCTGCTAGTAAATTTGCTATATCAGCGTTTCACAATTGCATACGATAGGGTTTTAGTACCGAATGTCTTAATAAGTTTATCGATGCATTTTCTGCTTGACAAATTATATTGAAAACCGTAGCAAATTATCCAACGAATATTTTTTACGGGTTATTTAATATTTATGCAAGGACACAACTCTCAAGTGGGGGTAAATAACTCGTTATGAATAAAGTAATAGCCTTCCAGTGCAAATTTTCGCAATATAGAAAATAAATCTCGTTTTTATTATTATGTTAGCGTTATATCACCGCAACTTTAAGTTTCATTGTGTCTTTTTTATGAATTTAGAGTAAAGCTTTAATGCAGGGTTTCGGGTGTTTTGGATCAGCAGTCTCGGTTTTGAGTAGCAATCACTGTTTTGCTCTATGTAAGAGCAACATGTTGTGATGTTGTGAGGATAATGATTTGCTCTGATGTGAAGCAAAACCGTGATTAATACTTATTCTCACATCCTCATTGTCACATCCTTGCAACCAACGGATTGTCTAGATGTCTGGCTTGTATAAACAACAGTGAAATTCAGTCTGTGTGGTTTAAAACCTTTGAGACTCGTTGATATAAAGAACAATAAATTTCTTAAGATTATTAAATAGCGGCATACCTATATTAGTGTTTCTAATGCTTCTAAATAGCAGACTATGTAGACGTAAAAAGAGTAATAAGTTTCTTTTGAATCTACTTGTTAGTAGCTGTCACAGTAAATTTGTTGAAGATTGTCATTCTCCATTATTCTAGAAGCCTGCCATTACTACCGTTAGTTTAGAGAGATCCTGTTTTTGTTTTTTGTTTATTAACTATAGTTTTATAGATTATAACTATAACCTATAATTATTATAATTATTAATTAAAATTAATAATTTAATAAATTATTTTCAAACAGATGTAAGGTCAATTATTGCTTAGTCTGATGAAGTGATAAACAATAATCTAGTCAAGGCGTAAAGAGGGGTTTTGAAGAAACCTCGCAGTTAATAGAGAGTAAAAGTGCTCCTGTGCACTGACTCAACTAGCCTCAACATAATAATAACTCAGTCATAATCTATAATATGCAATGTCAGATTGCTTTTTTTAACTTCATATCGAACAGTGAGTGCCTCAATTTGGTTATTGTGCGTCCACGTTGTTTTAACGGTTATGGATTCCATTTCAATATCTTCTAAGTGGCATTGTTTTAGGTCTTCCTATAAAGTTTATAAAATTTTTGATTAAGTAATTAAACTTTAACATATAAAATATTTTTTATTTTCGCAATTTGCAATATTTGTATTACATTTTTGCAGTATAAAATTTTTTTCATTCTTGTAAATTTTGAAATTTTTTATTATATTTTATTGAAAGAATTAATTTTTTTTATCTAATAAAAAAATGAAATAAAAACTAAAAATAAAAAAGTCAATGCACCTTTTAAGCTGCATTTTACGTAAGTAGAAACTGCTAAATTGGAATTCATTAAAAGTTGCTTAAAATGTTAGCCTAGCCGTTGTTGTGTGGTGTGTTGTTCTTTATACGATAAAATGTTCGTATAAAATGCATTTGCGTTCACCTTTCAAATTTCAACGTTCAAACTTAAGGTATTGTGCAGCCGGAGAAGGCCATGAACTGAACCATTCGTTACAAGCCCGTAGCTCGAAGTGCTTTCGACTACGACGACTGTCGACTTACATAAATATTTGTAATTGTAACACATTTGTACTTCTTTTTGTATAGATAAACACGTTGGTATTGGAATAGTTGCATTATTAGATATTAGAAGTAGAAGTTGTTGTGTACTGCAATGGCAGTAACCAAGCGATTGCGGTGGCGTTAGGAGTGAAGGCAAAACACCACAAAAAAAGTGCAGTAAATGCATTAAATTTTAGAAAATCTAATAAAAATATTATTAAATATGCAATGTGTTTAGCTTAAAAGTAAAACACAAAAACAACAAAAACAAATACAGCACCAAGAACAACAACAACAACGATCACAACAATCACAACAACAATAGTAAAAATATTACTAACAAAAACAATATATGTTATTATGTATTTAAGCATTTAGATCGATTATCTGTAGTCTGCGTGATAAGTTTTAATAATATTCTGAAAACTTGTTTCGACTCTTTACTACTCGTACTATATCATTTTACGAAATATTATTGAATTGATATGTTTCTATTTAATTTTACAATACTATGATTTGTTATTAATTATAAGTATTTTGCTAGGTGGGGCTGTAGGGATCCTTGTATAAATTTTCAATTAAGTGGGTGTTTTAAATCCGCCTTTTAAGTTTGTTCTAATATATATTTAAGTAAAGGTTTTAACTGAATTGCATATTTAATGTACATAAAATTAGAATTTATTTTACTCAAGTATTGTTAGCACTTTATATAGACTACTAATAACGGTGCTTTATATTAGAATTTTCTTTATTAAAGTAAATTGTGACCGTCTGTCTGTCTGTACATTACTCAATTTAAAATTTGTCCTAATCCGGAGTGTTCCTAACTAATATTTTGTATAATATATAAAAAGAAATGATTTAATTTATTTTATATATAAAATATGAAATTTATTTAAAATTGTCTATAATACCCACATAATCATATTATATTGTATATACAGTCAAAATTCCATAAGTCGAACTTCTTTAACTCGAATTTTCTATAACTCAAACCAAAAACAGTTCACCAAGGTTTTAGATAGCAAATTACATACAATTCTGCTTTCATAACTCGAACTTCTATAATTCGAATTTCTCTATAAACGAATAAAAATTTTGTTCCGTGCCGATAGGAATATGGGAAAGTGCATTCTATTGACAATGAAATTTATACATCAAACTTTCCTACAGATAACGATAATATTGAGCATTATAGCTCTGAATTAGTGGATCCGATTCTATGTGTAACGGAAAATGATGATAAGGGTTCCGTAAATGTAAATGTTTATCAGCCTCAATATTCTGAATTTATATTTTCAAACAAATGATATTATAACTGATGATCACTGTTAGAGTATGAATAAAGTCGAATATAGTTTTACTGAAAACAAGAAAAAAATTAAAGTCCCAAACCCTAATTTCTGAATAGTTTACTTTACTATAACTTCTGAGCTTTATTTGATTGTACATAAATAAATATCTTAAAATGTAATTCTAGTTTCTTTCAAAAATAAAAAAAATAAAAAAATTCTCTAACTCGAACTCTCCATAAGTTCGACTTTACTTTGCAAAATTGGATTTCGAGTTATGGATGTTTGACTGTATATGTATTAAAAAGTGAATTATTTAACTTAAATGGCCTTTTGAAATGACGTTGAGCAACACCACTAGTTTCATTAGAATCGGGAAAAAACTCCTCGAGCCGTTTGATACCAAACAAGGTTACAACCAGGTTGACTCCTTGTCGTGTAACTACTTTAACCTAATGTTGGAAACGATAATTCCAGCAGCAAATTTAAACCGCACCGGCACAATATTCTATAAGAGTGTAATGCTGCTTGCGTATGCCAATAATATTGATATCATTGGCCTGCGTACCCGTGCAGCCAGTGCGTCATTTTCCAACTTAGAAAAACTGGCGAAGCAAATGGGTGTTGTGGTAAATAAGGGAGGACAAAATAAAGTACAATTAGAAGTTTGAATTGTAAAAGAATTTATTCATTTGGTCACCTGCGTAAACACCAAAAATGTTGTCAGCCTGAGATTTAACAAAGAATCACTCTTGCCAACAGATGTTACTTACAACCAAAAATCACGCTCTATAAGTCTCTTATCATGCCTGTCCTGCTGTATGGTGCAGATGCTTGAACAATTACCAGCAGTGACGAGAAGACGTTAGGAACATTCGAGAGAAAAATTCTTCTGAAGATCTATGGGTACCTTCACGCTTTTGATAAATTTTGTTGTGTGGGTTTTGCTGTTCTAGAGTTTATATGGTGGCATAAAAATGCCACTTTAATGGTGAAGCTCTCGTTTATTAAAGGCTACACATTATTCAGTTTATCAGATGTAATATTATAACTTAAACTGACACCCTTCGATGCACATTAGTCTCTTTATAAGAACGTTGATGATGTTGATCCTTTTTTCGAGTCAGCGCAACTGGGCACTTTTACACTTTGATAGCTGGGGGTACAACAGGGTCCCACCCATCTCATTGACTAATTTATGTATTGCCTATAAGCTTCACGATTATTCAATGATTGATCTAAGATCTGCTTACCTCCCCGTGCGGAGAGTACTCTAAGATTAGATAGTGGCAAGTAGGATAGCCTGTCAATTTTCGCATCTATCTTCAGGGCTCTGTCCCTTATGTATTTTTTGATCGGGTCTATTCTAAGGTCTCTTAGCATATCGTTTGTGCGGATGTACCAAGGCACTTATAAGAACGTGTTGCCAGAGATTTTTCGCAATGTGGGCCGGGTTATAGAAATAGATTTTTTCGTAATTTTCACACAACACTCCAGACCTTGGCGTTTGGTGCAAAAACTGCCCTATTCTACTTGTAGGCGTACAAGGTGAGGTTATTCAATTTCTGCTAATTGTAAAAGTCTGATAATTGGGATTGGTCATTTCATATAATTCTGTAATGCACATATAATATACCTATTGTATATGTTATTTTGATATGTTATGTTATGTTGTCTCAAATGATCAAAAGTTAACATTTTGTTATATAAAAAGAATGTGCATTCAATTGATAAAAAAAGAAAAAAAATTAATTATTTTTATTATATTATATTAATTTTTTATCTGTATATTAGACGCAAAAAAAAAATATCAAATTCTAAAAATATAAATAATAATCACCTGACAGCCAGTGATTTGCGTTCTAACCAAACAAGCGGCTATGGAACGATCGAACCACTTTGCTATTTACTAAAGAATTTCTGTTTAAGCCCAGCGCCATTGGCAATTCTCAATTCGAAACAATTATAATGCTAAACTGCCGCTATTAATAGATGATATTTAAAAGTTACAACTCGGTTGGACTTGCCTTCAAGTCACAAAAAATATTTAACATTTAGTCTTAGTTCGCTTAGTTCGTTTGGTTTGCTTGGTGTGCTTGGTTTAGTTGGTTTGGTTGGTTTGGTTGGTTTGGTTGGTTTGTTCTCTTGCAAGTGCAAATGCAAATATAATTTTTGGCATTTAAATTGATTATTCTCGTATCTTGTATATTCGTACAATGATTTCAACGAATTTACAATAGAAACTGAATACGAATTAATGCGCACGCGCGTGCTTCAATCAAACCGCACTGAAGCGCTCCATAAACTTAAGAATCTTGCTTGTTATTTGATTAAGTATCTTTAGTGTTTTAACTTGAGTAGTACTTAAGTTTTTCAAAATTTATTTCGCAATTATAAATGTTACTAAAATTATATAAAAATACTATTATTAAGTTATTTGATTTTTACATTAAATAAAAAATGAAGAAAATATCTTATATAAGTTATGTCATGATGTCATTAATTTTTAAGAACTTTAACTGATTTACATGTATCGTTATTTTTCAGACCTTGAAACAAATTCTGTTAGAAGTAGTGTCTCTTTTTTTTTGGTTTTTTTTTGTATTTTTATAGGTTCAATAAGTTCTGTTGTAATAGAATAATTGAATATTTAATAATATTTGGCTTTTCAGTCGTGAGATATATGTAATAATACATTTAACATATATAAAAAATTATATGTAGACGCATTTTGATGTTATAATTTAAATATGACTCTTAATTTGACTTTTATAAGTTGTACTTATCATAACTTGTACAATATACAATATGTACAATCTATGGCGATCCCTAGCGGATTTACTTAGGTCTATTGGCTCATTATGTTACAGTTTATAAAGAAAAACTCATAGTTTAAAACCACCTAGAACCTTTGGCGAACCTTTAAATGGAGTAATTTTGTTTTTAATTTTTGAGTTGTTACGTCGAAATTATTTTAAAGTCGGTTTTGCTTTTTGTTTTTTAAGAATATCAACTTTCGAACATTAATTTTTAGTGTATATCTATACATATTTCGGCAAATTCACTTTTGCCTTCCTCAGGAGAATTCTTAATATTAAGAATTCCAAATATATATTTCTGCACGTATTTCAGCAAATTCGCTTTTGCGAAAAAGTTAATATTCTTAAAAAAAAAAAAAACAAAACCGAAATCAAAATGCTGTTTAGTGTCAGGTCCTGTAATTAATCAAGATCCTCAAGAAAGCGAGGCTCTTATAGAGTTAAATCACCGCCGTGTATGAGCTAGGCAAAGACAGAGTAGATGAGCGGCTCTCTCATTGTCTTCCCTACAACTGCAACAGGTATAATTGAAAGTAAAATATATTACTCCGATCCTCATTATACTATATGAGGATACATTCCGAAATAATAAAAACAAAAAAACCTAAAAACTGTATACTGTATTGACTGTGATATAAATATGCCAGTGCTTGATCCAACATTCAACAAATTCTTTTATAGGTTAATTAAGGTATGACCTTCAACTTTTTCATAGAAATTTATTTTTTGTTGCCGCAATCGATTCAAAACGCCGTCCTCGAAATAGTAATTTTAGTTTTGGGAACAAAAATAAATCACACGACATGTAGGGCCATATCGTTAGTACGGAGCTTAAATAGGCACACCTGTTGAGTTTTTTTGAAGAAATTCTTGTTTTCGCCATCTCTGAACACTCAAAGCTATAATCGCAAAAACAGTTAATGTGAAAATCATCTGTGACAAATCCTATGCGTGATTTGTAATACAATACAGAGCAAATAAAATTGTGGCAGTATCTTTTACAGAGGTTTTTCAAATTTTAAATTCCATATATGGTAACTTTTCCACAGAATATATTTATTATACCTATATATATTTTTTTTAGTATATTATTATGGTATGTATAAGCAATGCCATACCAATACAATTTTTAATTAATAATAATTTAAAAAAAAATTACACATGTTCTCTAACTAATTTAATTCTGCATTATCATCTATAATTTGTACTTTGCGAAAACTTAATAATATTGCTCTATTAATTTTGATTGATACACGTACATAAAATGCAATAAATTATTTTAAAATTTAATTAAATTAATTACGATTTATACTTTAAAAATAAACATTTCCACATCAAATATATTTATGACTTTGTATTTGAAGTCATCATCGAAATTGCGGTGTTGTGTTATCAGCTTAAGTAATTTAAAAAATATTTTTCAATTTGAAAACTTTTAGTTTTAGTCTAGTTCAGTAGAGATTTCGTATTGCAATAATTTTTATCAATAATTTTATTAAAAAGTTAATGAACTTTCATTTTGAAACATGCGTTTTACAATATTAGAAAAGGTTAATGTACGAAATAGTGCATTTCTGACACTACAAGGAACATTTGTTAGATTTCTGTTACATTTTTAATCTACATCCGGGACTAATAAATACATATATGTGAGAGTATATATACTTATATATATATATTGATGTTTGATTGATTGATTTAGGATTTCATTGATAATTGCTTGTATTTTTTACTTTATATGGTGCTTTCGATTATGTTTACGAAATGATTTTTATAAAGACGAACAAGTGAATGACGATCTTTTTTCTAATTTTCATTAATAATTGTAGGTATTGGAATACGTTATATAAATGTAATATAATCGAAAAACTACGTTTCATGTGGGGAGTCAATTTTAATCTCTTAAAGAGCGGGCGGGGTCCCAATATCTACAGATATATTCAATTTGTTAATTTTAATATAGTATTGTTTTCTTTTGTAGGCGATTAAAAATTCTAATTACTTTTAATAGGTTATAATATACAAGCCCTCAAAAACGTTTTCGCTGTGGATCCCTAATTGCGCTCTCTGCCGTTGGGGATCACTCTTGTCTTATATAATTATAATTGTTAAGAAACAAACTAATAAAATTATAGTTTTATATTCAAATTTGTAAGTATATTTTTTTTAATGCAATTAAAACGAAAAAGCAAAGGTATTTTTTAAATATGCAAATTATTTAAAACATAAAAACATTGTTTTTATATACATATATATTTAGAAATATATATACATACAATATTTGGTAATCTTTGCTATTAAAAACAATTTTTTTATTATAATCTGCATAATAAAAAATCGCATATAAATCCTAAAATGAATAATTATCAATATTGAAATAAATATTTTTATGTATGTATGCTTATATATTTTGTACAAATTTATTTATATATATTTAAAGATAAGATAGTTGAATCTGTGGCAGTAAATAGATTAGTTTCTATAAATCACGTGTCAATTGATAATTTTATATTTGATTAAAATTTTATTTCCATTAAAGTTGAAAGAGAGATTGTAATGTGTTTTTATTTATAAGTCTAAAATGAAAAAGTTATCGGACAGACCAAATAAGATTTTTATTAAAATATTTTGTTTTTAAAATCATATTCTATATAATTGTGTATATTTATTATATTGCCTTTCTACTTATTAAAATAGAATTGGTGGGTGCTAAACATTAAGTTCGGTTTGGGTTTAGATTGGAACTTTTCATTTATGTTAAGAAAGGAAGATCAAATTTTTGATAGATAGACAAATAGATAGATAGATAAATAGATAGATGGATAGATGAATAGATAAATGTATAGATAGATAAATAGATAGATACATAAATAGATAGATAGAAAAATAGATTTCGGGACTATTGAAGAAAGATACTAAAAATATGTACCATATGATAACATATATTTATATATTTAAGTCCTAAGACACGCTAGCTGTAGAAATTTTGCATAGAGATTCTAGACCAGGGAAAATACTCCCTGTTTTTTTGATAAAACTGGTAGGGTTAACCTTTTGGATTTTGGATAGTCATTTAAGAAAATTAGAAGTTATAGTTCTGGAGAGTGCTTGACAGTGAAAGAACACTATGAAATAGTGACTGTAAGTTAGTACAGCAACTTTTTTATATAGTAAGAAGCATAAAATTATCTTTTAGTGTTTTGATTTTCTATTAAGTATAGACATAAAAAATTTTTGAAGATGTTGTTTCATCTAATTTATATTCCCAATAAGTGGTTTTATAAAACACTGAGATTAACTTATTTTTAGCATTTGAGCTTAGGTCCAGAAGCACCTTTATCTTATGTATAATAGAACTGTTATTAAGTTCTTACTGATTGTATCTTTAGTATAAATTTGAGGTCGAGAACTCGTTGCTCAATATTTTTAAAATCTTTGTGACGTCCTTGTCTAGTATTTTCTTAATCTAGATATTTTTTTTGACAAACTTTACGAAAACAATAACACTATGTAGTATTATACTGTGTTATATGTTAGTATCATACCTTTTCTATATGTGTATATATTATATTTGTTTCGAAAATCGCATCGGGCTTTAAAATATAAATTTATTTCCGCTATATTCAATGATAAAATAATCAATTAAAAATATCACATAATTTGCGTTCAGTTGCAATATTCTTTGATTAAATAAAAAATTTAATAATTTCATTTTATGTATTTTATAAAAATAAAAAAATGTTGAATACTGAAAAAGTTATAAACTATTATGATGAAGTTAATAAATTAGTTCAAACTGATTTTAACTATGAACTAAATAAACTAATTTATTAATTTAAGATTTATTGAATATGATTTATTATACTTAGAAAATTTATTTAAAATAATTATTATTTTTTATGTGTATGATATCCAATCACATGAAGTACTATCAGTAAGAAATGGTATTACTGGCTAAACCATCTATTAGAAACCTCAAGCTTTAAGTTTATTGGATAATAGAAATCATTCACATGACAAGATGAGGTAATGTATATATCACAGACTTAAATTCTTTCTGATTGTTGTTAATAATGTTGATTTCATTTCTCGCCAAAGAAAATAGTTCCAAACGATTTATTGACTTTTTATTGTGTAAACCAAACAAATCAGGTTCTCGAATTGAATTATTTTATAATCTATTTTTACTTAGTCTACATTTTAAATACCGATATTTGAGTTCAGGATTCAGCTAGATATTTCGTAATTAGATTCTTCATTGTCTTAATAGTAGTTGTTACTGTTATCTTATTATTATTTATGTAATGATTTTTAGTGGAATACTTATCCATAAACTTTCTTTAAATATTAGTTATAAACAATATAGATTGACAAATTGTATTTAATAAACGAAGTTAAAAAAAATGATGCACAACATACAATGATTTGTCTTTAAAATCTGCATATTTTCGCACTCTTGAGCTCTAAGCTTCTTTTATATACCAATAAAATCTTATTAAATTATTATTGGGTTTTTTTCACGATCTGCATGTCAACGTCATAATGATAAAATATTACTTTTTAGATTTAAATTTAAATGTGCTTTAATGTGTTGAGAAGGCAGTTGTGAACGTTTTTAACATCAGGTTGGAGCTGTTGCTTCAAGATTTAAACAACAAGTGCATGTCTAAATGAAATAAAAATTTGCGATTTACAAATAAGTTAGCTTTACCATGCCGACTACACAGACAAAATGCTTCTACTAACATTATATATACAACATATTCAATTTTAATTAGATATAGAATTTTATAGAAAAATATCAAACACATTCTTTGACTAAAAACAAATTATTATTATTATTGTTTCATTTTAAACAATAACATTATAAAAATTTAATTATTTTGCAACATATATTCTCTGTGTAACATATATTTTTTTCAGTGTAATATTACTTCAATTACCACAGAAATATTGGTAACATGATTTTAGAGTTGTTACGGTTGCGCATTTTGCTTATTGTTGTCTTTTGCTATATTTCTTTAAGCAAAATGAGGTTGAGAGACTGCCTTCAGCAAGGTCGTTTGGCTTATATCGTTTACTTACTTACTGACTTACTGACTGACTAACTAACTTAATAACATAAAAATTTCTTATACTAATGTGCCCTCCATAATAACACTTGTACATACTGTTATTATTGTACACAGTTATTAATTAAATTCTTTGATTAACCAAATTATAAATTCAAAAGGCCTTTAGATTGCAGGCTTTAGAGGTTTATTTTTTTTATTATTTTATTCAAATATTTTAATGGTTTAATGTAATAAATATTGCTGACTTCATAAAAATTTTAATGTTTAATTTTATGTTTGATATTATGTTTGATATTATGTTTGAAAAATGTAGATATAGATAAACCTTAATCATCAAATTTTTACAATTGTATATGATATATGAAAATAACTAATAAATATGTTAAAAATAAAAATGGTCATATTTTTAATATAAATACACTGCAAAAAAATTCCAAGTATCAAAAAATTAACTAAAATTGTTTTTGTCTCTTTTTTGCTATTGGAAACCGTCTAACTTTTGAATAGTTTCTTTTAGTCATAAAGACCCGTCACTCTCGGCAAGAAAAAATTAAGATTCCAAACATGTTTTTCACATTAAACCGTTCTGTATCAAAATGGCATGCCTTTCTTTAGTTGCTACAGAAACTCTACTATATGTCTCTGTTGTTTCTATTGTTTTATTTCTATTGTTTTTTTAGCAATATTTTCCAAATATTCTATATATAATATATATTCTTATTATATATAGAATCTTTATATAGTTCTTATACGTTTGATATATTATTATTTAGTCGTATTTCAACATTGTAACATAACCGATGATATATATATATAAATCTTTATATCTTTTTAAATCTTTTCTTTAATTGACACTAAATTGTGATATGAACATTGGCTTCCAATGGTTCAAGATTTACTAGTTTGTCTTGGCATAAACCAATGACTTAACATAGCCCCATAAAAAGAAATCGCATGAACTGCTTTTGGAAATAAGGCTGTAACCAAATTGGTTAGCAAAAAATAGATTGTTAAGCGTCGTCTTGTTGGAACCAAATGTTAAATGTTGTCGATGTTTAACCGATTAATTTTTGGAAATTACTGACAACGGCTGTCACAGTAACGGCAGTTCCTTCATCATTTCGAAAGATATAAGAACCGATGATGCCACTAGCATGTAAATCACACCAAACAGTCAATTTTAATGAATGTAATAGTGATTCGTTATGGGCTTGAGGATTATCTTCGTCCATATACGGCAATTTTGTTTATTGTCGTATCTATTTAACCAGAAATAAGTTTCATCACTAAATACAATTCTTCTAGCGTTAAACAATTCATGATGAATTGCCAAACCTTACTGAATAGAAATATCAACACAGTTTGATATTCTCAGCTAACAAACTATAGTTATCGTTTCCATATAGCTAAAAAAACAGCCGATACTTCCATAACAATTATGTTCGATATATTATTAACATATATATTTAAACATTGAAATGCATTGGATGTAAATTAGTAATAGTAGTATTTTAATTATATACAGTGTTGTGCATAACAAAAGCAACCAAAATTTGTCCATCATATAAATAAGTTTTTTGTCTACTTTTTACTTTTCATTCAAAAATCTAAATACACAGTTTTATTTGTTATTGTATTAGCTATTATAAAAAAACAACAAAATCTACAATTCTTCATAACGGGTTAATTAATTCACACAAATAATAAAATATTGCGAAATGCGGCTGTGCAAAACAATAGCAACTGAGACAAGATCAATGATAGACCTATGACCAAAGTGCATTCTAGCAAGATATTTTTTTGATTTTTTGCATTTTTATGCTGCGATTTATGTTTTTAAGCAAATTAGAACATAAACACAGAATAGTTCAATATTAAATCAGGTAATAGAAGTACGTTTTTATCATGGCTCGTGACACGTATACTTTGAAGTTTAAAGAAGCATGAATTGAAAAATATTTAAATGGCAATGCTCAAATGAAATAGCCAAAATATTTAAAATTAATTAGTTTATTGTTTCGCAGCTTATAAAAAAATATAATTAGACAAAATACCGTTAAAACGGTTTATTTGGGTGAAGCCTCTCTTAAGATTACTTGTAGAATTGATCGAAACATCATAAGAATTACAAAAAAAAACAACCATTCGTGTCGTTGAAAAAGGTCGTAGCCGAGCTTAAACAAGGTGTTGACTCTAGTACTGTACGCAGGCTTACTCTCGAAGCCGGTTTCAAAAGTTACAGACCAGTCAAAAAACCAATGTTGACTAAAAAGCATTAGCAAAAGAGGCAGATTTTTGTTTTGCTTTTTAATTAATATTAATATACTTCATTTAGATCAAATTTCGAGTGGAATCACTTAAATTGGACTCTTACTAAATGGAAAATAATTTTTTTCAGCAATAAATCAAAATTTAATATCTTTAATTCTGATGGGATGTGCACAGTACGTCGCGAAAAAGAAAACCGTTTGTATCCGCGTAACTGCCAAGCGACTGTGAAGCATGGGCGTGGGTCAGTAATAATTTGAGCGTTCTTTTCAGGATTTAGACTAAGACCTTTTCATGAAATTCATCAAATAATAGCCCAACATGTGTACAAAAAAATTTTAGAGAGCCATATGGTACCCCATGGCGGATGAAAAATGTCACTCCGACGGGTATATCAGTACGATAACGACCCAAAACACATCTTAAAGCTGATAAGAGAATGGATTTTGAAAAATGGAATTCCAATTTTAGATTAGCCAGCCCAAACACCTGATTTTAATTCAATTGAGAACATTTTGGTATTCTCAAACGTCGCTTTGGGGGTCGAAAAGTTTCCAATTGTTTGAGGTCATGAAAGATGAATGGTGTAAAATTCTAAATAGTTTTATTAACAATTTAATATCACCTATGACCCGTAGAAGTACCCAAGTAATAAAAAGCAAAGGACTTTATACAAAATTTAGAAAAATAATACAAAAATTTAATATAATAAATAAAGTTGCTATTGTTCTGCACAGCCACATTTCGCAATATCTCATTATTTTTGTGAATTATTTAACCCGTTATAAAGAATTGTAGATTTTGTTGTTTTTTTATAATAGCTAATACAATAACAAATAAAACTGTGTATTTAGATTTTTGAATGAAAAGTAAAAAGTAGACAAAAAACTTATTTATTTGAGGGGCAAATTTTGGTTGCTTTTGTTATGCACAACACTGTATATAGAAATTTTTATATAGTTCCTATACTTTGGTAACAATTACATTGAAAATATTCACAAAGACATTCTCTAAAGATCCTATGGAATCGTAAAATCACTTTTATTCTTCTGAAATGATAATATTGCTACTAATATTGTTATTAACGTTGCTGTTAATCCTATTATTCTATATTTTTTTTTAATGTATTCTTTAACCTCAGTTGTACTTAAAACAAAAAGTTTTGTCGAACAATTACAATTCTTTATATATAGAACCTTTTTCGGGTTCCGACAACAACATAGCCTTATTGGTGTTAATTCAAGTATTGCTATAGTTTACGTATGATCAGTTTGTTTCTATCTATTCCTCTACACTTTATTCATAATCTATTTACCATATACGATTCATTATCAATCTGCATAAAAATAACATTATTTAGGATCAGAAATTTGTAAAAGAAAGTCCTGTTTAGCAAATTTTTTAGAACTGGAGTGTTGGGTACCCAGAACTTAAGTCGCTTTTTTTTAAATAATCACCATATATCAAAAAATATCATCAGAGTCCAAAACTTAACAGGCGACTGAATTCTTTTAATCTTATTTTGTGTATTTAGTGCAGTTAACTAGCATTTTGATTAATTTTTTGTTATTTTTTTTTTTCATTTTGTATGCTGTTGGATGGTACTTTGGCACTACCATTGATTTTAATACATACTCGTCTATCTGGACTAAGTTGAGTATTGAGTTAAAAAATTGTTTGTTATTCGTATTTGATAGTATATGCATTCTACTTTGTTTTTGAGCAAAATTAGTTCAGAATTTTTTATATATCTATCTATACCAGGTCCATTACAAGATTCCACTTGTAAAAGAAAGAGCAAAAAAATTTATATTGAAGTTCCAAATCTGTACTTGGGTCTTATTATCTTACTTATTTGAGTTTAAGAAATGAAATTAACATTTTAATTGTTAATTACATTGTGCTATTAGTTGGTAATTCGGTATTCTAGATTATTTTAATCAAAATATATCTGAGCTAAGTCAAGCACTGAGGAGTAAAGAAATTGGTGAAATCTGATTTTATGGGATTTTAATTCATTTTTAGTGTGATGTTTCAAATTTATGAGACATTAGTTTTTTTTAAAAAATGGTATTAAGTATATTTCCTAAATATTCAAACCACGTCCACTTAAAGGTTTCTTCTTGTGTCTTTCACTTGTATCTTTTCACAAGTTACAAAATTTGTATTGAAGTTCAAAACTTTAATGTAGTTGGATACTATCTTCTAACTTATGGAAGTATAAGTAATAAAATTAACATTGCAATTGATGAGACAACCATGCTTATCGTCAATTAATGGTACAAGTTCATTATACTTTTAATGTGCATATCCCTTTTGTGAAAATAATAGCTAAAAAATGTGTATTGAAGTCCAAAACTTTAACGTAGGTGGGGCCTATCATCTTACTTGTGGGAGCGTAAATAATTAACATTGTACGTGAAGATGCTTTTCGCCGATTAAATGCTATAAATTCGCTATGCTTTTTCCATGCTCCGTAAAAAAATTAGGAAACAAATAAATAATATCAGCTGCACTGTATTACCAGTGATACAAGGGTCATTAGCGGTATAGTGTCATCTACTGTTTTAAAGTTCTCGTATGTGTACTTATATGAATTTAGCAGCTTAGCGTTAAGTATCATTTTAACACATTTAATATCTTTACGATATCAAAGCAATAAACAAATTGGGATTTGTTGCTTAGCTTGTATAAAATATTTTCTATACGTATAATGTACGGGTATAATTATTGTATTGAAGCTTGCTACTATCGTTGTAACGAGATCTAATTACATACATGTATCGCATATAGTTTTAAGATCATATTACATATCATAAAAATTTTACATATTTTAATTTTAAATATTCTAATTAATGCGATCTCTAAGCAAATAATTTGTCGTGGATATTACTGCTATGTCTGCAAATTAATAAAAAATTATTTATAATTTTATAATTACAAAAACCAGATTGTTTGATAAATTTATTATTAGAAAATATTTTATGTAAATTATTGTAGTTTAAGATAAGAAATTGTAAGTACAACCGAAGCCTACCAATAATGGCTAATATTGTTTAATTATTATTTTTTTTTTGCTTTTGTATTGGCCAACACAACACAACAAATGCAGTTGTCTCAAGAAAGGTTAATCTAATTCAGTCAACTGGCTATAAAGAGAGAGATTGTCACACTTGTTTTTACATAAATATATAGTCATATATGTATATATAGGCGATTTTGTATTTCTGTCTTCCACTAAACAACAAATAACATACTAACATACGCCTGCCTCACTGGGTTACAAACTAAATTAAGCATAGGTTGCCGATCAGTAACAAAATACTCGTACGCTAACAAGAACAGCTTTATAATCGTAAACAACAGATACAACAACAAAATGACAGCATTCCATTCAAAATTGAAAGCTCTTAAGCAAGTTGGTGTAGTTGGCTAAAACGCTCATCCACTTACGCGCTGGCAAACAGTTTCAGTCTCAGAAACAGATACAGATACAGCTACAGCTACAGCTATAGCAATAGCAGCGAGTAACTTTACTAAACTGGAAAGTTCAGTTTTAGGTTTCAAGGATTTTTAGTGGACATTCACTTTTTAATAGCGAATAAAACGAGAAAAATTAGTGAGCGATCGAGCGAACGATCATTATCTGTTTTTGACTAGCTGGTTGTTATTGTTGTTATTGTTGGGGTTGTTGCTGTTTTTGTTTTTGTTTTTGTTTTTATTTTAGATATTTCTTTGTATTGTATCTGAAATTGTAGTTTTTGGTGCTTTCGTGCCGTGCTGTCGTTGAATTGTTTATATTCATTTAGATTTTTAACATGTCAACTCAAGTTGGGATCTTCATAGTGCTACTTAAATTATGAGTCTATATGTTATGATGATTTACATGCGATCAAATCGTACACATAACAAAATAAACAAATTGCACTTTTACACGAGTTTAAGTGGGTATATTGGTTAATTTTGTTGTTAAAAAATAAAATAAAAAATAAAACTAGAAACAAGAAATTTCTGTTATTTAAACTGTATATCCAAATTTGAATTGTTTTTATAAATTATAAATTTCTTCTTCATTTATTGTTTATATCGAAAAAGATAACTTATATACTTGAAAGCAATTTATTCACGGTTTAATTTTTCACATTCACACTGCAAAAATTATGCGGATAATTTAACTAAATGATGTTTTTACAGATGATCATGGATATTTGATGATATTTGAAACAACTATATGATCAGTTAAAGGGTTTACTTTACTTTAACTGATAAAATTTCTTATTTTTGTTATTTTATATATATTCATTGGATCCTTTACTTTGGAAATTAAAAATAATCAATAAAATTCTAAAACTAATATATTAATTATTTTCTATGTAACAACACAAATAGATATTTTAATTGCAATATACATAGATATGGATTTACATCGATTGTGTGATACAAGTAAAAGAAAGTATATATGTATATATAAAAATACTAAATAATATATAATAATTACAATTTAAATAAATACTATGAAAATATTTTAATATTTTAAGATTAAAAATTCGAGTCTGTGAACAAACTTTCTTTTTAATCTTTTTGGATAAAGTGTTAAGTTCTAAAGTTCTTTTACTAAGTAAAACGTCCATGGATATATTTGGTACTTAGTTTTGAATCATATTAACTTTAAGGTCCCTGCATGTAGTTGTATTTTTTACGTGCCAGGGTAGCTCTCTACCCAGAATTTTCTCAAAATTGTTGACTGTATTTTTTGGACTTGTTTCAGAATTGAAATAAAAGTAACGCGTTTTTATTATAATTTTTATTTTTTTGTTTGTTCTAGTAATCATAATTTTTTTTTCAGTCTAAAGTTTTTCCAATATTTATTCATTTAAATATTACTGATTATTGCTAAAAAAACATATTTTTTTATGAGCATTTAAACATTGAAAATAATAATAGAGGATTTCTTCAGAAATTTTGATGCAAATATTATTCTACTGTTATCGTTATCAATGCTGTCGTTGTGAAATATATCGATGTTATTATATTGTTTCACTATGCAGTATATGAGTGGAAGATTGAATTAACAAGCAAAAGGAAAAGAAATGGAATGCAAAAACTTTGTGCAGTAAAAACACAAAAATTTGCAACAACAATGATGTTGTTTTTTGTACTATAAACCCCAAAGTGCAATAATTATGTAATGTTCGTGTGCTTTTTAGTTAAAAGTTCAGATTTAAATGAATGTATATTGTAGCAATTAGTTACTATGAAAGTAATGTATTCTGGTACTAACTACTTATTTGGTCATATCAATCAAACCTTTGTTGAGTTTCGGCTTAACGTAGTACTCTTTTCCAGGCGTTTAAAACTTTTCTCAACAATGTGCAACAAATGTTAGGAATGCATAAGACCTGAATTTTTATTAAATAATAAAATTATTAATCTTATGTGAAAGTTGTTGAATAAAAATAATAAAAATTTTAAACTTTAAATCATGATTATTTTATTCTCAAGGGTAATTTTTTTTGTTATATTAAATTGTTTGCCGGATTAAATTTGCAATTCCTATTCACTTTCGTTGTTCGGATAATGTTATTGCTATATGGAGGCAGCTATTGCGCCTTCCTTGGTATGCTGTTATTGAGCACTCCCTTATAAATTCTTTTTTTTTATGTTTACGCTGGAAAAGCAAAGTTGAACATAAAATCAAGAATAAATTACAGCAACAATTTACCGCTTTAGAGAAGCAAGTAGATATAACTCAAAAACACGCAGATAAAGCCTAGCTAAATTTTAAGTGGTCAAATTATATAAAAACCTCGAATGAAAATAAATAATTAAAGATAATAATAAATAATAATTTAAATTTAATAATTTTATTTTTTATACACTTTCATTTACCAATTTACATACTATGAAATACAAATATTATATTTAAATTAATATTTATTATTATTAATATTATTTTAAAATTTATTGCATTTTTCTATTACTTTAATTTTGTTTTATATATATAATTTTTTTGTTTTATTTGTTTTTTATATATACTTTTACTATTTCTTTTTTATTTTATTTTAATTTTATTTTATTTTTATTTCATTTTTATTTTATTTTATTTCATTTCATTTTATTTTATTTTATTTTATTTTATTTTATTTTATTTTATTTTATTTTATTTTATTTTTATTTTTATTATTACTTTTATTTTTATTTCATTTTTATTTTATTTTTATTTTATTTTTATTTTATTTTTATTTTATTTTTATTTTATTTTTATTTTATTTTTATTTTATTTTTATTTTATTTTATTTTTATTTTATTTTTATTTTATTTTTATTTTATTTTTATTTTATTTTTATTTTATTTTATTTTTATTTTTATTTTATTTTTATTTTTATTTTTATTTTATTTTGTTTTTATTTTATTTTATTTTATATTATTTTATTTAATTTTAATTTTATTTTATTTTAATTTTGTTTTAATTTTATTTAAATTTTAATTATAAGTTTGATTTTAATTTAACTTTGTTTTATTTTATTTTATTTTTATTTTATTTTTATTTTATTTTTATTTTATTTTTAATTTTTTCTACTTATTTTTTTTATTTTTTTCTACTAATTTTTTCTTTCTTTACTTAATTTTTATAAAATTATACGTAAATTTTATGTTATAGGTTCACAACCTGAGCCCTATCCGATCTTGTAGCAGACAGTTTTTCTCACAGCTACCTAATTTCAATACCGCCTCAGCTTTTTTTATGTATTTTTTTGTTAGACTTTCGAACTTTTTCTCTTATAAAAGTACCTTTCAGTTAATTTTGACTATATTTTTGACTGTTTTGTTTGGTATTTTTTGGCATGTCTATATTGGGATTACATTCCATTAAACTTAGTCAATCCCATTAAAACGATTATTTGCTCCGGAATTTTAAATTTAGTGGGTAACGTACCCACCGAGAACTTATTCCATAAGCTGTGATAAAAATGTTTTCACTTCTACGATGTTATAAATGCTTTTTATAGCATTCATACTTTAAAAATAATTAATTAATAAAAATATTATATTTGTGATATCTAAAAACGACTATATTAAATTTTGTTAACATTTTTTAGTTTTCTTTTATATTTGTAAAAATATAAAATATAAAAGTCTTGAGTATGTTGTTATGTGCTGTAGAAATTTTAATAATTTTGCATCCTAACTTCTCCACACAAGTCCTTGGTTTACACAAAGTACATAGTATCCTCGTTAGTTGAAGGTTTATTTACTTTCATTAATAAAGAAAGTAATTCTATGTTTTCAATGGATAAGATTTATTTTTAGATTCTCTATTTATACATATTTTATTTATATACGAATAGATCTATTTCTTGAATTTAATTTTTCTTTCATTTTCGTTAGTCACGTATTTGAGCTAATAATAGGAGAAAGATTACAAAATTAGTCATCGCACTCCAATGCTTTACTCACTTTCCTCTACCTTCTATCCCTTCTTTTCATATGGTTTCAAACATATGGTAAGTCTCTTATGGCCTTTTAAGATATAATAATAATAATAAGCATGAAAATATAAGTTTTTATCACTGCAACTATTACTTCATTATCATTGATTTAAATCCATTGTCTGTTGCTTTTGATAACCAAGCACATTTCCACATTTCCACTCGCCCACTTGTTTTGCTTTCATAACTGATGCATCAACTGTTGAAGGCATGTATCGTAATGTTCTTGATTTCTCTCGGTGGTACGGAATATTTCATCAGAATTTTTTGCGAATATAGCGGCATTCATTAAAATGTTTAAAAAAGCTTTCACTCAAAACATAAAAAAAAGTATGAGTGAAATGTTGAATTTGTTGTGGCCTTAAATGCGACTTAAGTGTTCAACATGTCACAGCTTCGCTCCATATGGTTGAAATAAATTCATAATTTATACAATTTTTGTGCGTTTTTTTTTAAATTAACTTGTTAAATGCTAAATGCTTTGATTATTGATTGAAAAAATAATTTCTTTTAATATACGATGTGCTAACATCGTGAAATCGTGAAAGTATCTCAAACTCACGTTTTTAGCTCAATTCTTTCGCTCACCCCAATGAGGATAAATTTTTTTGTTTGTACTTTCAAGGTGAGCTCAATTGCGAAGGTCATTAAAAGGACTCTTCTTTACATAAACGTAGCTATATGTATTTGTAATAGAGTGAAAATTTGATTTGATTCGTACACGCCCACTCACTCAATGTGAAACTGCGTGGTTGTTTTGCTACAATTTTAAGGTTGTGGTTGTGCTGTATGCGAAAACGGCTAGTGTAGCTGCTTCCGGTTTGACAAAGACACGCGCTTTGTAAATTTATCCCATCAAGCGAAAACGAATTTCATGAATGAAATGCACCCATTCCAAGTTCATTTAATGAATGAATGACGTAGATACAATAAATGCGGCATATGCGGCATATGTACTGGTATTGGTTTCATTATCTTCCTTCGTATTGCACATACGATGTTACGATGTTTTTATGTTGCTCTATGACGTCAAAATGGATATCTGTTTTTGTCGGAATTGTTGATAAAGAATGATACAATTTGTCAGCAAGTTAGATACGATATTGTAATTATTTTTTATTATTTACACTGCATTTAACACAAATTATTCTCAAGCTGAGTACATTCATGCCGGCTTTTTTATACATTCTTCATACATACATAAATTAAATAGGTATTATGAAATATGTATGTATGTCAATAACAGCATCTTGAAGCAGATAAATCAATATTTTTAAAATAAGGTTTCAGCGTTCCTAATAGATAAAATAAATTGGGAATATGCATGATGCAATATTTTTGGATATTTAGTATATTTCAGTAATTACAGTGTGTGACAAAAATAAAGTTCATTTTTAACGGTTTTAGTTTAATTTTGGTCTGCTTAGCTCCTACTGTGCAACCCGTATTTCTCCAAGACTCTGGAGTTTCTGGTAATAACGGGTTAAAATTCAAAAATTAAATTTTGAAAAGGTTAATAAAAAATTTTATTTTTATGAGATACCAATTTAGGGCCCTCCTTTTTGAAATTTAAATGGTGAAAGTTTAAATCACACTAATACCTTGTGAAATTGTGGGGATAATAACAAGGTTAGATGCGGTACTACTTATACTATATAGTTGTGTTGTTCATAGTTTAATAATAACAGAGATTGAAGTTCTTTTGTTTTCTTTTTAATATCTTATTAGACAAAAACAAATATATAGCCAGAATATGACAATCTGTCTAAACATATATTCCGTATACAATGCAACGCTGGTCAGAAATATATCATAAAAAAAGAATACTACTAAGTTTAACGAAAATTAGTGTCAATTTGTTGCATAGATTAAAAGGTCAGCACACGACTAGATTGGGTGCCTTCGGCAGTGACATCTATAGAGATTATTAGGATGAAGGCATAGTACTAAAAAAACATAAACAAACATAAAATTAATTTCGTCGGAGATTTCGACTTAATAAAACATGTACAGCAATAAAACATATATGGTATATTGAAACCAGAAGATTTAATAGAAATAATAGATTTTCTCTATATTAATAATAAATGTAGTTATAAATTAGATATGTTTCGGTCGTATCCATGAAAGGACAATATAAGCTTTTAAAGCATCAGTAATTTTTTTTATTTTTAATTTTTTAGTTTACTTTTTAGTTTTAATTTTTTACATTAAAGTTTTGTAAAGATTTAATATTTTATAAAATTATACATATTTCTGGATTTATTAATATTTTGTTATTTTTTCTATTTACAGGTACGTAAATTATTTCAAATTTGTTATATGGAAAGGTTCGTATAATGTTTTTTTAAGATATAATATTTGAATTATTTCAATGACAATTTAAAAGATTGTTTTTGTTATTTTACATATATCAACAATTTAGGTAAAGCTGGTGTTGGAGACTGTAAAAGCATAACTATGTTGAAAAGTCTTATATAAAAAAGTTATTATAAATTTCTGATAGGACAGTTTTAAAAAAGAATAAAATATATAGCATTGTACATATAAAAAATTTAGCCTAAATTACTCTATCGTGTTTAAATACTGTGAACATACCCAACATATTTTGAAGCTAAGTTTTTTTTTTTTCAAATTCATATAGCACGTCATTTTGTTAGTCCAGATACTACAAAGACTTTATTATTTTTTTATTGATATAGATAGGAAAATTTTAAAATGAGAATAAAATATATTGTATTATATGTTCAAAAGATTTATATAAAATTTTAATGTAAGTTCCATATCCGTAAGTCCATATCTTAAATTTATTTTGTAAGTCCAAATACTACCTAGTGTGTTTATTGTGTTTGTTGTAGTTAGTTTTATTTGAACCGATTTCTAGATCTTGATTGACCAAAGTGCGGCCCGCGGCTATTGTTTATGTGGCCAGCGACATGATTTTAACCTACTACAATAGTGCAAATTTTCTTTTGGTGTACTGGTAAAAATACATTATTTTATTTTTGTAGTATACCAAATAAATGAATTTAAATTGATAAATTAAAAAAACTAAATTTAACATTATAGCCGTATTTTTATTTTTGTCGAAAACAACCTCTAATCTGTACAGTGATTGATTTAGCTCGCGATCGCATCTGATCTGGACAACCCTGTTCTAGACCAATGCAAAAAATTCACCTTATTATATTTAAACAGTGTAAGAGTAATACTATGAATAGAAATGGGAACTATTTTGAACACACTTTCCCAATCACCATGCAGAAAAAGCCTTCTGATATCATTAGGTAGTCAATTTTACCTTTACTTTATGGGTTTTCAAAAAATGATCTTTTTTAAAGGCTCAAAAAGATGTTTTCCGAAATAACTACCCAAATTGAACATTCAGAGCATTAAGTGGTATCTATATAGCTATGTTAAAATTTAACGAAACGTGTACAAATAAATAGTTTATTTCGATGGACCAGAGTCGTAAAAAATATTTTTTTCTCGTCAAATGACAGTGTTGATTCAACACAATGAAAATTCATATTTTGATTTCATACATTTTGTATGAGTGACGTCAGATGATGATGGTGAGTCCTGGAACTTACTTAGTTATATGCTACATACAAATTCGGTACGTATTCTATTCCAATTTAATTTTATTGAATATAAACGTATGTAATTATATTTACATATATGTATGTGGTTTAACATTTTTATAAAAAAAAAAAAAATAAAACATGTGGGTGGACTTCAAGCTTTCAGAAATATCAAGCTAACATCTTTTCTTGCTAGTCTTGACCTTTAGATACGTGGCTGTGTTATGTCATTTCTATTTCCATATTTGCTGTTATCAAACGCTGTCAAAATATATTAGAATTGAACCATTTTCACTTTTGTTTTTATTACTTCTTATGTAGTTTCAATAAATCTACGTTGGAACAGACACAGAAACAATCCGTTCAATACCAGAATTTTATTTATAATTTTTATAAAATGAAATTTTTTTAATATTTTTAACGGATTGTTGGAATGCAGTTCGAGTGAAATCAAAGTGAAACCTAATGCATAAACAAATTCGATTTAATTGAACTTAACTAAAAATGAAAACGCAATTCTAATACAACAGAAGCAGTACTTTTCATCTCTTTAATCTTTTCATGTCAATTTCTCTGACGTTGCCGCAAATAAACGGGCGGAGTCGGAGTTGAAGGAATAATGAAATTCAGTTGCGCATTGCGTTGGCGGTAGCAAATTATTATTGTTGATTGTAAAATTCTATTTTTAAAGTTGTGTGCTTGTTGATTAATAAACTATTATATATATCCGTATTGTACAGATGTGTACTGATTGCAGAGGAATGGATGCAAGCATCGATTTTTTGTGTTAAAAACTCATTTTAGAGTGACACACGCCATTACACAAGAATTCCATTAATTTTCTACAAGGATAATCTCATTTAGGATATCCTTATTTTATATGTCGCCTGTATTTTGCGTATTATTTTTTATGGGTATATATAAAGTATATAATTTTTTCCTTTTGAAACTATAGTATAAAGTTTTGTTAGTATATTATATTATGGAAACATGTGTGTATTTATATATGTATACCATATATTGAAAAAGAAATGAAAATGTTTACAAAAAGGAAATAAAAATTTATAGTTCCATTTTTTTAACATTAAGATCCTTCACACTACTGTGATTAAGGAGTATATTAAGTTTGTCGAGACGCTTGCAACGTGCTGCCATGCCACTTCTATTAAAAATAATATTTGTGAAATAGATCTGGTAAATAAGTGAAAATGGTCAATCATTCTAAACACGATTGTAAATAGGAGAGTTTTGCGATACTTAAGACTTTTAATTTATTCAACAATTTATTATTTCAGTTATTCTTATACTAAGACACTTTTGTAATACCAAAAATTAACATATAGAACTTTCAGTGAATAGATTAATTGCTTTCTTCAAAACTCTTTCTTTTTTCTCACTCTGCGGTTTTGATTGTTCCTTAGTCTACGCGTTTTTTCCAAAACTACGAATATTTACAAAAAGTTTATAATTTTTTAATATTGATCCATGTCCACCAACCGCGATACCCAAGAGCTGTTACAGTCCTAAATCTTCATGAAACGTCCACAGCAACTAACTTTTATTTCGTGATCATTCAATACGATATGAAGCGATTGTCCGATTTTTGGCTATTACCGGTAGTCCAGAACACTTTCCATAACCTGAGCTGGTGGTGTTACATTTAAAGTCATCCAGCATTTTTCCTTTTAAAGATATATATTCGTAGTTGATATGAATACCTTTGATACTTAATTTAATGTATTGCATTTATTTAAAAATATATCATAAATAAAATGTATACAATCACTATAAGTGATGAAGTAGAATTTTTAAATGATGAGTCAGATGTCATTATGTCGAAAATCTCTTTTGACTGTTTTGCTGAATTTTTCCTATAACTGTACGATTATCTGAACGTAATATATAATATGAACTCCGAATTGAATAACTGTTTAATATTAATAAATAAAGCGTTAAGAGTTTTGCTCTAGCACTTTTATTTTTATTATTATTTAAATCTATTGAGATAAAAAGACAAATCTGAATATGAACGTTTGTGTTTTGAATTTGTTTAGTTTAATGTATATTATTTTAATATGAATGTCTAAGTTTTATTTGCATTAATTATTTATGCAAGTAAAATATTTATAATTAAATTGTTTAGTTTATATTCGAAAAATTAATAAAATTAATCTTAATAAAAACATATTATTTTCTATAAAAAGGCTGTATGAATATAAAAACTTGCAAGGTAGGATA
>NC_051847.1:63506998-63531835 GCF_002237135.1 Teleopsis dalmanni | reverse complement strand
CCGAGGTATGTTGTTAATTCTACATATGTTACCCCATCTTCTTTGTTCATGATGTTACTTTTTCCTGTCTAGTCTCACCTGTAAAGAATTTAAGTAAATTTAAATTTAAATTTAATGTAAATTTAATTTAAGTAAAGAATAGATTAACTTATTATTTTGAATAACATATATTTTATATGATATATTATATTAATATTATTACAAACATATATTATTATCAAGACAATTATAGTAGTTAGAATAAAAAAATTAAGTATTATTCTAATTTTTTATATGTCATAACGCTGAAATCACATATATATATTTATTGTACTTGCTTTTTTATAGGTTCCAAGTGTGGAAACCCGCCGGTGCAGCGAAATGCAGCAAACGCACGTGAAAGAGCACGTATGCGTGTTCTTTCCAGTGCCTTTGGACGTCTCAAAACAAAACTTCCTAACATTCCACCCGATACCAAACTTTCTAAATTAGATACTTTACGTTTAGCTACAATATATATTAAACAGCTTAAAGCAGCTGTTGAAGGAGATTCAAGTCATGGTGAAAATTTCAGTTCTGGAATAATTGGAGAACACAACAGTATTTTTAATATGTCGAATAGTTCACAAAATATGGTAAGTAATTAAATTCAATTACGAATGAATATGCAATTTGAATGAATAAATAAAAAACAGCAAATCAAGAAAATAGCTGTGTGAACATATACGATATAGTAGTACAAACTGAATGAGGGTTCCGTATTTGAAAGTCAATTTCTTTTTTATACCCAATTGTTCATTTTTGAATATATATGTTATTTAATTATTAAAGTTTATTAGTTATATTATTATTATCTTATCTATTTATTTATTTAATTAAAAGAAATTAAATGTACTGTATTTGGGTAAATGCTGGGTAGTCAATTTCATCACTCTTTGTTAGATTATATTTGCGTTAATATAAATTTTTTATTATGCTAATATGTTTATAAAAAAAACTATAAGTAAATGAACTAAACAATAAATAGTTTCATTTTAGTTTTCAAATAAATATATTAATAGATTTTGTTAAGAAAAATTGACCGAATAACTTCCGTCCTCCAAAAATGTCACACATCGTAATTAACGCATTCAATAACTTTTAAACAGCAGCATTCAGGAATACACCCCGCAAATACTCTCACAAGATTTGTGGTTTGGGACGAACATTTATGCTTAAGTGGTGTCAGTGGCATCACTTAGATTTCTCATGTCTACAAATTCGGGGTCTTCTCTGTGGACATACGAGTACACATATTCGTGTTTTCACACTTACAGCTGCATGTTCACAGGTGTAACTCGTCAATTGGTGGCGCAATGTCAAATGGCATCTTAAGCTGTTGCATGTTGGAAGAATGCATCCTAATTTGTACTCATCGACTACAGCTAAATACTCTTAATATTTATTATCTGAAATGTAATCATTGTTCACATTTTGAAGGTTATTTAATTGTTTTATATAATTTAAAAATAATTTTAACAACAGCAATGTATATAAGATTTCCTCTCTCCCTTACGAAATATTTTTAAATATTAATGATACTCTTGCTAAGGTAAACGTATTCCTCCGAAACCATTTTCGATACAATCGATTCTTTAATGTTACATATAATGATGGTGATAAAGGTGTATCAAAAGCGAATTAAAATTATTATTTTTAATTTCTTTAAGATTCATGGATGTATTGAATGTGTATATAACTATATATACAAAATTAGCTGTTAAAAGTTATTAACATCTACTGCAAGCTAAACATCTATTACATGGTATGATTTGAGGGATTTTACTGTAAGTGACATCAGTTAAAAAATGAAGAATATACTTATTCGACAATCTGCCATATATGTAAAATAGATTCTCAGATTTTATTAAACAGGTATAAATGTTTCTAGCCACGTTATTCTTTTCAATAATATTGGAACGCTTAAAGATTTACTAATCTCGATTTAACTATAAAATTCAATGAAAAATAATAATATTGTATTAAAAATTGCTCTGTCTTTCTATCAAACTCTACCAAAATATCGCTTTAAAAATCAAAGGAAAGTCATGACAGCATTTAGGAGAGGTAACACCGAATAGGCATGGAATATATTAAAATGTTACTCAGACGATTCTTCAATTATACTATATGCAATATCTACACAATTATGATATTAGATATGAAACCAATTCTATGTAAAAGATAATCCATGTATCCTATATTAAACTTAAATTTAACAACATCAATATAAATTGGGGACTATATAAAATATAAGATATTAACACTAGATTAATGTTTCAAATGGATGGCATGTATTAGAAACAAAAATTCTTCCTGCGCAAGGACTATATTCATCCTCTTCTAGACTTGTATAATAATAAACTTAAGATACAAATAAGGATACTCACCTACAATACTTTGCAATTACAATCAGAACATTTTTTATGTTAATTTGGCCAGCTATAAGCAAAATACGGACCTATTGGTCCAAGCGATATCAGTTAGAGTTAATCTACCTAGAATCTACAGATTTTTCAGTTGGCATTTTTATAAAGAGGTTTTTTTCGAACAGTAGTGAACTACAACAACAAAAATTTTATTTTTTATATTATTTTAATTAATTGAATTTTTGGCTGAACATACAGCTGTTTCGAGTATTGCCAAATATCCATCATCAGTGGTCTTGGAAATGTTTCTTGTATTTAATTATACATAAATAATTATTTTTGAAACTGTAAGTACCAGGAATCGAACCCGGGTCCTGCCAAATGTAAAGCTCAGAATCAGAGCACCTTAACCAACTGATTTTGTCATTTTTATAAATTTAGGGAGTACTTGAAGTTCTATTTCCAACATAATAGTACCAAGTATTATGTAAATATTTTTTGCAACTGCTTTTTAAACCAGTCTTTAATCAAAATTGAACTCAAATCTTAGATGTCATAATTCTAGTAAATATACAAAGGTCTATCAGTGCAGTTTTGCGTGTGTAAAAATTAAATTAAATTATATACATATTTTTAAAAAAAATTACTTTCTATTGATTTAAATAAATAATAAGGTATAAATTATTATTAGCCAACATATTACGTACAGCATGCTCCTAAGTTTTATTCTTTTTTACCGACGTAACAGTCCTTGAAAGATCTGCCCTTGTTGTACGATAGTGTTCCATTCTTATCACATTTTGGCTATTAACACTTATTCTTAATTAATAATTAATTATTCTTCATTAGTCATTTACTATGACTATAGTAAATATGATTACTAAATAATTTATTCTGTCAGGTGGTAGTTAATAAAATAAATCTTTCAAAAATAATTCTTAATTTAATTTAATATTTTTTTTTTTTTTATATTAACTAAAAAAATTATTATTTTTCCCACTTACTATATTGTCACATAATGAATCTCTAAATAGAAATATATCACAGAAAGCAAAATTAAAATTAAATTTCCTGTAACGTGATATTTTTATGAATTTCAACTAAAAATATGACAGATAATTTCATCTTCAAGTACACTTAAGTTTAGAAAAGTCTGTCATGTTATTTTTGTATGATTTTCTGTATGACGCGAAAGACAGCTAAGATTGCTTACTGTCGGCGGTTTTGGGGACATTTTTAAAGAAAATAAAAAATATTTAGCATTTATTTTCTTTCAAAATCCATCTTTGAAAGCATTTTTAAAATGATTTGTCATCTAGGATAAATATTTAAATGTGCTATGATTATTCGATATGGATCAATGGTACTGTAATGCGACAATCATATGAACAATTAATTAGAAATGTAAAAATTATATTAATAAATACCATATATCATTTATTATACATATTAAAATATATTTTTAATTAGTATAAATAAGTGATTCAATTAATTTTAAGCATTTTGAAATTAAGAATATATACTTGCTTGCTTGCAAAGACATCCTTAAATTCGCAAAATGTAATTTAAGGCTGCTAAAGGGTTTCCTGATAGGTCATTATGGACTAAAATACTACCTTCATAAACTACAACTATCTGCTAATTCGGAATGTAGATTATGCCTGGAAGATGAGGATAGCACCAGGAAACTACTTTCATCAGAACAGATTAAGAATTCTTCTCTAGATTTAATTCAAGACTTTATTCACAAAGCTTTAAGGGGCTTTGTGTAATCAATAGTGAAACTGGTATAATGGGACTCTTCTGGCCACAGTACCGGCTGTTGGGCGATTTCATGCTTAAACTTTTAATAATAATAATAATATCTCAGATACCTCAGATATTTTTAATTATGATGATTACTTAATTTATACCTTCACATCCGTAATCTAATCATCCCTTTCCCAGTATTTCCACACTATACCATATGTTCAATAAAAAATAAATTTAAATATTTTTTAATTGTTTTTTGATTTTCTTTGGGATTCCATAAGAATCTTGTGACTAAGTTGCCTACTCAATTTGCGATTTTCCGTAGTGCTCTAATCATCACATTCAAATCCCATGCCTTCTGCTTGAAATGATGATGTTTACTTTTTAAGTGTAAACAAACGCTAGAAAATCAAATCCACATCACACAACAGTTGGAACAGATTGTGCAAGACTCGTGTGATCTATTTACCATATCAGAAGAGGGAATTTTCCCTTTTTTCTATTTTATTTTATTTGATTTTCTTATGTTTTATTTTATTTTTTTGTTTGTTAATTCCGCAACAATTTGGTTGCACACTTTTCTTTTTCTTTGTAGTTTATTTTTCTTATATTATTATAGATTCTTTTATTGTTTTGCTAAGCGCCCCTAATATTGAAAAGGGAAAATTTATTTGCATCTAAAAGATAAATAAACAATTTTTGACGAATTACACTTCAGTTAGATACTTATTTCTAATTTTATTGCTATACATATTTATATATTCTTTTTATCTCTTCTTATTTCAGTCCTGGCCATTTGGTCTACATCATATACCAAGTAACAGTCGCCAAATGTCATTTCAGTACTCTACCATGGATTGGCAACACGGACAAGATATTAATGTGCTTCCGAAGCCAATGCGCATAGAACCTGATAATAACTACACACAACCTCGACATTTAAACTCGACATCATCATCCACACACTGGTATATGAGTGATAACTCGATGTCGGATGTGTGCGATTATTCCACCAATTGCATGTATGAAAATTTTAATCAACATAATTCTCATCCTAGAAGATTTCAACACAGTCAACATCAACCTCTACAACTCCATCATCCAAGTCAAGCACATAATCTAACAAGTCAAGCAAACGCTCCGACGGCATTACTTTAATAAGCTTAAACTTTAATATATTATTTAATAAAATTTTACACAAAGTATTCACTCAATATCTGTACTATATGTATAAAATACTGTATTTAAATTATATATACGAAATTCTTAGATATATAGGAATCATCATAAATACATTAGATTCATATAGTTTGGGGGAAATCAAATAACAAATAGATATAAAAGTTGTGAACTACACAAATTCCAAGCGATTTGATTCATTGGTTCGTTACTCTCAATAAGGTCTATAAAATATTTATTTTATATCGGCTTTAACGAAATTATTTTTTCAGTAGCAGCATAACTGTTCCACAATATCTGTTTTTTTGGGAAAAATATCAGGAACAAATATTGCCATCTGGGCATAGTCATAGATCTGGCTAGCAGCAATGTCAAAAAGGCAACGATCCTCCCATCGAGCTTGGGTGCTCTGTTCTAATTTGTCATTGCAGCTGAATTTTTATTAATTCAAGTGCTCACAAGAAGAATGGACTCGGTTCTTGTAAAATTTTTTCGCTTCTTGTAAATTTCCATTGAATATTTTTTTAGTACGCATTTCCTTTCGGATTAAGAAACATTGCTCTAGGTTATTAATTCAGTTAAAACTGATAAAAACTCGTTGGTATTATTTCGACTTAGACTTAGAACCAGTTCACAGACCTAAGTGATTTGATTAACTTTGATTAACTAAAATACCAAATTTAATTTCATTCTCTTCACAAATAATTTGTCTTCTAGATCCTACTATATTTTGTTTGACCGAAACTACATCTATTATTAAATTATCTATTGAATTTATTGAAATTAATATTTATTTAGTCACTCTTTAACATTTTGGCTATTTATAACTTTTTGTATATGTATGTATATATATATTATTTTTAAAATTATCATCTAATAATAAATGTATTAAACACTATACATATATATTTATTAATTTTTATTATTTAACTCATCACAGGAAATATTCACATTATTTATTTATTATGTTGTTAAAACTTTTATATAATATAGAAACATCTGTGTAACATATAGGCTAATATAGCCAATATTTGATAGAAGAAAACCGAGGACCGAAAAAAAAGAGAGCATATCTCTAAGGTATAACCGTTCACTGTATACCTAGTCACTGGCAATTTCAGAGACATGCTTTAATTTGGTAACACACTTCTTTTATAGCTACCCGGAACTGGCTAGACGCAGGATGAATTTTTTAGGGAAACTTGTCTTTCAATCTTTCAGAGAGGTGTCCAGCGCTAGGATTAAAAACATCCTGCTTTTCATAAGAGCCTCTAAATAGTTTTTTAAGTAATAGAGTGGAAATACATAATGAACTCGTAGGGTTTAAATAAGTTGGTCAACTAGACCAACTGTCACATTAATCTGTTTGAATTGCCTTAAGCTTTTGATATTGGCCCATGACTAATGTCGAACTCCTCATGTCAAAATGGTTAAATTTTTTCATGTCAGTTAACTTAGACATAAGTTTTTATAAGAACAACTAGAGGAAAAATTACAAAGACTGTACTTATAATAGTAATCTGAATATATAATCACTACCACATCTTATTGAGTTTCTTTAATTTTGATTCGCAAGCTAATCAACCAAAAAAGTCATTACTCTTCCACTTTCTTCTATTGAAACTACAAGAATTGAAGCATATATATGGAATATATAAGATATAAATGACGGATAAGAACATTTATTTTATTAAACCATAAAAATACATAGAGTTATAAATAAAAAACATCATATCATAATAAATTATATTTGTGATTGATTGATTTTAAATAAGTGGTTCCCAACGGATGGTCCAGGAGATGGTTAAAAATGGTCCTTGAATCAAATTGAAGAGGTATGAATGCATAGTTTGTAATTTGTTCACTGAGATCCAACTTATTAGAAAATAAGCACAAAAAATTTACAAGTATTTATATACCTATATTATGTGTATATAATTCCATCAGAGATACATAAAATATATTAAAATAACCATACAGTTTATTATACTTTTTGGCCCCTAAAAAAAACAAAAATATCGTAGTGATCCTTAGTCAATAAATGGTTGGGAACCAATGTTTTAAAGAAATAAATTATTATAACTTTTAAGCTTCCATTTTTATTCAATTCAGTGATTATCCTAAACGTGTTGTATTTTTATATAGATAATATCAACCTTTACGGTTGACTAATAAAACTAATAAAATAAAATAGCTTTATAATTGTAAATTAGTCGGTCTTTACAATAAGGTTATAATTTTACTAATATTTGAGTTACTAATAGAACACAATCATATTATATTTAATGAATACATTTTGAATGGATATATAGTATTATATATCTCATTGTATTCGCCTGATAGTAAAAAAAAATATTTGAACTTATTTTCATACTAAAAAAATTTACACAATAAATTCTCGGTGCTTGGTTACCAGAAGAAGTTGAAGTTCAGAGTATTACTGACCAGAATGATCGAAGACCCGCCCAGAATAGAAACCTGCAATCACTTTTCGATAATACACTGTTTCGTGGAATGGACAAAAATACAATACCTTTCAACATATGCACAAAGACAAAACTTTCGGAATATTAGAATGGAGCAGTAAGAAAGAGATCTATCAACCATGAAGCTACAGAAGTTAATATTATGTATTTAGATATACAATTTAAATTTGAAGCAGTAAGAAACGGATCTAAGACAACCATGAAGCTAAAGTAGCTAATATATATTTAGATACACAATTGAAATTTAATAGATTCATAGGCTCTTTACCAAATATCTTTTTCTATACATATTTATATTAATCTATTTATAAAAATTAAAACTAATATCATTTAGTTATGATACATATATTTATACAAACATACATACTTATATGATATGTATTCAAAGTAATTAAGAGCAATAATACACATATACATATAATGAGAGCTGTTTATATTCGAAAAGTAAACACAAACTCCAAACATAACCGCATCCATATTGTGTGTGTTCCATGTTAATGAGTCTGGTGATGATTTCAAATGATTAATTGATGTCTCAATTTTGTTTTATATATGGTAAACAATCTAATTTGAGCATATCACAGTATGGCAGCAAGTGGGTGCGAAAACTAGGCATAAGTGGTACTTACGATATAGTTTGTTTATTAATTCTGTGAAAGTGATGATTATCATGGAGTGATGATTCTGGTTAAGCTATAAAATTATCATAAAACCTATTAAAAATATTTCAAACAATCTTATGTGAATAAAATATTTTAAAACAATCAAAATACCTCAATACTTTATCTATTATTAGTGGATATGAATGTAATAGAAACTTTTTAAGTGCTTTAATTGTAGGAATAAAGGATGATTTCTAATGCTGCAAAATATCGTGTTCTTTTTTTTAAAACTTAGAGTGTAATAGAGTGTATATAGCCGATCTACGTTTTAGAACAGTTCATTTATAATAAATTACTTGTAACTATAAAAGTTTTCCGAGTTCGCACCACTAAATTTTATGGTTCAAAGCTGAGTTGATTACTACGAAAAAAGTAACACACCTTTAATTATCTGGTCACTAGAAATTTGATGAAAACGTAATAGTTCATGAGCTTGTGAAGAATGGCGCCTTAACATCTTTCATAGGAATCAGACTTTTCAGAAGATTATTCACTTGTCAGAATGCGTCAATATGTAGTAACATTGGATTCATTTGGGTAAACAAGAAAAATGCTGACAATCTTTCTGACTAAATACATTTGAACTCAGATCAATAACAATAACTATAAATAATGGGATGAATAGACATTCGTAACACAGATTTGTAAAATACAAATTGAGAAAATCAACTCTGCCAAATCTGTTCGTATCCTATCATTGTAAGGAAAGAGATATAGAAACTCCATCTCACCCTTCTCTTCGTATTATGGAACAGAATAAGATATGGAGTATATTAAAGATTTATTAATCTGAACTATTATTATTAGATTTATTCATAGTACTAATTTTTTTTGGGTAGTCTATCAAATTTTTCCCCAAAATCTTTAACTTCACATTGTGTACCAATGGTTATTTTAGTAAAAATAAAACCCAATTACTATAAAGTTGAAAATTTTATTTGTATCATGTATCATTTATTTATTTCATTTGAGAAGTTATTAGAACAGTTATAGTTGTTCATATATCGGATTTTAAACTATGTCCTTTTAAATTAATGTATCTGTCCTATAACGTATTTGTCCTATAATCTATTTATACTAATGGCTTACTAATGGTTGTTTATGTCAACAGCCAGAAATGCAGGTCCATGACCTAGGCTACAACTACAAATTTAAAACGAATAAAGTTTGTTATCAATAATACAGTAGAATTGGTTTGATGACAAAAATATTACTATTGCAGTAAGAACAAATATATATTATATTCAAAAATACGAAACAGCTTTGTTTTGAAACAGCCAAAACTCAATAAACTAATTAAAATTGTTGTTGTTGTTTCTTCATTACTGTTCGAACCCTTCTAACTTAAAAATAACTTCTCTTCGTCATAAGACGCGTCATATTAGATTTTAAAAATTAACATTTATAAATTATATTTAAAAACAATGGAATTATCATTTATGGAACTCTGTGGATAATTTTTTTGTATATTTCAGTCTTTAAAACTAATGTATAAATATAAATAAAAATTATATTGCACCTGTAGCGACAATTCTAAAAGACCCACGAAAACAATGTTCCTATACTAATCTCATAGTTTCCAAAGAACATCAACTATTTAATGATAATCTATATGTGTTCAGTTTTACAAGAACTGATATCAACACATTTTTAGAAAGTAATATTGTGGATATATATAGCGTGGGTCGGCAGTTAAGAAACTCTGATTCACATACTATTCTATATAATACATAATACTATATAATACGTACATCAGTAACTAATGTTACTGTTAATAATTAAATATGTATTACTTTCATATTTAATATTATTATTCTACATTTATTAATGAAAAAAAAAAAACTCCTTTTCTGTTTACTAAAAAATTTTTACATAATTATTTATAATATATTTGAAATATTTAAAAACAATTAAAATTTAATTTTAATTTTACTATATTTATCTAAAGTTCAAAAAAGTTTGTGATTACAAAGTTAAAACAATTTATTTTATTGAATTTAAAAAAACAATAAAAACCAGTAACTTTCCCGCCTCCTTTGAAGTATTTACATATATTTTCCAAATTAAATTCAATTATTAATGAAAATTTTTTTATATATATTAAACATATTTTCAATATGCATTCACATTGAGTTTTATATTAAAGGATTTTCTGTTTGCACCATCGATAAATGCAAAATAAAAGTTCATATAAAAAGAGGAATGGGCTCTTAAAAATTAATTTAAAAATATAAAACTGTGTTAAATGCTCAAATAAAAAAAATTATTGTTGTTTACTATTAAAGAAGTATTTGTAAAGCAGAGTAGCAGCAACACCAAGTATCAGAGGCACCAACCAAGATTTCATGGAAGCATCTTCATTTTTTGTGTCATTGTTCCATGTTGGCTCAGATTTTTCTGGAACATTCGTACGTTCGGTAGCAACTAACTCTCCAATTTTATATTTTTTCATCATTTCTCGTGCATCTGAACTGTGACCAACATCTTCGAAATTTTCCGTAGCATCTTTACCACCTTGTTCAATTAAAACTTCCTCGCCGCCAGGATGCTAAAAAAATAAAAAATAGGTAGGATTAGATTAGATATTAAAATGATAGATAGTCAATTGTACATAAAATATAATATAATATGTAATGTAATTAATATAAATGCATCAATAAGCTATCATATTAACTTCGAGGAGGTAGTCACGGTAAACCTAGCAATGATATTACCCGAAATATATAAAAAAAAAACAATAGTTATGAGGCCGTGACAGTGACAAAGCTTCAGAAGCTGGAGTTTTGAAAACAAAGAAAAATATGCCGATTGACATTATATATGTGTATAGTTATTAAAGTTTTAAAAACGAAACTATGTATACACTATGGACTCTTCTGTCTTCACTTTCTACATTATATTAAAACATTGTATATAGCTAATTATGTTGCGGCTTCATTTTGCAGATTTAAATAAAGAGCTGTTATATTTTATTTATACTAAATTCTACAAATATCTTTAAATTTTGAAATATTAAAACATATATAAAACATCTCTTATAATTTTAAATCGCCAGTCCAAAATGACTTACATTTCCTATTGTATTTAATTGCTTAATGAAAGATTAGATTGGAACTTCCACCTGGATCGAGTATCCAGTATATACTCTATATATAATATTTTTAATATAATATAACGTCTAAATCTCGTAATAAATACTGCTCTTTTGTGAACAAATGCCCACGTCAAATATTAAGATGACCCAAACGCATCACAAACACCAATCTATGAGCTATCACGAATCAATCACCTGCTACAGTTAAGATATACCACAATCTCTGCAGACCCACTCAAAACATTGAATGCCAAGCTCTGAGGTGGAGCTCTCAAAGCAGCCATCGACCTAAGTAGGAAAATTGAGGAAGAGCTAAGAAAAGCAATTTGAAATTGGAAATTGAAATTATATTTGCCGAGAATCAAGTAACAGAACTTGATACTAAAGGATGGTGGAGACCCTATGCTCCACTGGAAGTAGAGGATAAAAGAAGAAAAAGAATTATTCACTGAAATGCTTGCAATGCTTGAAATAAAAACCTGTCCAACCCTGACGGCTTAAAAGTGCTTGAAAATAATTCACAGTTCCGTATTCCAGTTAAGAAAATATCGTAGTTAAGTATTTCAAAACTACAAGGTATCTTTAGATACAAAAATGGGATATAAATATAAATACAAAGGACATACAAAATTTTCTACATAATACCAGTATACAAAGAGATGATTCATTGTACTTTAAACCAGGTAGTTCAAAAATGTCTAGGTCATTATAAACGACAAATGTCTAGAGATTAGATTATATTCTTAACCGGACAATTTCCGCATATATTTCACGGATTGATCGACATTAAATTCAATTTCGCCATTTACATGTTGGGTAAATGTTTCTGATTTTTGAATATTTTTGAAAAGTACCCTCATATACATACTGTCACATTGTCACAATCACCTCAAATATAATTAAATCCTTTTCTATAATATGTAGAGCTATAGCACTAAATTCTTTGGATTGGTGACAAGACGTGAATTACAGAAGCTAATAAAATTGACGATTATATAAACAAACAAAGAAATAAAATAATTTTTTTTCCAAATTAAGGGATTTATTTAAGCTACTTTCGCCATTTCTGTGAAATAGACATTAAAACTCAAAGCCCTTTCTTTATGAGCGCGCTAATCTTGATAGATAAAGACTTCAAAACTTAGTGCCGAGAATGTACTAGGCAGCTAGACTTTATAAAATTTATACAAAGCCTCAATATATAAGGGTTAAACGCAAGATTATGCATAATAGATCTATTCTGGTAGCAATGACTCTTGATCTCTAATAATAACAATCTAAATTAATTTTATATGAATCTATATTTATATGTTATGTGAATTGTCTGAATGGAATAAAAATTAAAGATCAATAAGAAGTATCTGAAAAAGTATCTATTAGAATATATAAAAATGCAATATCAAATCAGATAGATAAACATAATTTTTTTACTTTTTGAAAAGTAAAGTCGAATCGCAGCAAATATCTAATTGTTTTGATATCGCATAAAGTTCATCAACGTCGGAACAGTTTACTGAATAATATTTTTGAATAGCTTTAAAATTCAATGTTAATTTAAAATTTCATTCTTATTTGCATAGTTTTTTCAAGATCAAAAGTGACAAAAGAATTTGATATATTTCTAACAGAAATAAACACAATATTTTATTCATGAGAATTTTTGTTAAAAAAAGGTAAGGCGGATACAACATGTAAAAATCTGTCGCCGCATTTAAAATGAGATAGATTTGATTTTAAGTGAAGTTTAATGAATCTAAATATATTGTACTTTATTTAGTTTTATGATGTCACACTCAGAAATCGTAAAACGGTAATAAAATGCATAATAATAATTAAATTAAAAATAAAATTAATAATTACGAGTATAAAAAAATTATAGTGAAACCAAATAATATTCTATTAACGGTTTGAGAATAGTCTTATAAAAAAGTATTAGTATCATATTAGTATCATATATTAGTATCATTCATTAGATGTCATTCAGCTCAATGAAGCCAAAAGAAGGTACTGGACCTGTTTTATAACAATCGCATAAGATACTACTTCATTCAAAATTATACATGTCATTTAATTCAATGAATCGAAATAAAGATACCTCATCCGTTACTTAATAATCGTAAAATACCAGTTGGTGTTGAAACTAGCCGGAATCTACTTGTGTTGACCCTTTTGAGAATATTGAACGGCACTTGGTCGTCTGGATCGACGAGTGTGTCCAGGACGTAAATCCTACCGTTCTTGGAACCACAAAACACGAGTAGATAGGATAAACGAATGTTTAAACAAGATTTATACAAAATCTCTCATTTTCAGAGTCATTAATTTCGTAAGGTGATAGTTAGGAGCGTATTTAAGTAAGAAACTATAAAATGTAACTTATAATATAATTACACAATTTGTTTTTAAATAAAACTCCCTATAAAATAACTAAAATTAACCAAACCTAATAACTATCTACAACAGTATTTCCTAGCCTTTTTCGTGCTAATCCTTATCTATTGGTGATATTATCAAAGTAGAAATCAAAATCTTTTTTTTTTTGTTAGTATAGATTTTCTCATTTTTTTTCTCGTCAATTGAGGTAAATGGCATATAATCAAGACTATTATCAAATAACATATTTATAATTTCGAACTACCTACCAAAGAGGAATTTCCTCCTAAACCGTAAAATTGTCCCTATGTGGTGTATATTTCCCACGTTGGGGAACTCTGACCTATAAAATATGAAAAGTCGTGAAGTTAAAATTATATACACATATGAACCTGACAAAATAAAACTGTTGTTCAAAGGTACTTTCAGAGGTGATATAATACAATTAAAATGCAGTAACATTAAAAAAATTAATTTAAAAAAACATTCACATTAAAATTAATGAACTTACTGTGTTTTTATGACTTAACTGTTAAATATATTAAATATTTTTGTTTATAAATATAAAAATATATATTTAAATTATTGCACATTAAAATTCTGTTACGTTAGTAATTTTTAAAATTTCTTGAATTTATATTATTTTTTTAATTAACCTTCAAATAACGACAAAATCTCTCTTTTTATGAGATTTCAATTTAAATAGAAATAAAAACACTATAATTTATTATTTATATTTAAAAATAGTTTATATTTTAATTAAAATAATTGTTCCAATATTTCGACTGTCTTCGACAGTCATCTTCAGGGACACTAAAACTTTGGATAATGCAAAAATCTTACATGAAGAAAGAAACCATTATAAAAGGTGCTTTCTAGAAATGCTCTCAATACTTCAATCTCCTAATAGTATAAGACTAAATTATACAACGGACAACTGTACTCAGACTTATAGAAATATTATAAACAAATGACACAGGATGTTTGTAAATATTTTATAATTTTTATTTTTATTTTCTATTGTTGTTTTTCTTGTTGTCATTATTATTATTGTATTTACTGTTAAGACTTTTCTTGTAATTTTCCGCTATAAAAATGAACATTGTACATATATTTTGTTTCGTTCAGTTTCCCTGAAGATGACTGTCGAAGACAGTCAAAATATTGGAACAATTATTTTTAATAAAATATAAACTAATTTTGAATATAAATAATACATTATAGTGTTTTTATTTCTATTTAAATTGACCAATTAGCCCGTTAATAAATTATTATATAAACACTATTATCGAAGAAAACAAATGGAAATTTCGCAGTTTCAATCTATACGACTACACTCAATCCCAACCTATAGTTTTTAACCCAATTTGACAATTGACATTTCAATAAATGTGAGTAAATAATATTTATATTAAGAAAACAAAAATGAAATTGTAAAATATTCAAACGAATTTAAAAAATGCAGTCCAAACAATTTATATACGAACTATAAACTAATTAAAAAATTTGAATATTTCTTAAGACCATTGATGACCACTAATTTGCAATATTCGAAACAGGATTGTGTGCTCAGCCAAATTTTAATAAATTAACTTAAAATTTTTGTTGTCTTTTCATTTCTATTCGAACCCTTTTTACATTTAAATAGTTTATTTCATGGTCAACTAAATTTCAATAAATTAACTTAAAATTTTTGTTGTTGTCTTTTCATTTCTATTTGAACCCTTTTAACATTTAAATAGTTTCTTTTCGTCATAAGACCCATCACTTTCGGCAAAAAAAAAAAAAATTAACATTAAAATACTTTTATTTTTTTATTCTGCTACCGAGCTGATTACGCAAGATTGTGAATGCCATTTCAGTTAAAAATAACAAAGCTTTCCTGCATGAAATAATATGTTGTATTTAAGAAGCTTAAAGACATTAGATTAGACTAGATTAGAAATTCATTTCTATTTTTTATAAATTTATTTTTTATAAATCTATTTTATACAAATCTATTTTCTACAAATCTGTTTTCTATAAGTCTATTTTCTATAAATCTATTTTCTGGAAATCTATTTTCTATAAATCTATTTTCTAGAAATCTATTTTCTCTAAGTCTATTTTCTATCAATCTATTTTCTATAAATCTATTTTCTATAAATCTATATTCTCTAAATCTATTTTCTACCAATCTATTTTCTATAAGTCTATTTGCTATGTCTATTTTATATAAATCTATTATCTATTAATCTATTTTCTACCAATCTATTTTCTATGTGTATTTTCTATAAATCTATTTTTTACCAATCTATTTTCTATAAGTCTATTTTCTAAAAATCTATTTTCTTAATAAATGTAATGTAAAAAAAATTAGAAATTAAGTTTTTAATCAAAGATAGATACTTTAAACTATAAACAAAAAACATGGCTAATCTATTAAAACGTCACACATTGTAGAAGAGAATTTACATGACATGACAAAATAGTGTTTTCTAATAATATTGAAAACATTTAATAAAATAAATTGGCTAATCTATTAAAACGTCACATATTGTAGAAGAGAATTTACATGACATGACAAAATAGTGTTTTTCAGTAGTAATGAAGAGATTCAATACTAATTGTTGACTTGCAATTCAGCTCCAACACCCATTCGAATTTTATCGCTTTTTTATGACTTAACAAAATATTATTGCATTATATATATACTTAAAAATAATATCACATACTAGAAATGCCGCTTCATTCCATGGTTACATAATAAATAAAAATTCGTATTTAAAATGTACTTTAATTTTGGTTTGATGTTGACTTGCTTAAACGTTATCTATACTGTGAAATAATAATACTTGAAATATTTTATGCTTTTCATGAAATAATAACTTCGTAATCACAAACAAAAATTATTTGATAATAAACGGACAAAATTTATTTGAATATTTTTTTTTAATTAAATAAAGTTCTATTTCAATTATTTATAATTATAATTTAAGATACACGTGGTGGTATTGAAATGAATCTAAAATAAAAGTGCAAAATTTCACACGCCTTCCACTACTTATCTATTTAAGTACATTACCTAAGAAGAGATACTGTAACGATACTATAATTGGAAAGTGGAATCAGTTACATGCACTATCGTTTTTTCTTATTTAATTAAGAACATTAAGAGCAAATTATTCATTTTTATTATATTATTAAACGCTTTTAGTTGTAAAGGCAAAAATATTACTTCAAACTTTAAAACGTTTTTATTATAAGTATTATGAACAGGTTGCTTATATAGAAAGTGTAAGTATGGATTAAATAATAGATGTATCTATTATATATATTATACATATCTATTATATATATTATATATATCTATTATAAATATTATATATATCTATTATATATATTATATATAATATACATATATCTATTATATTTTTTTTATTATATATTTTATTATATTATTATATATATTATATATATATATATTTATATATATTATATATTATTATATTTATATATTATATATATATTATATATTATATATTATATATTATATTATAATTATATATATATATTATATGTTCATATGTAAATATATATAGTATGTAATAAAAATTAAAAACTATATCACTTTGCACACAATATAGAAAAAAGCCTGTTTCTGAGATTCAGTTAGTTCCTGTCTAACTTTAATACGTAGTATATTCTTTAAATATGATGCAGTAAGCACTAAATACTCAAATAAAAAAAATTACTATAAGTAGAAGATAAGATTATAAATACCATTATATGCAGTGGATTAAAATGTATGAATAATTGCTCACAATACATTACAACATCCGATTGAATGATATCACGATTGATTTTAGATTATAAATACATAAAATGACCTATCAACTTTAATAAAATATCAAAGTTCAGAATTGTTTTTCAAAATCGGAATAATATAGTACTAACAAAATTCAAAAAGACTATTTGACATAGCTCTAGTACAACAGATTAAGTGCAATAATAATTTAGTTCATATTCAGTACTTCTAAATCCGTAGCAGTCATTATTCTAGGTTCGATTGAGTGATATCACGATTGATTTTAGATTATAAATACATAAAATGACCTATCAGTTTTAATAAAATATCAAAGTTCAAAATTGTTTTTCAAAATCGGAATAATATAGTACTAACAAAATTCAAAAAGACTATTTGACATAGCTCTAGAAAAACTTCTAAGCCCGTAGTAGCCATTATTTTAAGTTCAGGCAATGTTTAAAAAAAACCCCGTTAAATAAATAAATAAATAATTAATACTTTAGAATGTGAAGAAGATAGAGTAAATGTATCATGAACGCCAGTGATCATCTTTTAAAATAACAACTCTTATATCTTCAAATATATCTATCATGAATATATAAAAAAAATACAATAAATAAATTAAAATTAAATAATTACGTTTGCAATGTAAAATACTCAACGTCATAAAGCGAAAATTACTCATTTAATTAGGTGCTAGTTCAGAGTTTAACGTTGTTTATAAACTTTGAATAGTTTTTTTTAATCGTACTCATGTTAGACAGATGAATAAATTACTAGTAACAGCATTTATCGTAAAAGACATGATCACTTAACCTATATATAGTTAACTCAATATAATAAGCTATAACAATACAACCTCGCTAGCTGACTGAACCAATTTTAGTGTTATCTTAATAACTCGGATAGCTACTTTAATGTAAGCATTGAGGATATCAGATACACATTTAATGAAGTGGGAACCTGCAGTGAATAGACGTCTTCTAGTAAAGACAAAACGGTGGCAGAGTAAATAAAAAACATATTCATTTTTCTTTTTTCACACACAGCTTTGACAGCAATGGTTGTAAGGATCCCTGCATGCCTACTTATTAGATATTAATATATTGGGTGCTTTGTCCTTATGTGATCGTACGTGGCTTAGCATCAGTGTTTTCCATGACACTCTTGGTCAATTATATTTAAGTGTCGTAACATTTAACCAAGACCTAATAAATAGTTGTGCGACTTTCTATTAAATACATTAGTTCTAAACTATCTAGATATGTACCCAAGACCAAACATCATATGAGATAAATCTGTTAATACATCGTTATCACATTCAGATATACCATATTTCGATATAATGATCTATGTTCTAAAAACGTAAATTAAATATGAAATTTTTAGCAAATTTTTTATTGTTATAAAGCCATTTCAAAGCACAATGGGCCAACAGGCCTAAGTGAATCCACTAGTGATCGCCGGTATAACCTAACCTAAAGCCATTTCAATGCAATATGCATTTTAGATCTCTATATATATTTGTTTCTTTATTTGAAAATCAAATATAAAATATAGGCACAAATACAGTTAACCTGGTACATGTCTTCATTATAATTAGTGATGAATTAACTTTAATAATAATATATTCATACAAAACTTAATTATACTTTAATATTCAATGGTTTTTGTCCATGTGGTTCTCGTTTTCTAACTTATTTAATACAATAATTAAGGTTTATTAGTTTCTTAAGTCGTTCTAATAAATACAGTAAATTATGTATTTATATATATAGTATATATATATAAATATACTTTCATTTTCTTTCATAAATTTTTATTTTTTTCCTTTGTATTATGTGCTCTCTTCAATAGGGTGAAAGTATGTTTTTTTAAGATGCCATGTCTGAAGCACATGACAGCCAATTAAACAGCAAAAATGGACTGAACGACGATTTAACTTAGCTTTCGACAGTTACCTTAAATTTTGTTTTAAAATTTACCTCAAAAATGTTTCAAGAACTTTTTTCTCTTTACTCTTTTTGCCCTTTCATATTAAAACAGCACTTAAAATACAACTGATACAACCTGTTGATCACTATGTTCAATAAAAAATTATATATCAAGAGTTAAATGGACAGGTATTGCATAGATTTTTTAATAAAGTTAGGGTCTCAAAGCGTAAATTTACTACAAATAGATCTTTTTTGATGCGAAATTCATTTTTTTTGTATATAACATTAGTCACTTATACTATTATATATAACATTAGACGAATATTCATTACATATATTAATATGTCATAAAAATTTAACATTTAACTGTGCACAATTTCTGTTTCATTTTTTTTTTTATTGTTTCCTTATTCACATTATTTTTTAAAGAGCTGATCACTACTTATAATCAACTCAAATAACGCCTAAACTGTATTTTAATCATGTTTACGGAATCATGTATAATTTTTGTCGTGTGAATGGGATATGAGTGAGTGGCATGCTTAATAAAAACTAAACAAATAGACGATGGCATGAGCTGCAAGATTGTAGTTGGGAAATACATTTGAGATAGCGTGTTAAAACTTCATATAGAGCTTCAAGTTTTAATTACTGATATCGTATTAATATAATATGAATGATTACAGGCAATATTTTAAAATCAATAAAATAATAATGATATGATAAAAGTAAAAGGTCATTCAGTCTCACAATTGAAACGTAATATAAAAATATGTAATATGAAACTTCAACATATTGAAAACAAAATATTAATATAAACATATAAAAACAAATTGAATAAGCTAATAATGAATTGTATTATTAATTCCGCAACTAAAATAATTTCTTTTCTTTTTTTTTGTTAAAACTGCAGGGGCGAATCGTGCCGGGTCACGTAATCACAAAACTTTTTTTCACTTATCATCTTCATGCGTTGTTTATTTAAGTGAATTTTATATATCGGCAAAGCGGTATTTGCATCGAATAAGCAGCAAATTAAATAAATTTATTTCGTTATCAAATCTTGAAAGTTAAATAGTTTAAAAATTGGCGATAATTTCTACTCAAAAAAAAAAAAATGACCCGTAAAACGGAGTAAGGTGATGAACGATGTCAACAAAGAGAAATGTGAATCTGAACATAAAATGAAACAATGAACTTAGTTTCTGACCACATATAAATTTAAATTAATAACTTTGACCCATACTGAATTTTTAATTAAAGCAAAAACTAAATATTAATACGATTAAGCGCTTAATTTCAATATGTTTCAGTAGCGAAGGCAAAATCCATGTACTTTGATTTGTAATATTTTTAATTGTTACACTCAACTTTGGTTTTTGTTGCGCCTGTCTATGGAAATGTTTATTGAAAAATTGAATTAGAATTAAAAGAATTAACCGCAATTAGACGGAAAATTAAAACGCCACGTTCAAAGTCCAAAACTTAAGTTTTTTAGCTTTTTAAGAAGTGCCATGTAGTTAACTGTCTAATATATTCAAGATATAATTATTCGCATTGTCATTTGGCCAACGAAAATTAAATAAAACAATGACTTTTGAAAAAAAGATACGCAATATCTATTGTTTTTATCTGTTAAAATCACGACACTATACATACACATATACATTTTTTTGAACTCATATACACATAAATTAAGAATTTACTTACTTCGTTAAGGAAAGAAGTCACATCGTATACGTTATTATGTATAACTATCCAGGTATCCTTGTTTGTATTATGTTCGGCGATTTGTTTACGAGTGTAAGTTTTAACTTCTTCCGACATTTTTATTATTTTTAATATTAAATTGTATATATAAAAATAGGTTAACTAAACTAGTAGTTTTCTGTGGCACAAGACTAGTTATACGCCTCTCAGCTTTGTGAATATAAATGGAATGTGAGACATTCTTGTGGTGTGGTTTTTACGACACCACTGACAAATTTGCCCGAAACAATTTACAGCGAAAACCAAAGCAGTGTTGTATTTTTTTAAAAAATGCATAAAAATATTATTAAGGCCGTGTAAGAGTACGAGTAAATTGCGGTAAAGTAAATTTAAATATCCTACGAATTTTTTTGCACTGCACTTATACAAATATTTATTTTTTGATTTATTTATTATTTTTGGTTAAAAGTTTTCAAATTTATTTATTTATTTATTAAACATCTTATGAAATTTTCACAATGGTATTATCTAATTCACCTAATTTTTATCTAATTTACCCTACTCGTAATTCTGGTAAATATCAACATTCCCTGCCATACCAACATAATTTACTATTTTCCTCAATATACCATCAATTTATAGGCCGTATGCAAGGCCTATATAGAGCATTATTTTTTAATTTCAAATTTACGCTTTATTTTCACTTAAAAACCACCAATAGCAATGAACTGTCAGATGTTAATTTTTAGTTTGTAAGTAATTTACAAATTCTATACATTACCACTAGATGGCAGAACTAGTTTTTGTAATCCATGTAAAAATTTAAAACTTTAAAGCTTGATGTTTATTGAATAAAGCATAATCATTAGTTCCTATCAATTTATGTATAAAAGTAAAATGATAAAAATATTATATATTGAATTGAATTTTAACGATATAACAATATAAACTATTGTTTTCAATAGAGAGGTATTTCGAATAGTATTAAATTACAACAATAAAATTTAATTTTTTTTAATTATATGAATATTTGGCTGATCATGAAGCTGTTTTAAGTATTGCCAAATTTTCGTCATCAATGGTCTGGAAATTATTTCTTATATATAATTATTCGTAAATAATATTTTAAGACTGCTAGTACCAAGAATCAAACTCGTGCCCTGCCAAAAATATTATTAAATATAATGATATATGCATTGACGCTTTTAACAAAAATAGTTTCCAAGTAAACTTATTGTGCTAAATTCACTATAACGAAAATTAAGATATCACAAAAAACTTTTTATTTAGATATTTTTAACATCAAATTTTTAAAAATTTGTCCTAAAGAAAATGTATATAATTAATTTGGAACGGAATTGATAAACTGTTTTTAATGTGTTTATTTTAACTTTTATGTTTAGGCATTTTATGTTCATTGGATTATACTTCTGATCTTGTATTACTTTTCATTTTTCTTGAACTATCTGAAATCTTAAGTTAGATTTATCTAACTTTTTTATGACATTTCCTTAATATTTTAATATAGTTATGGTTTAGTGATTTCCTATCTTCTCAAGGCATTTTCAGCTCCAGTATTTAAAGCATTTTTGCCGATAGCTTTCTTCAGGTATCTTTAGATAGAAAATTATTTCTGGTACATCTGGAGACTTGAAACATTTGTATTAATAGTCCACGAATTTTTTATTTCTAATTTCCTTTCAAACATTAGCTGAATTAATTTTATTTTTTATTTGAATTTAGTTTCTTATTATAAAAACTGCTTCTGTCTTCTCTTGACCTTCCATTTGTTTGAAATATTATGCTTCTTCTTTGAAAATCTTTCAGATATTTTTATGATTGGGTTCTTTTTATGAATGCATAATACAAATGTCCTCAACACGTACAAACATTGATCTTTTTATATTTTCATATATTCACTACGTATAGTTTACACATAAATAACAAAAACTGCGCTGCATAAGAGCTTCACAATTTAATCTGAAATTTTTTTCATTTTATAGGAAATTTCCAGTGAATTAGTTTAATTTCAATTGAATTCTTTACATTCCATTTTGACAATATAGAATATTTTTTCAATATCGAATAGTTCCAATCGTGCAGCTTTTTGCGATCAGTGCTTTCAAAATTTACACGAGTTGATTATAAAACATTTGTAAACTTTTTCAAAAACAGTTTTATTTAAATAATTGCACTATAATCAAAAACGATTCAAAATTTTTTAAATATCTTTAAACAAATCACTTTTCAGACAACTTGTAAACTTAATGATTGTTCTTCTGAAAGTACTTGTAGCGCATTGTCGTAACGTACAAATTTATTTATTTGGAATGTGCTATCTTCATGGTAATCCGCATCAACAACAAACACATCTACAACCTTATCGATTGTGTACTTTTCCTGCAATAACTTATTTATTAATATAAGTGGAGATATTTTAATAAGACCCAGCCTATTGGGACATATAGTTAAAGGGAATTCATTGCTCTGCCCTGGATCTAAATTTCCTATTGAAAACTGTGCACTTCCAGTATAATCACACTTATTACTTAGTTTTGTCTCCAATTTAACTACGAGGTCCATCGGACGTTCAGTGGTATTTGTTACGCGGCATTGAAAAGTGAAAGGTTCACTTATTTTAACAATATTCTCTGCATCGATGATTTCTAAACGCACATCTTTATATTCAAAAGGCTGAAATAACAGTTTTATAATATTTTTGTAAAGCAATAATTGAGTTAATAATAAAAACTCACTAAACGCTGCAATTGACTTGTTTGTAAGCGACCTTTTTCGCCAAGATTCGAACGCCAAACTATATCAAGTTTACCCACAGCACTCGCTTGTCTAAGTTCCTTGATATCTTTCGCAATACTTGGTTTTGGCTAATTAAGTAGAACATTTTAAAAGATTTCATGGCATGGAAACTAAAGAATTTAAAGAAATACCTTAATGCAATAAAGAAATTGACAGCTATTGTTTGGTTGCAACATATTTTTTGTGGAAAACACTGACTCTCCATTTGGCAGAGTATTTAAAGAAGTAACAGTGTAGTGTTCTGAACTATCTAATTCCACTTTCTCCAAACAAAAGGGTCCAGTTGTTATGTTTTGTATCTAAAAATGTATGTTTTATTTTTTTTTAATTGATTAACAATTTAACGAATTACCTGCGCCTCTAAATAGCATTCATCCATTTCAGCATTAATAAACTTGGTTTTTACATCAAGTGGTTTAAGTACTTGAAATTTAAAAAATTTGCGAAAATTTTGTGGAAATCCAGCAAGAGTATTGTAATTGACTTCACAAACTAAACTAAAATTAAAAAATCATTTTTAATCAAATATTTAAATATTTTAAAAGTTTATTTACATATGAGTGCCGATTTCTTTAACTTCATAGCGAATAACATCATCTATTGTTTCCTCTGGTCCCAGCAATACAGATTGTGTTTTCTTTTCATGCATTAAC
>NC_051847.1:63498569-63506898 GCF_002237135.1 Teleopsis dalmanni | reverse complement strand
CGTTTCTATATACAACAAGTATAATTATACTAATTATAGATATCAACAATAACAAAAGTTGCTGGTATTTACGCATCTCTAACAACAAAAAAAGCCGACAAATGTTTATAATTACATGCGTTTGGCACAATAAAAACTATTTTGATATTTGTTTTCTTCAATGGGTAATAAAACTGCATTATGAACAGGGTCGTTATTTACAGCTGTTTACTTCTACATTAAAAAAAAGAAGAGTTAAGACTTAAATTTATTAAAATTGAATTAAATAAAAGCAAACGATATAAGGCCTGTTCCAGCTACTTATAGTAAAACTCGAGTAATATTCAAGTAAAGTAACATCTGAGAGCGCAACACAAATAATATGCCAAATTACTCTCATGGAACAGCTTTGCGTAAAATCTGGTAAGAACACCAGAGCCAGAGTGCAAATAAACGATACAATGATTCACATATTACACAAATTATAAAAAATGATTTTTATTTTACATGTTATAAGTCTGTTCCACGAGCTACTCGTAGTAAGTTTGAGTAACACTGTGTATACACAAGTGCGTACATTAAGCAAATTTTCGAATAAATGAGAGCATCTAAGAGAGCGTAACATACCTGTCGAAATTTGAAAATGCTTCACAGACTTTACTCGTACATTTTATTTCAAGTAAAATTTGTTTGATGTGGGAATCAACTGTTTTGGTTTGAGTTTAAATTTTTGTATTATTTATTTGGGTGTAACTGGTGTTCTCACCAGAGTTTACACAAAAATGTTCCATAAAAATCTGTGTAAAGAGCGTAATTTGGCACTTTATTTGTATTACGCTTTCAGTTTGTACTTTACTTGTATTTTACTTGAGTTTTACTACTCGAGGAATAGACCTATTATTACAGAAAAATTTTAGAATATACGTATTCTATGTTATCAATTACTTTGAAAAATTTTTTTAGGCTATGGCGGCATCCTCTCTAGTGTCTTTCGTAATGTCATAGCCGCTGTACATATTTTTTTGCAAAATGAATACTCGCGTACATACCTAGGTATCAGTATTGTTTTGCTTTTCAGTTTGGCAGGTTCGTGATAAAATGAGCGTCTTATTCAAAGTACAAAACAATAAATTTAAAGATGGAAATTTGTTTAATAAAAGAGTAATATGTAAAACATCATCAAAAAATATTGTGGCTTTTTGCATTTCGCAAGATGCTCCATATTTCGGTACCAGCAATTATGTATTCGTGTGCGATATTATTTCACCGTGGCATTTCTTTAAAGTGACTTGCTCAAAATCCGAAGTAAACATTTTGGAATGGAATGCTACCGGTGAATTACTTGTTATTGGTTATCGAAGTGGTGAAATTGAAATATGGTCCCCACATAACCAAGTGCTCAATTCCTGGAGTCTCGTATATAAGGCTTTGCTGTCGAATGAAGAAATTTTAGATTGTAAGTTTTTTCACAATGGAAAGGCTACGTATTTTAATACATTAAAACGGGATATGCCAATTTATACTGACAAATTTGAACGCAGTGACTATCGTCCGAGCTTAACTCAATTTGGCAGTTCGTTCCATGAAGGTTGTCTAATATTAACATCTTCGGGACTACTTGGTGCATTTATCATACCAAAACTCAACCATTATGGAGAAAACGCTGTCAGTCAACCAACTCTCGAATTGAATGTAACAACGCAAAGTATCGGCTTATCACGGAAATTTATAGCTACTAGTAGTATATCTCACTGTTCCAGTGGGTACTTTAATATCGCTATTAGCTATGGTGCCAAAGAACATCTACTCCATTGCTTTAAAGTAAGCCTGGCGGTGAAAAGTGATGACAGTATAAACATAAAGTGTGAGTCTTATTTAAATTTATTTTATTTAACAACTGAACCGAAGAGTATAAATCATGTACGTTGGGCGAAAATAAACAACGATGATATCATATGGCTTGCTTACAGTAGTGCAGAAGGCAAACATATATTGGAACAGTGGAATCTGAATAAAAAACCTCAAAGTGTACACAGAGTCTTACAAAAGAATAAAGGTGATTTTATATGTACGGAAGCTTGGGAAAGTGTTTCCAAGGTATTTTTTGCTGCTGAGATTAGCGACGTGTGTATATCAAAATTATTATGCGATTTTGTGCGATTATACATAGTTTTAAAAGATAACACTGTACAGATTTTAGAACCTGGTTTAAAAAAGATTTCTGCCATTGGTTCCGAACGCTTAAATGATGATCGACAAGTCGGAGGAAAATTTGTAGTTGGAGATGTAACTTGGCTAAATCAAATTTTAATTGTTTTTGATAATTATGGAAATTTGTATGCTCTACAGATACCTAATACACATCATGATAAAAACTTTATGCATAATACATTGTCACTGCAATTATCTCTACTGGAGTACAGCATAACGACGGGTATAGATGCAAGTGATGTGCTCATGTTAAATTTGCTCAATTTGGATATATTAATTGAAAAATTAACAGAAAACTTTGCAAGACAATCTGCATTTACAAGACATTTTTACTACTCAAACTTTTTATCATTGAAGAGTAATATGTGCAGAATACAATCAAAGCAACAAGATTTTGATGATCTCATTATGTTGCATGCTATTTCTATTACGTTCAAAAGTCTATTAAGACCTTCTGATTTGAGTTGTCATGACAAAGGTCCAGCGGATAATTTAGCAATTACATTGTCTGAACCATTGGCTGATGTTGATAAAGTACTATTTAATTTAGATGCCAAGGATTTTACAGTCGAGCCATTAACTCTTCAAAGTCTACAACAACTTATACAGTGGGTTACTGATTTAGCACTTACTATACTTAAAAAACTACCAGAAGAAGTAATTAAATCAAAAACGAAAAAACAAGGCTATGATATTAGCAGAGATATTGTTGCCATTAGTAGTATAAGGGAATTATTGGTAATGATACGTATATGGGGCTTATTAAACTCCCAGTGTTTACCGATTTATACAAAATCTGTGGAGAATACTGATGTACTTTCACTTTTATTCAGACTTCTAACACGGTTAGCACAAAATACTTCCGATCCAGATGAAATGCTTATCGATGAATGTAGTACTCTTTCAACACAAATTCTTATACCATCAAAAAACTTTCATCCATCCACAACACTACTTAACACACATATATTAATGATGAAACCATTATTATTTTCTACTGATAAAGAGCCAGTTGGTTTACAAGATGTATATTATGATGAAGTGGTTTTTCAAAACGGTATAAAGGATGGAATTTATAACATAAATTTGGGTTGCATTAAGACTCCTGTTAAGAAATGTAACCGATGTGGATGTGTAAATAGCATGGCAAAAATTGGAAAAACCTCAGCATTGAAGAGTTGGTGTAATCGTTGGATATACTGCCATTGCGGTGGAAATTGGAAATTAGCTTAAATTAAGTTAGCTTATATAAAATAATTTTAATTTTTAACAAAAGCATATTTTTTAGTTTTAAATGTTTAGTTTTTAACAATATATTGTTTATGGCAATAGTACATATAATTGTAACATAGAAATGAAAAGGAAAATGCTAAATTTCATGCAGTTTTAAAAGTTGATAACATAGTTCTCAATCTTTAAATAACTTAAGCCAGTCAATCTATTTATTATAAAATTTTTGAATGGACGGATTGTGTAATATGGATAAAAACAACTAGTTTCAATTTTCCATTCGCCCACAAAATCACTTTATTCTTTTTTATCTCATCCAATCCAATTACTTTTGTGCCTTCTTTTTATACACATTAAATTTAGCATTTTCCTGTAATTATCGACAACTTACCTAATAAAAGTATATATATTAAAACAAAAATAAATATTTTTAAAGTTTAGTAAAATAGAAAAAATTGTAAACTAAAACTTAAATGCTTTTATAAGAAATAATTTGCTTGGCTACGGGTTATACTAAAAACTCATACAGAAAAAAAATATTTATGTAATAATATAGTAGATAAATTATTTAAAATTAAGTAAGACGGTATAACTAAACAATTTTTAATAAATATAAATATTATTTAAGCATTTTGTTTTATTTTTCAATTAATATTGATTGTAAAGAACTTTACACTTCCAAAATCTAAAAAAGTAAGGATAAATGAACATACTGCATGCTATATCAGGCGGATAGTTAAGAGAGCAATATTGAATTAAAACTCGTAAAACTGTTTAAATATACTTAGTATTTATACAAGTTAGGTTAGGTTATAACGGTGATCCTAATGATTTACTTAGGCGTTACTTACTTAGATCTTCAAAAATAAAGCTCTTATCATCCTTTCCATAATAGCGACAGAAATGATTTTGATGAAAAATTCAATCTTCAAGCATGGTACCCTAATCGGCAAGTAGTTATCTAATATTAATTAATTTTCCACTGGCTTATAGTAACCAGCTTTTATTTTAATTTATGTAAGGAAATGGGTTTCAGGAGCAATCATCATTAGTTAGAATAGTTTTAAGCCATCTGAGTTTTGTTTGGCAGCATAATAAGCCAGATATAGATGAATTTAAAAGATAACTTAAATTCAGTGGCGTATTCAAGGGATGAGATAAAGTGGTACATCTTTATTATTGCTAGGATACAGAAATTTATTGATTTGAACAAACGCTATTAAAAAGAATTTTTTTTGGTATATAGTTCCTTTAGAAATTCTAGCTACGCCAGAATGGAGCTGCTAATTTCGATAAATATTTATCGTCTATTTTAAAATTTCTATAAAATATCAAGCATATAACTCAAACATTGAAAGTAGAAACATTGCAGTAGAAAAGAGTACATAGTGGTGTAGTATAAAAATAATTAAAAAATAACTATTATTTATATATGTATATTTCTTTGTATAATCATCAATTTGAATCATCAATGAATTTGTGATAAAACCTATGTTGTGTTCTTTACTGTAAGAGCTTGTTTGATTGTCTAAAACTCATTTAATTTGAAATATACATAATAAACTATCTATCATAGGCATAACTAAGAGTGTATGTGGGCAAAGATTCCCTCTAAAAGTGTGATCATAGTAACATTTCATAACGAAAAGAAGTGCCAGGCAGAATGGTCCCTTCTAAGTATAACGGATCAATAGCAAATGTATTGAGAATATGTATGTTCATGCAATTATGTGGCAATAACAGACAAATTTAATAGAATAATTGTTAAGTTATTTATTATTTTAGTAGAATGTCATATTCTTCTGTTGTTGTTGTAACCCGCAGGTATCTGTTTGTGTAGTCCCTTTTGGATGTGGCGAACGGCACTTGGTCTTCAAGGTCGACAAGTGCCACTGTTCTTTCTATTCTTTTCTGATTTTTCTTTAGAGGAAATTCTTCCTCTAAAATTTATTCTTTTTGCTCTTCTGATTTTATGTATTGGAGAGTTGCGTCTGTTTTCTATCTATAACATATCTTGGTTACGTTGATGATATACATATAAAATGATTTATTATAAAATAAGTTAATTATTGAAAAAATTTATTAAATATCATATTTAATTATTTTATATTACTTAGCGAAATTTTATCTACTTTTATGCTTGAATGTTTCATAGCATTTATAGTCTGCTTGGAATAATAATATTTACTTTATATTTATTTTTAATAAATAAAACACATTTCAATAACACATCACACAATTTTATTTGGTTTAATATAAAAAAATTAACATAAAATAACAATAATATACAACAATACAATAAAAAAAATATATTTTTTTGTTTTTAAATAAGATCAATTTGTTTTTATGATTAGTTATTATCACGCTGAAAAAAAAAATCAAAATTGAACTATTAAAAAAGTATAAATAAAACATGAAGATATTTTTAATATGATATATATGATAACACTTATTTATTTATTATTATTGCTATTTTCAGCATTTTTAATTATATAATTTTTATATTCACAAACATATTGCTTTGAGGCTTACATATAGATTAATAATAATTTTTTTTTTTAATAATAACAAAAACAAAATTAATATAATATGTAAATGTGTTTAAATATCCATATGCAAAGTGTAAGAAATATGAAACCAATCCTTTTACCAATATAATATATTCATTACTTGTATTGGATGCAAATGCGTTTGACTAATCCGGCTCCCAATAAATTTTATGATTTTGCTAATACGTGCGTGAAAAAATTTTACCCTTTATAAAAAAAATAATTTATGTGATTTTCCAAGAAGGCACGGTGTATGAAATAAAAACTTACACTATTGATTTCATAATAAATACAAAAATATATTTACCTGTAAGTAGTGATTTAATAAGAATGCAAATCCAATACCTAAACCGAATGTTATGATATATGATAAATATAAATTTGGGAATGGACGACGTTTACGTAGCAGAAATCCAAGCAGTGATGCTTTACGATCTGAATAGGGAGGATAACGTCCACTGTAAAAAAATAATTTAAAAAAAATATTAATATGTAAGAGAAAAATTTTAAAAATAAAAAATAACTTACGAAGCAAGCAATTCTCCTAAAGGTTTCAAATCCTTTCCAAGGCAAGATTTTTTATGTGTGAACGTATCAAATCCATATTTTCCATGATAACGTCCCATACCACTAAAACCAACTCCACCGAATGGTAAAGTATCAACTATATTTATTATAATAATTAATAAAAAAATATGATATTAATTAAAATTGGTATATTTTTATTTATAATTGCTATTAGTAGCAATACTACTGTATTATTAATGTGTTAATTTATTATTATATTTTAATTAGTTGAAAAAATTAAATACTTTTAAGCTTTATATTGTAACTAACTTATTAATAAGCATGGAATTTTGAAAATTAGTTTTGTTTGGAAATTTTTTGCTTTATAGAAAGTAGTAAGTAGCAAATTAGTATTATTAAAGCATTATGTTCAACTAAAAGTTAATATAAACAGTACTTATAATTATTATTATTTATAAAATAGTAAATAGTACTTTCATTTACTATAGCAAAAACTACATAATAATACCCATTAACCCACATAAAAGAAAAATATATAAATTAAGCTTAATCAAATAAAAAAAACTACGATAGCAATTATTATACTAAGCATAAATTTTTGAATTTTTCAAATTTAATTTTATTTTTAATAAAATAAAAAAATGTATTAGTCATGAAAATGTTTGTTTTTCTTTTAATTTGTTCCAATTTAAATATTTTTTTTGTTCATTATTGCAACACAAAATGTTAGCAGATTTAAGTGGAACAGTAGGATATAGTGGCAACCTAACCTAAATATTATTGGAGGAAAAGCAGTAAATTTATATGGTTAAATACTCTAAGTTTGGAAGTTATAAACGAACCGTGAGCATCGATAACAACAGCTTTGTAAGCTTGATAAGGCGATAAATTGAATATTAGTGGGGAATCACTAATATACAATTTAATATACAATTGAATTAGAAACCAGCCAGGTATTGATTTATAAAATGTTAAAATCCCATTTACAATTTAAAATTTCTGATATATTATATCGAAAAGTAATAAAATTATTTTATTTTTGAAAAATATATATAATATTTTTCAGAAATCCATTAATAATGATAATATTCAATATTAAAATACTTTTAATAGTTACACCGTATTTATTTTATGTATATATATTGTATATATATAATCACATCAGAATATATATAATTCCATATATTGCGACATATAATAATATATAATTAGACAAAATATAATTGCAAATGGTAAATAAAATTTAAATTTTAATTATTGTATAAAACGATATATATAGGATAATCAAATCAATACAAAAAATTTGATTAGATTTGGTTGTAGAGCTTCCTATAACAGGTGAATTATATCATTCAATAACCATTTTCACCGATAAACTTAATTTCTGGCACGTCTCAGGAATATAGCTTCATGTACACCAATTCATTTGCAAAAACTAGGTTAAATTTTTTTAAAATTGTTAACTATTTTAGTTCTTTAAAAACCAATCAAAATCTTTTCGTGATTTATTTCTAAAAAAAAATAATCATATAAAACTCTTGTCGTAATTTTCAATTTTTACCCGAAAAATTTTGAGATTTAACTTTATTATTCCTACTTTACTTAATCCGATAGATGTTCTCTTAATAGCTTATGTGATACAATTTTTTTTTTTAAGTTTATAATTACGTTTGTCAATATTTTAATTTACTTATTGTTGAATCCATATTTTTAAATATATTGTATCACTAGCATATACGAAAAAGAATTAAATATATATATATATAACTACAATAATAAATATGTTGTCATATTAACAAAGACATTTTGAAAAATTTATATGCGTATATATA
>NC_051847.1:63478166-63498469 GCF_002237135.1 Teleopsis dalmanni | reverse complement strand
TAATTTAAATAATGTTTCTATTAAAGTAATTATTATAAAAGCTCATAACTTAATTTATATTATATTTAGTAAAAAATGACCTCGGGGCTTGCTAATGCTTCGTACAAAAAAAAATATTATAATATTGCAATCAATTATTCTTATATACTAATTGAATAAAGTCCAATTTATAGTAATTGGTTAAATTGGTTTTTATATGTACAGATGGGAAGAGTCAACTAAGTATGCAGATAAAAAATGACCCACTTATAGTAGTATATACACGGGGAAAAATATAGAACTAAAAACCCGTTTACTGACAAAGCAGAAGGTACCACTAATACTAGAGGCAAAAAGCAAAGACTGACAGTCACTAATGTTCACTTCTGGAAATTTTAATTTCCATTAATTTTGCAAACATTAAATCAAATACAAAAATGCGATTATAACTATATATATATATGCATTCTAGGGCATTGGTAACCCTGAATATTTTAGGGTTTTTATTTTGTGTATAAAATTAAAGATATAGATGTGTTAAAGTAGTGATACCAATAAATAGGTCTCATAAATCCCACAACAGTTCATGGTTTGGTTTTATTGCAAGAGAAATTTTTTGGTTATGTAGCATCACATTATAGTGCTGTGATCACGTTATGGAGATGTGATCACAATATACTGATGTGGTGACTTTCCCTGTTTTAATTCTGTATACTTCTATAAAATTGATTACCAATCATTCAAAATATTGTACCGTACTTAGTTGTGGCAGGAAAACTATTATATTGTCAGTTGTTCCGACACAGGTCTATCGAAATCGCTTTAAAACTAGAACACTTAATACATATATTTTGTTTCAATGAGTCGAACACAACTTAAGCTTCTGTATAAGACTTCAGTATGTAAAAACCGGTTTTTAAGGAAAAACTGTTCAAAAATTAAATCAGTGATCCGGTAATTCCATTAATAAAAATGACGGTTAATATTTAGTTAGTTGAATTAGATTTAAGTCTGAGAGTCAGAGGTGCGATGAATGAATTAATTATAGACTCTAAAATTATAATGATAACGCTTGTAGAGTGTAAAAGATAAATGTTTTGAAATTAATAGAGCCAGAGTGTTAGTAATTGATTGAGCTTGGATTATTTTAATCCAGGATTTAGAGAATCTGAAAGGTTTTCGGAAGGTTTTCACAACATCGGAAGAAGTATTCCTTAGAAAAATTTAGAAAGTAATTATGTATGTCAGTAACTTTGGAAGTATTATAGATGAAGAAGTTTGTATAGTACTTGTCACTGAGACTTAACACAATTCTTGACAGATATGATATGCAATTAAATCTCAATAGTACGATATACAATATATAAAAACAAGACCTATTTGTTATAGAAGCATTACATATTGAAAAAAATAACATAATTGTATAATTGAATAAATTTTAAATTTATTTTTATTTAAAGAACTTTATTTCAGTAGTAAAATTTTCATACTTTAAAACATTTTATGCAGATACCATTAATTTTTTATTATTGTTTATTCACTCAACACGAAATACGAAATTAAAATTACATAAACTATTATTAATAAAAATTTAATAAAATATTTTTACAACTGTTGACAGTTTATTATAACTGAAGTCCTTGCTTTCTGATGACAAATAAAATTACAGTTTATTTGCTTTTCATATATCATTTTATATTCTACAGAAAAAACAATTAAAATGAATTTTATTATTGCTATAAGCCTTTTTAAATTTATCAACAGAAAAATGTAAATTGATATTTATAATTGTCAATTTAACAACAAATATTAATAATAAAGTATAATTAAATTATCGTTAATTTGAAATTTTATCACGTTATTTTTATCACTGTCACTCTGTCCGGGCTGTAATTTATTTATTCGTAATTATTTGCATTTTTGAGATACTCGTACGGGTCTTTTCGTGCTTGTAGGTGCGAATCCGATCTGCATAAAATTACAATAAAACACAATGTAGCAAACATAGTGAGTGGAAAAATGCCATAGATTGAAGGTACGATATAGTTTGAGACAGGTTTTTACTTTATGCACTTTTTAAGCTAATTTTTTTACTATAAGTTGTTGTTTTTTCAAATTCTAGTAAGGTTCTCTATTACAATAATTATATGTGACTTAAGAAAATGTTTCTGACATTATCTTTATTATGATGCGACAACGGTGGCATGCGCAAAATTCAAACTTAAATTAAAATCGTAGCGATTTTGACAGATCACTAGCTGTGTCAGGTACTCAAATTTAATTCAATTTGCTGAAAAAAAGAAGAAGAAATACAGGCAATTGATTGGCCTTTGCAAATGTCTTGGCCTATCCGGAATAAAAGATATCTATTTAAGAGCGTACGAAGTAATCAGCCTGGAGAACATTTTATCTTTTATGCCAGTCGCACAAATTGGATTTAAAAACTCAACTCTTCGAATAGTTGGATTAAGTGGTGCAAATTATGGATGTCACTGTCAGTCAGAGCTGTTAGAGAACGATAATCACATAATTATATTTGATTTCTTAATGCTTAATGCATGCGCATCCCATGCCTAAATTTACTATTTTAACGGCTTCCTTTTTTGACGATCTTGGTCAATTTCAGAACAACATTCTAAATAGAATTTCAAGCTTTGCCAAAAAAATCAAGATGGTTTTTAAACTTATGAGTTAAGAAAGTCGAACTCAAATATATAAGAATACGTTAACACAATGCGCCAATAGACGTCAGTGGATCCGTATAACCGCAGGTATATCCTAACCTAACTTACCAAACACACTACATTCACATGTAGAAAATGAAAGTATGGTTAGATTGGTCATACTTCATGATGGCATTCCTTATGCAGCACAAACTTGGAAACTGTAGTGTATAAAATATCTTAAAAGACCTTGAAGATAAAAAAGAAGGACGCAGCACTCTTAAGATAGGGCTGGAAAATAGCTTCTAGCCCCATAAAGCGTATTTCTTTGATCTAATACTCGAAAAACATAAATGTCTGTCAAGTGACTAAGAAAAATTCGGATAATAGTAGAAAGTAGTAATAATAAAAACAGCCAACATAAACAGAGAGGTTCTAGGATAATGGTATAAAACAAAGATCATACTTTCAAAATATAAGACTTGGAAAGTATAAATGCCAGTCGACTGATTGCGAGAAATTGGAATAATAATAGAAAGCAGTACTAATAAAAGCGGCTATAGTCAGTGAGGTCCTAGGATAATGGTATAAAATGTACCAACAAAGGACGAGTTTTCTTGTTCTAAGTTCCGGAAAGCATAAATGCCAATGTAATAACTATGAGAGATTCAAAGAACTATTTTGTAATAATATGATATAATATGTATATATAATATAATATAATAATATATAATATGTAATATAATATAATTGACATTTTATTAGATTTTCTTATTTAATTCTTTTTTTCCAAGAGTTGAACCTATCAATAATCTGTAGTCAGTTCAAATATAACTATCGCCTATTATCGATTGTCGGTATTATCAATTGTTTACCACTACTATTAAATAAATCGGATATGTTAAATATGAACTGCACTACTGTGGATCTAATCGATTTGACATGATCTTCTTTATTGTGATGACTCCCTAGACATTGGCTACTGCCAGCATTGCCAGCATAAATTAAAAGCTTTTCAAATGCAAATTCGAATTAATTACAAATTGATTTGGTTTAATATTTTACAAAATTTTTATTAAAATCTATTATTTATAGTCATAAAAATTTTAATAAATAATAATTAAGAAATTGAAAACAAATTATATATTTTATGCTTAATCTGCGGAACTAGTTTGAAGCCATTTTATTAAAAGCTGCATAATTTGCATAAATATTGATGAAATGTTGTAGCATTGCTTTTCGTTACGGATTTTAAAAGCAACTATTAAATATAATTGCAATTTGTAGTTTAAAGGGGCTTAAGCCAGTCAACTTAGCTTAAGCTCCTCAAGCAGCTCAAACATTTTAATGTGCGTAGAGCGGCCAATAAATTTCCATACAAATTTCAAGTGTTTAACATATTATCATGAACGAATAAATATCATTTTTTTTTATTTTTTTGAAGCTGTCGTTGCACATTTCAACATTAATTTGTGCAACAATAAATTTAAACATTTTCCTTCTACTTTTGCAGCCGCAACCGTTCCTTCCCCCTTTTAGAATTGCTTATTTTATTTTATTTATTTTTTTTTTTTTGTTTGAAGATATTTTTCAACGAATAAAATTGCAATTACAAAACGATAATGAACTCGTATAAAATGAACTAATTATGTCCAATGGCGAAGATAGCTATCTCAGGAAATGCCAACAATTATAATAAAAAAAACAGCAGCAACAACAACAGCGACAACAAAACAGGTATGAGCAAGAAACCAAACCAAACCACAGCAGCTGAAAAGTTGCGCTTGCCACTGGTACGAGTAATACTTTTGCTCGTATTATACGTATTGTTGTTGTTGTTGTTGCTGCTGCTGTTATTATTGTTGTTTTATTATTCGCCGCAATATGCAAGTGTTATACGACACAGGCAGGGCAGTAGTGCGCACATGATGAACCAGCATGTGGGCAACTGGTGTTGCCACTTAAAATGCATTATTTTACGCCTTCTTCAGTTGTCGCTGCAACTGTTGTTTCATATTACGCCAAGTACCATTGCTTGGTTATTAATGTGTGCATACAAGCCATTCGAATGAATGTATGATAACAATACAAGGCATTAGGCCGTCCGTCGTCGTCGTCGTCGTTGTTATTACTGTTTCAGTTATTATTGTTATTGTTGTTGTTTTTGCTGCTGTTGTGATACATATAATCCGCTTGTGGTTAAAATGATGTTCCTACCTTAAAGATAAGCTTGCTTAAAACAAGTAAAGGAAGAAAAGAAAAAAAAATAACAATAACAAAAATTATATATCACATCCCTGTCTCACTACAGTTGCTGTTATGAATTTTTGTTTTTTCTTTTCCATTTGCTTTTCCATTGCCTTAAGCTGCTGGTATTGCTTTATAAAACCTCATGAATAATTAATGTGGCTGCTGCTTTTGTCGCTTTTTTACTCAAACACCCTTTTTAATGTGAGCGCCCCTTGTACATACATAATTTATGTGAGCATTTAAATCCGCATTAAGTGGCAATGTGGACAGTTTGCAGAGCGCTATGTAGAGTTGTTTTTTTTTGGCTTTTCGGCAACTAGTTTGATTTAGTAATAATTAATGTATTTTATATTAATTTCAAAATTTGTCTTTAATAAGATAAATATTAAAGTTTGCAATAGTTTGTATGAAAATTAGACTATACATTGTGACCGAAAAGTTTTCGGAGGTTCTCATTTAAAATTCGCGCGCTGTATATTTTTCGATATTTTAAGTTTATGTAGTTGGCAGCACTGGTCCTTAATTACTATGCCAAAAATGAGCGCGGATCTGTCGGACAGTTCGTTTACGGCAGCTGTTGAAACCAGTTCACCTCAGTAGTGCGTTGCGAAAAAAACAATGGAAAAAAATATTGAACAAAGAGTTTGCATCAAATTTTGTTTTTCGAACGAAATTTCGTGTGCAGAATCGTTGCGAATGCTACAAAAGGCTTATGGGGAATCAGTTTTATCGAAAACTCAAGTTTATGAGTGGTACAAAGCCTTTCAGGACTGTCGTACGACCGTCGAAGACATGCCGCGTTCTGGACGACCTTCGACCTCTACCACCGACGAAAACATTGAAAAGGCAAAGGAAATCGTGTTCAAAAATCCTCATGTGAGTGTTAGAGAGATAGCACGAGAGCTAGGCATCGGTCGTGAGATGGCTCGTTTGATTTTGGTGGACAATTTGTGTATGCGACGTGTCAACGCCCGGCTTGTTCCGATTCACCTCAATTTGTTCAACATTATCAACGATTTTAAGGCCAAACATTCAATAAATACCATCGAACAGCCACCGTATTCACCTGATCTTGCACCGTGTGACTTTTTCCTGTTTCCCAACCTCAAATTACCACTCAGAGGAACGCGTTTTGAATCCATAGAAGACGTAAAACAGAATTCGCAGAGGGAACTCAAAGCCATACCGGAAAGCGCCTATAAAAAATGTTTTGGATGATTGGAAGAAACTATTTGTGTTGCTTCTAATGGAGGCATATTTTGAAGGAGATAAAATAAATATTGATGAAGATTAAGAATTTTGCGTTTTATTTAAAATTTCCGGAAGCTTTTCGGTCACAATGTATATGTATTTATAATAAAAATACATTGCTGATGACTATAGGTTATAGTCGAAATGTAGGTGTTAATAAAATAAATATTTTTAAAAATTAATTTAAAATATTGTGTATAATTTAATTAATTAACCAATAAGCTGGTTCAAAAATATATGGAATATATGCCTCTACAAACAGAATAGTATTGAAATTTAACAATTAAAAATAAAAATAAATTAATTCAATTATTCTACAGCTTGGTTTATGATTTTGTTTTAATATAATACAACATGTGGATTTTTCAAATAAAACTTTCACAGCAAAGTAACAAAACTCCAGAATAATCTGCGCACTTAAAAATCAAGTACGGCTTTGTATCTGTTGGCTACTGAACGCTGGCTCTGAGCTTCAAATTTGGCAGGGCATGAGTTCGATTCCTGGGAATTGCAGTCTCAAAAAATTATTAATGAATAATTAAATACAAGAATTATTTCTAAGACCACTGATGATGGGTATTGGGCAATATTCGAAACAGCTGTATGGTCAGCCAAAAATTCAATTAATTAAAATAATATAAAAAAGAATTTTTGTTGTTGTAGTGTTTAGTACTGTTCGAAAACCCTCTTCATAAAAATAATTATGTTCAAATTTAGCGCAGAATTTGAAAATGAAACTGATATCGATCCAAAACTGTTTTCTTCTTTTTTTAAGTTGTTTCAAAATATCAAAGAAATAATTTAATTTTTTATTTTTACTAATATGTGATATATTTATGTACATTTTTATTATATATAAGAAGTATTGAAAGGAGATCACTTCGCAAATCATAATGATGCTATTGTAGTAGTAGTTTTTTCCAATTTTTGGATGAGGCTGTTTTCAAATAAAAGGTTCAAAAAAAAATCCATGATTGTACAGCGATAAATAATTTAAAAAAACAAAAATCTGATGAATTCATAAATAATGTAATTAATATTTGGAAATTAAAACAATTCAAACAATAACAAATTCAACTAGAAAGTTTAAACAATATTTTTCAGCTTACATTTAACTGTACTCCGAAAACTTTCCAATGTACAATGGAAATGGTCAATAATAAAATATTCTATAAATTTTAGAGAAGCACCGATAACAAAATATTCTCTAAAATAATATCGTTGAAAATTATCATAATTTACAGTTCGGTACTGTTAATGGCACGTTAATGGAACTAAACGATCGTGTTTTTCTAACAAGCTAAACCTAACACTCAAGAGTCTGCTATATACATATGTCTGTCTGATATACTAGAAAGAATATTACAAAGTTCTTTTTAATTTTAGAACAGTTACTGTGCTCTTAAAAGTTATAGTAACGCAATATATCACCTCTCCGAGCATAGGTAAACTAATTTTTTTGTGAAGTGGACTACCTTCTGTCTCTATATCATGCTTTTCTAGAAGCAAGCTCTTGTTGGATTCCTAAATTTTTTTTATTGTTAGAATCACCAATGTTTTTGACTAATAAAAATTAAAAGCCTGACAAGCACGTAGCCAGAAAATGTATTTTGATGGGCTTAATACCACCGTGATCTTTCACGTTTTAATGATATGGAGCTATAAATGACTATTATTTGATTTGCAAGATAAAAATAAATAAGTGTGATAAAAAGGACTCTATATATATGTGAATGACTATATTATATATGTATATGAAAATCACTTGAATGCGTTTAAGGGACACCAAAAAATTAATAGAATAACATGGAATATATAATGGATTCTATAATAATCATATAATATTCCAGTAAATGGTTTGTGATGTGTGAAATTTTTTATTATTATTCATGAAATTTCGGTCATTAATATTCTATGATATATAAACTCATACAAATAAGAACCTTTTCTGTGAAAAAGAATAATACGGACAAAGGATAATTGTGAGGTGTTTTTTTTTAATTCAGAATACCCAAAGATTGTTATAATGTTTGCTTTCTACTGATATATATACATATATAAGTGTATATGTATATGAACAATTCAATAAAAACTGTGTTTCAATTTTTGCTTCTCAAATAACTCCATTCAGGTAAAATTCTATTTCCACACATTTTCCAAATACTTCTTAAACTTCTTAAAATAATTGCTCTTGTAACCTACACCATCATTATCTTCGGTCTTCTGTTTTCTGTCTTCTGTAGTTCTGTAAAGTGACAGCGCAACACTCGTACAATGTTAAGTAATACAGTAGTGCTAATGTGCTTTATGATCAATTGTAGCGTGTAAACAAACACAAGGATTTAATACCAAATCCAAATGTTTTAACTTTAATATTCCCCCTCGGCATTTTTGCACAATTTTCTTATCTTCCCTTTCCCCTTCCCTTTCCCTTTCCCTTTCCGTTCCTACTTTTCAATATGAAGGGAGTCTTTGTTGTATATTCCTTTTTGTTTAACACTTTAACTATATACGTATTGTCTATCCACTAGACCATAAGTAAGGCATGTCGGTTAATGTTGCTCTGAGCTCTCCACACAGCAAAAATATTTTACTATAAACTATGTATACGTGTATGTGAATATATATATATGTGTGTATGTGTGTGTGTGTGTGCAATTATATCATGCAAACATACATCACATTAAGTGCACATAAATACTTTTTTCAATTATCACAGGAAATTGAAAATTGCCGCGCGCGTTCCTTTGTTCCTTCATTCACAATATTCGTATTTCATAATGGACACTCCTCTCTCTTTCTGCCGGTTATACGCTATGTGCCATTTTGTACATCAGCGTGTGAAATTTGCAATAAGCCAGAGAGGGGAAGATATTTATAAATTATAAGTGAATATCTGAATGCATTTATAATTATAATGAAGCTAAAGAAGCAGTAATACTGGTTGACTGGCTGTGTCAACTGTGGCAAATGATGCAAGTAGCTGTGAACTGAATTGTGTGTATGATATGATAGCACGGATAGCGTGAATAGCTGTAGTTGTTGTTGCTGTTGTTGCTATTATTGTTGTAGTTGTTGCTGCTTTTGTTATTGTGTTCGTACTCATATTAAAACGTGACAACAAAATACACAATAAATACACTTTAAAATCTCCTCATACACGTTAAGTAAATATTTAATAAGTTCATAAAGGCTTTCAGATTTTTTCCTGATTTTTTTTTGTTTTTTTGTTTTTTTTTTTTTGCTGCTTAATCAGTGGCGTGGAATTAAATTGAAGGCGACAGAAAAGCCGCTTATTTGAGCATTTATTTATTGTGACAGCTTCTGTGACGTGCTGCGACTTGTCTCACATTTGAATTTTAATTTATTAAATATAATATTTTATATAATATTTTGCCTTTTAAGTGTTGGATTTATGGGGATTGTGGTAAGCGATATTCCGTCGTCCGTCGTTGCCATAAAAGCAACATTTTTTTTTTCAAACTTTTAAGTGTGCCTGAGTGTGAATTACAGGTGGAGTTTCTAGTTCAACTTGTAGATGTGTTACATATAACCGTAAGTCGTCGAGTGGTCTACACTTTAAAATATTTTCATATATTAATTTAAATAAATTTTAATATAAAGAAGCTATAATAAATTGCAGGTAATATTCAAATATGCATATTTGAAAGGATCGTTAGAGAAAGACCCACGAGAAAGAAAGAAATGTACGAGATTGGAGAAGGCGCGTACGCAGCTGAGCCACCTAGAGAAGAGTGTTGCGTCAGACAAAAATCAGGTAATGGTTAAATAGCAAGTAAAATTCAAATATATTTGAAAGAGTAGTGGGAGAAAGAAGGCATTATCTCTATACCTTCTTCGGTGGACTCATCCAGTTTAGAAAGCATTACCCATACTTGATGCACGAAACTGGAGAAAATACGTACACAGCAGAGGTGCCTGGAGAGAAGTGCTGGACAGTCTAAAATCCATTAACGGTTAAATAGTAAGTAGTAAAATTCAAACATATTTGAAATGGTAGTGGAAGGACGAAGGGATAGGGCTAGGCCGTGTCTTCGCGGAGTCAATTAGTTAAGTAAGCACTCATTACACTTAATGCACGAAACTTGGTAACAGGTTATTATGACTTTATAAGTAAGTATAATTATCCAAAAAGTATTAATAAATTGCAACTCGAAGTAATCTTCGATTTCAAGTAATGATATGGACAGCTGTGACCGCCGATTGACGATTGGACGGGGGACCAATTGTTTTCATCGAGTCTGGTGTCAAAGACAATGCGACTAACTATCGGTAAAATGTTTTGGTAACCACTTTAGAGCCGTAGTCATGCAAACATTTTGGTCGTAGACCAAGACCCGGCATCAGTTTCGGTCTCATAAAGCTCGTGTGAACCAAGAGTGGTTAAAAAATCACATTCCACATTGTATTTCGTTCACACAAATGAATCTGGCTTTTGAATTCGCCTGATGCACATTCGATGGACTATGCTATCTGGACCAGAGAGCAAGATGACGACTAGGACAAAAAAATATGCCTGTATGGGGACGCTGAAGAAAGCCGTTGTTCAGTGTTCATGAATGAGATGGAATGGACCAGATGATCACATTCGTGATATTCACATGCAACTTATTTTTTAACCATTTGAAGTCCATAGTCAAGACAAAAGGTGGCTACATCGAGGTAGAGTGAATGGATTCTAAAATTTTGATTATTTTCACAAATTTGTATAATTTGAATTAATAAAAAATAGTTTTACACAATAAAGATATGGTCGCTTGAATAGGTAACACTTTAAACTTGTAGATCAAATAAAAATTATTATTAAATAATGTTTTTTTTATTTTGAAAAATATTTAATCTAAAATTTACTGATTGTACTTGTGTCGGAGATAAAAACAAATAAAATAAAAAATAAGAAAAAAGCAAATATAATTCATGAAATCATAAGTAATAAGAAAATAAACTTATGGATTAAGAAAACCTCAAATCTTCCAACCTCAAATCATCTCAAATGTTTACATAATAATTAAGTAAAATAGGATTACGAAAGAAGAAGTTATTATTATTATTTTTTTCTGAATATATTTATGCACCTCGTTTTTAATGCTTTGTGGACATCTGCCTGCTATTTAGCCCTAATCAAATCATAAAATAACACTTAAGACCGTGACTTGTGTTAATTTTCGTCAACCCTCCCTTTTATAAAATATAATAAATCACTGCTGAGTAGTACTAGATTTTATCATTAAACGTGTATTCAAATTTTTATTGTCGTTAGGACGCTACTGTGCTCTGAATGCAAAACTAAAGGATAAGAAAGAAGAATTTCTACTTAAAAATTATGCCAAGAATAAAATGAAAAAAAAAATAAAAATTAAATAATATCAGAACGAAAAAGGAAACTGTAGAGCTGACACTTAAAAAATCAAGATAATCTACAGCAATGCAATATTTCAATGATATAAAAATAAAGGCAGCTTCAGTTGGAAAATATTTAAAGGAGTAAGGAGAGAAAAAAAGAGGAAACAATTAAAATACTCGACCTCAGCAAAAATATTTAAACAAAAAATTTAAATGAAATATACAAAGAAAAAAATGGGAACGTGAGTTGAGTTGTAATGCAAAAGTGAAAGAAACATCAGTTTAAATACAAGCCATGAAGATGATACGGAAACGTATTGCCACTTCAATGTAGTAAAATCTTGTGAAGGAACAACTCCTTTAATGCTTTTCAAATTTAGTTTTGGTTTTTATTTTATTTTTTCTTGTTTTCTTCAGCTTTTGCCACGTTGGCTTCTTTTTATAGCAAAAATCATCAAGAAATGCATAGCCATTCTCAATTTAGTAAACATAAGATTGCGATTGCATCTTCTTCTGCATTAAGTTTCATGCACAAATATACTGAACCAAGTGAATACTTAAGGAAGTTATGGATAAAGGCCAAGAGAAGGGCCAATAAGAGTAGTAGTGAATGCAAGGAAACGACGGTCAAACTTACTGACAGTCATACAAACGAACGGAAGGTTTAACTACAATAAACGTAAGCCAGATACGGAGACTGAAGATGGAAAAGCAGCAGCAGCATCTTACTGATGCAGTTGTGTGCAAAGACAGTCCAACCTTTTATATCTGATAATACAAATGACATCAGAAAAAAAGGAATGTATACACTTTTCAGGAATGACAACACCGATTTTACCAAAAATTACACAGAAAAAAATTCAAGTTATTGGCAATAAAATTTTCTGAATTTTAGTTGGTAATTATATGGCTATATAATATAGTCTTAGTATATGATAGCATGCAATAGACTTTTATTGACTATACAAATCAAATTAATTTAAATAAAAATTAATTTTGTTGAAAAAATTATAAAGTAATTCCTTTCATTGTTTGACGAAACGAGGGTTAGTCAAAAGCACATTTTTTCTATATTGTCTGTGCACAATAAAGTGAACCACTAAAACTAGCATTCCAATAATACTTAATAAATTATTCAGAAGGTTTTATAGTAGTGTAATAGTACATAGTAATTTTCAACAACATTTCCAACATTTCTTTCTAACCGAATATGTATTGAAGCGTTATATAAATAAACTCTATAAGAAAAAGACACTTAAACTAGTGTTTACACTAACATATTAAGCACATTCAATATGTTTTAGTGAAAAGTGGTGTTCACACCAACTAAATGAGTTTTAAAATCAGCTGTTGTGTTCATGTATACATTTTACTCATAAAAATAATAATGATCAACGGCAAATTTATCAGTTTAAGAAAGGTTTATTCGGAACAATATCGCAACAAAAATCTTATCGAAATTGAAATGCAACTCTGTGTTTTAAACTACTTTAAAAATCAAATCACCTTTAATTAAAACAAACATGGGATTACATTAAACGTAGTTTGAAACCAATTTCTTTTGTAAAAACATTCAAACAGAACATTACTTTATCAGTTATTGTTTATATTGCGAATAGACAATGAAGATAATAATATAATATTAATATAGAGTTGTAATAATACTTCACCCTTAGGAAGAAGTCAACTAATCTTCGAAACGTCGGCGATATTATTATAGACTAGATAATAATAATAAATAAAAATAGAAAGAAAAAATAATCTAGAAGCTTTTATTTTTTATTCATATCAGCCCTCTTTTACCAATTAAAATTAATTAAAAACTGGGCTCACAACTACAATAAAATAAAATATTATCTTATATATATAATTCTTCTGTACGTGTGTTGACAGTGAACTTCTCCTAAACGGCTGAACCGATTTTGATGAAATTTTTTGTGTGTGTTCAAGTGGATTCAAGGAAGGTTTAGATTCACAATTTGGCCCACTGGATAATGTCTTTTTAATTAATTTTTTATTTTTTGGTATCCATATACATTTATATTAGAAATTTAAAATTTATCCATGCTTACTTTGATTTGTTTAAAAAGTTTAAAATCTCTAAAATGAATCGTAAAATTACCGTTGCATAGCTTAAGTGGATTTAAATTCCGCAGTATAATTATAGGTGAGCAAATTTTTAATCTTAAGTTATGTGTTGGTTTTCCTGGTATTCCAGCGAATTCAAAAATTCAACAGGATAGCTGAACGATTCATTTTAGAGTTTAAACTTTTTAAACAAATCAAAGTAAGCATGAATAACTTTTAAAGGTCTAATATAAATGTATATGGATACCAAAAAACTGTATAATAATTAAAAAAACGGTATCCAGTGGACCAAATTGTGAATCTAAACCATCCTTGAATTGACTTGAACACACACAAAAAAGAAGAATTATATATATAAATATATAAATAACGTACAAAAAACAATGCCACGTCTTCGTAGACGAGGAGGAAATATTGGTCGACGCATTCGGAATTCACAATTACTCCAGAACCGTCGGTTAAATAGATCGGCAGAAAACAATGAAAATGTAAGAAACCAGGATACAATCACACGTGCTAATGAAAGTCAAGAGCAACACAACGAACGCCTTCGAGCTAATGCATTGAGACAAGGACTGGCCCGTCAACGAGTCACCGACACATTCAGAACACGTGAAAAACAGCATTTGCAAGTGTGTCGCGCATTGACACGTGCATCATTTCATCGCCTTGCGTTTGAATATGAGGCGGATATCGACTATTCGTCACATTCACGAATTGTAATCGGTGCTATGAACAAACAGTGCCAACACTGTCATGCACTCAAATATAAAGGTGAATCGGCCGGTTACTGCTGCGCATCTGGAAAAGTTGTATTGCCACCATTGAATTCGCCGCTAGAACCATTGAAAGCACTATTGGCTGGAGCTACATCTCAATCTAAATTGTTTTTTCGTAAAATTCGCACATTCAATTCGTGCTTTCAAATGACATCATTTGGAACAACAAAAATCGTTCAGAATGAGATTGGTCGCAATTTTCAATCAACACTTAAGATTCAGGGCCAAGTGTATCACCAAATTGGTTCTTTAATGCTGATGCCCAATAATGATCCCGAATTTCTGCAAATCTACTTCATGGGTGATGAGAAGCAGCAAATAAACGCACGTTGCCAGTACAGCCATATCGAGCAGATGGAGGAGCAAGAAATTGTGGGTATTTTAGAACCGTTTTTAAAAAATCACAACCAGTTGGTCCAGTTGTTCACTACCGTTTCAAACAGACTGCTAAACGACAACTATACAAACCAGGAATGCTACCATATAACTTAAGATTAAAAATTGGCTCACCTATAATCATACTGCGGTGAAATTGTTTATGAAATCTGACAGACTTACCAACACCGCGTTATCAAATCTCTGAATGGTTACAAGCTCCTCGGGGAGGTATGCAGATCTGAGGTCAATTATTACTTAGTCTGATGAAGTGATAAACAATAATCTTTTTTCATTTAAAATGTAGTGCTTATAAGGATTTGAAGTAACATGAAAATATTTGTAACATAAGTAATGCATGTGAACTTTTTGTAGTTCAAAAGAAAAAATCAATTTAAAATAATTTTCGCATTAAAATGCTAAAGGTTAAGTTGAATAACAACAAATATTATAACTCAGCTGAGCTAGGAAAATTAATTGCAAGGGGAAACAACGTTCGCCGGGTCAGCTAGTATTAATATATAATGTTAATAACTCATAACTATCTAATAACGTTACCTTAACGTCAGTTAAAGGCAATATGGAAAATAATATATTATAATTATTATTATGAAAGACACTTAACTATCGAAACTCTTTATTTTGATATTATGTGTATATTGTATTCAATATATATATACAGTGACGTATTAAGAATTTCAATAGGGGATAGATTGCAATTTATTATTTTTAGCATTATCTCTATATGAATGAGACAAACGAATCTGTCAAAGTTATATAGCAGTTATATAGCAGTTATTAGCTTATATACCCTTTTTTACCAGCTCTTCGGTTGAGATGATCTCACCTCTCTAAATACTAAACCTATTACATCTTGTTCCATTTTCCATTTCGTTCACGCTTTCTTTTAGGCTTTTCGGCTGAGATAATTTTAGCTCGCTAAATCTAAACCTATTACATCTTGTTCCATCTTCCATTTTGTTCGCCTTTTCTTTAATGTTCTTCGGCTGAGATAATCTTACCTCTCTAAATACTAAATCTACTATATCTTGTTCCCTATTCCATTTTGTTCACGTTCTCTTTTATGCTCTTCAGTTAAGATGATCTCACCTCTCTAAATACTAAACCCTTTGCATGTTGTTTCATCTTCTATTTCGTTCACGCTTTCTTTTATGCTCTTCGGCTAAGATTATTTTAGCTCTCCAAATACTAAACCTATTACATCTTGTTCCATCTTCCATTTTGTTCGCCTTTTCTTTTATGTTCTTCGACTGAGATAATCTTACCTCTCTAAATACTAAACCTACTATATCTTGTTCCATATTCCATTTTGTTCACGTTCTCTTTTATGCTCTTCGACTCAGATGATCTTACCTCTCTAAATACTAAACCTATTAACCTATTTTGAAACTGATCGTGATTAATGGTTTGATATGAATTATACGATTATTTATTAAGAGCTGGTTTTATTGGGTTAAAGTCACACACAGTGGCTTGTAATACTTTTTAATTATTAAAGAAGAAAAACTGCTTTTAAATTAGGGGTTTCAATCCCATGTATTCAATTCAGTTTTACAATCTATAAATAGCATATAATTTTTCTCAGTGTAGTGCATTAAATTCCGGTACTCTTAAAGCAATTTGCTGCTTAGTGGAACTTAAAGCGTGGTATATCTTTAATTTCCTTTCGTTAAGAAAAAAAGCACAGGGAAGGAATAAACGTTTTTTATTCTTTTCAAGATATCTTACAGCAGCAACATCATCAACAAATGCTGTTGCAGTTGCATGCATTTAAGTATTTCTGAACACGATGTTGCAGATAAATGTAATACGTTTGCTGACAGGGTTCCTTTTGTTTGTTCCATGCTTTTTATTTGCTTTTTACGCCTCTACAAATTTACTTTTGAGATTGCCAACGATTTTTTTCTCAACACTGAATTCTTTTTTCGCAATTTTTTTTTTAATATAATTTTTCCTTTAATGTATCTGCGAGCTACGGCTGCTGTTATATTACTGCAAATGTAGCATTTTATTATTTTTATTTGCGTTTTTTTCTTTATTGCAAATTTTATTTGTTGGTTTTTTATATACTATATTATATATATATTTTTTATACACTACTTAAATATTTTTTCCTTATTTGATTTCATATTTTTTGTTTGTGAGGCAAATCCTTTTAAAAGAAAAAATCTTTTTATTTGCAAACTTTGTGCAAAAAGTATCTACAAAATGAGGAAAGAAGAAAAGGCAGCAACACGATTTATGTTAATCAGCAGCATTTCAATAAGCAGTTGCAGTTGCAGTTGCGGTTGCGGTTGCAGCATTCAATCATTTTTTATCTTCCATCGATGCTGTTATTAGGTTTTCTCCCTTTTTTATTGCATCGCTTTTTGTGAAGTTTTGATTTTCAATTTATTTTTGCTGTGATTTTGTATCAATTTGCCAATTCTTATCTTTGCAATTTCATTTGCTGTTATCGTCATTGTCATTACTTATCAGTTGCCAGTCATTATTTTCCTTTTTGCGCTGAAAAATCCTCAATAAATAATTGGAATTCTGAGAGTTTATTTTGTTAAGTACTGCAAATTATTAATACTTTTTTTCTCGTTCAAATTTGTATAGAAAAATTTGATCATTAATGTACAGAAATTAATAAGTGGAAATTTTTGCTGCATGAGAAGAGAAACTAAACAAAGATATCATACTTAGAAGATCCATCAAGTTTTAGAATTTTCAACAAAGACCTACTTTAGTTATGCGCAAATAATGTTTTATATATACTGCAATGATATATCGAATTATTATATTAAAGCAAACATTTCTATTCTAAATTGAAAATATTTAATTATCTTAGGTATAAGCAAGCTTAATGGTACTTTTATTCGCCAATTATTATTTTATTACCAGAAATATTATTGCCACTGTTGTTAGTCGGATTTTTTCTTAAGTTCCAACAACAATATAAAATTTAATACATAAACATTTGCCACCAGTCGTGTCAAATTGCATGAATAACACAACAATAGTGAAAAATAGAGAGGAAGAGAGAGAAAGTAAGTTAGCTAGACAAACATTTGAATATCATGATATCTATGTCCTAATAATTTCAAGTTAGCTTTTGCACGCGGATTCAATTATTATTATTATTGAATTGAAAGGAATGGTGTAGTGAGACTTAAAAGATCTATTGTGTCCCTTATTCGAATTAGAGAGTTTCTTCAAGTACGATTTCTTAAATGAAAGACAGTATAGGTAGACCGTACCATTCCTAGTCTTAGATCCTTATGATCCATAAAATACCTTCCAAAGTGCTACTTTCGCTTGTGCATCAGTGCTGGACACTTCCCAAGCACATGGTACATGCAGTTTCTCTGTCTTCTCTACAGTATCTGCAGTCTGAGTTGGATTTAATTCCTAAGATCGATAGGTAATTATTCAATCCACAGTGACCGGTCAATAATCCCGCAATAACTCTCAGGTTATTTTTGGATTGTGCAATGCAATCTTTGAAGCGTTCTAGATTGTAAGTCCCTAAAAGCATTTTATGGTAGATTGTGATAGTCTTGGTAGCCTTTACCAATACTGTTCTCGTTCTTCTTTCTCAGCGCCGTTTATAAGAATGGATAGAGTTCCTTTGCCTAGACTATAAAATGGTTCTGTGCCTGTCATTCTTCAAGCCGCGCCTCTTCTTGCAAGTTTGCCTGCCATTTCATTGTCTTGGATGTCAGCATGTCGCGGAATCCATATTAGGTGCACCTGATTGATCCAGCCGGGTACGTGGATTTAAACAAATATCCAGAATATATCTTTACATTCTACATATATTCTTTACATGTATTTAAGTAGAGTTTTAATAAAGAAATTTAATTAAGTTCTGATCTCAATGTTCTTTGCAGTTATTAAATAATTATGAAAATAATTTAATTTCAAGACAAAAGCTCATGTTTAAAATTAAAACAAATTTAGATATTATAATTCAATTAAGTTTGAAATGCATTCGATACGTTATCACATAACACATGAAACTAAATGATTGATATTCAGTCTTAAATACGATAAGAACAATAGTAAAAATCATTAAAAGATACTAAGTACAAGGGAAACATGGACATGGTCAATTGTCGAATATTTTAATCCTGATATATACGTAGAGTTTACACCACAAGCTGTGTCTTGAATACAATATAACTCCAGTTTAATGTAAAGGTGCGGTTATTCGTTCTACTTCTGTGTACTTAAGAAATCCTTAAGTTCTTAAGAAATATTTACATTGAGTTCACAAATAACATTAGGACTTTGAAGATAAAATATTTAACAATTGAATGTTTTTGGCAAAGACGATATAATGTGGTTTATGGTGTATGCCAGTACACATTAATTACACAAATATATAATCCTGAGTATCTTTGAATAATACAATCATGCCATATACAATATCGATTGATTTTGTTATAATATTATTTAATTAAAATTTGTGTTGACAGGAAAATAGCACACGAAATGCCAGTAAATTAAATGATAAATTTTGTATTGCTATAATACAAATCAGATAGATTATTGAATGAATTTCCAAAAACTATTCGTTTCGTTCAAATGCAAACACACTTAAATTTACTTGCATTCATAATGAGACTGCACAGCCACACAGCTTTTGTGTGGCAACCCTGCTCATCGCTTTTGCTGGTTAGATTTAATGAATAAATCACAGAGAGATGGTCAACATTTTTATGCATTTCGGAATGTAATTTTGGTCAATGGAAAATATTATGTCAAAATATTGCAATTTACATTTCAATGTATGAATAAGAATTTGCAAAATATTTTGACAATTTATTGTGTAAACAATTTTTGCATTTGAGATACAAAATTGCATTGTATCTCAATTTTGGTATTAAATGCAATATTTTTTTGACACATAAACTGCATAATTTAATTGAATTTAACGTCAGTTTTATTACAAATTTAGAGCACAAAATTATAAATTGAAATTTGAATTCTGTAATTGTTTAATATTTGTCAATTAATGCAAAAATAATGCATAAATATTTTGTTTATTCAATCAAAATTCAATATAAACGAAGAACTAAATAAAACAATAAATATATGGGAAAGGGAATTATTTTAAAATAAATTCAGGTTTCCATATTGAAGTGTAAAGTACGTAAGAATTATTAAAACCTTGGAATGCTACTTCATACAGGGATTTGTAATGACACTCGTATTTTTCGAACACATTTGTGGTATTTTTAGGTGCATATCAACTAGGGGACGAAGACCTTCAAAGACTCCCTCCAAAGGACCTGGTTTGATTCTTCGAGATATTAATTTCTTAATATAATAGAGTGCTCAAATAATCAAGTTGGTGGTAGTGCACCAATTAGAGGATGAAAACCTTCAAAAACTCTTTCTAATGGAGCTGGTTTGATTTCTCGAGATACTAAATTTTTAAATATAAAGGTGTGCACAATATATCAAACTGATCGCAGTGCATAAAGGCCTTAGTCTTTTGGTATATTTGGGTGCATATCAACTAAAGGATGATGATCTTCAAAAA
>NC_051847.1:63472361-63478066 GCF_002237135.1 Teleopsis dalmanni | reverse complement strand
TTATTTATCATAAATTTATCTACAATATATACATATAAAAAAAAAATATTTTAATTTGTGTTTTCCAATATTTACCAAATCACGAATCGATTGTTTATGTCTTTTGCAAGAGGGAATGGACTACGATTGTGACGTGGGCCACCAAGTGTTGAGTAGTCGGTAATTGGCAGTCTTGTGTCTGTTTTCTCAGATCCTCCCCAGGACGGTAGAGATTCTAATGCTATACTCTTTTTTGTTCAAAGAAAGACACTTATTAAGAAATGACCAATATGATTAGTTTCCATTGCATTTAACTTACAGAAAATCTTGAGCTTAAAGATCTAAAATCTTCATTTGATATCGGATCAAGTCGCATGACTCTGTAAAAAAGAAGAAAATAAAAATTATTTACTTTGTTTTAATATTAAATTATACTTAATATGTGATGGTGATTTTGATCTCAAAAATGATTACAACCGCTTTGAATGTTTACAAACTTAATAATATTATTTTTAAAATAAATTAAAATGTATTAAAATAATAGTTTAATTAAATTTGTTTTATTTACGGTAATATTGAAGGTGCGTGCAAAATTGCGTTTAACTGCCGTTTTGCTCCGGCCTTAACTTAAAAGGTATGCAATTTTTATTTTTTAAATAATTTATTTTTCCTACGATTAAGCATGCATGTCTCTCTAAAAAAATAATAGGTGTGTTAATTGCGTTAACCGAAACAGCCGCTATAAATGTTATATAGTAAGTATCTACATATGCCTAAATTATAATATATTCTAACGATTTTTTAAGTACAAAAATTGTGCATAAAGATAAATAGCCTGCCATTGACCTTAGAACTTTTTACAAGGTTTTTCACATTAGATAAATGAACCAGTTTTCTTTTTATAATTGTATTACATTTTGCCAAAAATTTATTTATAAAAAAGTTTCTAAACTTCAGTGTCACAAAATAATGAACTATTTACTTTAACCACATATTTTTCAAAAATCCTCCATATCTTACACTATAGATAATATTAAATATATAGCGCTATAAATTGAATTTAATTAATTAGAAAAAAGGCCATTTCAATAAACAAGAACCTGAAAAGCCAGCTAACAGCACCAAAAAAAAAAGATTCAAATAAATTTTTAAGTTTTTTAAACAATATACACATTTACAAAAATCCTCCAAACTTTATACTATAGATAATATTAAAGATATTAAGCTATAAATTGAATTTAATTAATTAAAAAAGAAAGCCATTTCAATTCAATTACGCAAGTGATTGATATATATAAGTATATATATTAAAATAAACAAGAGCCCGAAAAGCCAGCTAACAGCATCAAAAATTAAAATCAAATATTATAGTGAATATTATAGAAAAATTCAAATAAATTTTTTAATTTTTTAAACAACATACATTTACCGTAAAAGCTACATAATCAGAAATTTTTCTGATAGCTAAATTAGACATCAAATGTAAGTAGAACTTATACATGGACCAACGAAAGTTTTTCTGTTAATATCAAGTACGAACTTAATATAATAGCTCATAGAGATGTTATTGTTAGTTCAATAGTGAATATTCATAAAATCAATTTAAGAAATTTGTAAACCCATGCCGAGTATTTGTTTTAAGCCGCATAGGTGTTTCTTACCAATACGTTTGGTATGAATATATGTCAACATAATACAATTATTTAAATGCTAAGTGCTAATTGCTTTTTAACAGCACTAAAAACGTGTTTGTTTTAATATAATGAACTATAAATTAATGGATTTATACGAAATGTTATTGAAACTAATTTTTACATAATTGTAGTTCTGTTTTTAATATAAAGATTTTTGAGTGAATTACAATAACAAAGTTGTATTTTATGTTTACTTAATTGAATTTGTAGCTGACAATACAATTGTTTGGAGTATTCTCAAATACCCATTAGCAGTAGTCTTTTTGGTAATATTTCCTATACAAAACTATTCGTAAATAATTTTTAGACTGCAAGTACCAGAAGACCGCATATAGGTCAACTAAAAAATCTATTCATCAGTAGAGATATAATCAAATCATAAAACCGAAACGTGCTGTGTGCTGTTAACCCATCAATGAAATTTGCAACAAAAGTAAATATGTTGTATTGTATATAAGTTATATATAATATAACATATGAGTTAAATTTATATAAAATTTGTATACTTTGAGATTATAAATAACATATTTGTGTATAATAAAAATTGTATTAAAATGTGGTAACAAAAGGGTTAACGTTTAAAGAAATTTTACTTTAGTGTTTGGCTTTAGATTTGCATTGGCAAAAATTAGTAATACTGTATATACTATAAGTTCCCTTATTTTAGTACTTAGAATACAAGACTTATGTTTGAAGAACTTTTTTATAAACATGAAAAGGTTAAAATGAAGAACCTCCTTTAATATTTTTTTTTACCTAAAAAGTATGAGTATGTCATGTGTAGCTTTAGTTTTAGTAATTTAGTAATTTTAGTAATTAGTAATACTGTATATACTATAAGTTCCCTTATTTTGGTACTTAGAACACAAGATTTATGTTTGAAGAACTTTTTTATGAACATGAAAAGGTTAAAATGAAGAACCTCCTATAATATTTTTTTTTACCTAAAAAGTATGAGTATGCAATGTGTAGCTTAGGTTTTCCTATAAACTATAAAAAAAAAAATTAACGAAAAAATACTTAATATCATACCCGTATACATCATGTAAGTTTAGACATTGAAAGAGCTGACATCTCAAGGTGAATTTTTTTACTGTAGATATTATTGCATTTCATTTGAATATATACAATTTGAAACGTGTATATGTTATGGTTTAATTAATATTAACAAAACAAAATTAATTAATTATATTAAGGTACACGCTTACTGCACTTACAAAAACACAAATAGCATAAAAAATTATTATAAAAAAATTATGCTAGCTAACTGCACTAAATGAAAATGTGCCGTAGAAAATTTTTAATATTAAACTATCCAAGCAGATAATAATTTTACTCTCATGTTTTCTATTATTTGGTAGTTAAGCATGATATAGACCAAAGCTTTCCAAAGTACGGTCCGCGGGCCATATGCGGTTTATGTTTGTGAGGCCCGCAACATGTTTTTAATCTACTATAACATTTGTAATAAGGAGTACCTTACATTGACATCGAGCAATTTGTTTTTTTTGAAATCGAGAACAATAGAGGAGTACCTAGGAGTATAGTCTAGGGTTAGTACATTTTCGTGTATTAACCGAGATACAAAGTTAAGGCTTAAAGAAAACGTCAACATCCCAAAAATGGTTTATTAAATTACTTAATTCATAGACTAATTATTACATAAAGTGTACTTTCATTATATATTCATTAAATATACATACTTTCCATTAAATATTCAGACTCCTGGTCTTAACTGCTGTAGGTATATACTAAATCGTATGAATACTAATAAGTAAACCCAATTAACAGAGCTACGATAGATCGATTTTGCTATAGTTTTTCCAGCGAATGTTATCATACTCTTGAAAAAAACATTTTTAAAAAAGTAAAAGAAAAACAATAGATATGGTCTTTAAATCGAAGTTGCCATTCTTTTTGTATAGTTCAGGTTTTTGTTAGAAAACTCTTATATGGCGTCTTCAAAATTGTTATAAGTAAAATATCGAAAATTTTGATTAGAGGATTAATACATTTTATTCTACTTCTCAATGTTTCATCAGTTTTTACATCGGTAAAACGATAGTTTGGTTAATTGGAAAGTAATGGGTTTTGAAAATGGGTTTGAAAAAGCAGTGGCTTAGTCGTTTCAAAAGACGATTATAAAGAAAAGTACGTGGTAGAAGAAAAATTATTTAATTTTAACTTCTTTTACTTTAAATAATTTTAGTGCTAATAGTTATATATTAATTTATTAAAGATGAACGAAAGAAATTCGAAAAATGTTTTATTTAAATATTTTTCACAAAATACGTAAAAAATATTTTTAAAAGTTAGAATGGATCGAATAGAAATAAAAAGACAACAACAAAAATTTTTAGTTAATTTATTTAAATTTGTCTGACCATACAACGCTGTTTCGAGTATTGTCAAATACTGATCATCAGTGGTTTTAGGAAATAATTGAATTGAACACCTACATCATCGCTAAATTGCTAGGAAAATTTTACGCCAGTACTATTCTGATAATATAGGCTAGATAAATTTGTAGACTAGTAGTTTATAATGCCACCGGCACTTTGATGCCATAGGCTAGAATCTTTGTATTATCATAATGTCACCGGCATTTTGATGCCATTGGCTACAACCTATTGTAACCACTTAGAATTATAACAACATAGACTAGAATTCTTTTTTACTTAGTATTATAAATATACGAAAATAAACAACGTTTTTACTTTCTACTGGGTCTTTTTACTTGCTCTCGAACAAGCCAATAAAACAAATTTATTGCAACGATCCGGATCGCAATTGAGTGTTACCTCAGCAAAATCAAACGACGTATCGACGTTGGGTTTCATATAATTTATTTGGATTGTAAGTACCAGGCTTAGAACTCATGCCTGTCATATTGGAAACGATGACTAATAGTGTTTTTCTACAAGTAGCCAAGCCTGCACAAACTTTTAATGCTCAAGTTCCAAGTTTTAAAAAATTTTCAAACAAAAATAGTTTAACTTTGAACTACTATAATTTTTGAACTTGTTTAAAGAAATTATCTAGTTACTAGTTATCTTGTTACAGCTAGTTCACTTAAACTACTTGCATGAAATAACGTATCATGTTTATAATTTATTTATAAGATATTTATAGTTTTTTGATTATAGTTTTTTTTCGTAAAGATTTTTTGTTAGCACGCTGCATTTTTAATAGAATAGAATGACTAGAACCCGCCCCCGAATTTCATATGATTTTTTTTTTTTTGGATTTTTGCATCAATATCCATGAAGCAGAAAACAATTTCAAAATTAATTTTTGCATATTAAGCACAAAAATATTTTCTAAAATACTTTCATAGTTAATTAATTTTTGGAAAACAAGCATTTTAAATACCTCATTATATGAAAATTAAAATGTTGAATATTAAATATATTTGCACTGCACTTATGCAAAGCAGGCAATTTCAAATACGAGTATCTTTTTGGTCATGTAACGAAGAGGACCAAATGAAAAATGCGTTATTTACATTCTGACCAATTTTTCGTCATTAATCAAAAAAAAAAAAAAATATATATATATATATATATGCTAAAACAACAACAACAACAACAAGAAATCGAGGACATTATTTTAGAAAACTGCAAACAATTCATACTCAACACTGTGTTGACACTCGGAGATGGCTTTAATTAAAAATTTGTGTAGATAAGCACGTAGATACAATTTCTTGGACAGAAAAAAAACGTATTCCTCCAAAGTTGAAAGCTGAAAAAAGCTGACTGACTGACTGACTGAGTCCATACAACGATACTACTACGTTTTAGAAAACTATTTGTTTACATAGTAAATCATTTATGGTTATCATTGTGCTAACTTAAAGGTAAACTTGTTGCCGCAAAACAGACGTTGACGGAGTGTGATCGGAGTGTAGGCAAATGACAACTTTATTGTGAGATACCGAGAAGATAATTTATTTAACTGATGTCACTGAAAATCACTGCGGTTCGTTTGTGTATTTTCCAGTATAAATCTGATTTTTGTTAGCATATGTGT
>NC_051847.1:63457240-63472261 GCF_002237135.1 Teleopsis dalmanni | reverse complement strand
TTATACAATGTTGCTGTTATTGCTATTCTGATAATCCCGTATTTTAATGAACTTAAAACGGTACAACAATTGATTGTTTTGCAAAACTCAAATTAAATAAAATTTAATAAAATATTACGAGAAAAAAAATTTTTTCATATCAAAAGGTTAATTTGAAAAAGAAAAAAAAAGCGAAATCAAATTATAATATATTTGAAGTTATTTTTAAAATTTATGTACTAAAGATGACGTAATTGTTTTGCTGAAGATGCTGTTATATATGGTAATTTTTTGAATTATAAGTGATATACTTAAAAGCTTAAATATTAAAAAGAAAAAAAATAAACAAATACGCTTACTTGGCTATTCTGTTATATTTAATTTACCTGCAATGAAAGAAAAAAAATTTAAAAAGGTTAATAAAATATTCTTACAAGTAAATAGAACAAACAAAAAAAATTACAAATAAAAAATTTAAAATTATATTTATAACAAAATGTAATATAATTATGTACTATTTATAGAATTTAATTAATTTTTGTTTTTGATTTGTACATGTTCATGTATGTCTTTCATGATTCTGATTTATATGATTGATAACAAAAATTTCAGATCAACGCGCGAGGACCCACAAGCAAATTACTTATCTCCAAAATAAGAATTATATGATCAAATACGTCTTTAATCTCAAGCACATACTACAGTCCAAATGTTTTATTTTTATTTTTAAACAATTTTAATTCCAAAATAAAAATATGAAGAAAAAAAAATCGCTCAAATTTTGATTGTCATTTTTTTTTTAATTTTCAGAATTCTTGAATGAATTTTAATGTTTTTTTCATGTATTTTTTTTCTTCTAAATTTTAAGATAAATTTACAACAAAAAATACTGCGAAATAATTTTTATTGTATAGGGTTTTACCAAAAATAAAACATTAGGAAAAATAACATTTCATAACAATAACTAAAAAAAAAAATCTAAAAATGTACCAAAAAAAAAAAAATCTATGAAACGCATAATAACTTCGCTTTTGAAGTTCTTTATTAAAGCTATTTCGTCGTTCCGCTTTATTAATATTATTTTTCAGTGTAGGGGATTTCATACCGGAACCGTTTTCTTTTCTTAACACCAAACAGGAACTAAAAAACTGTAAGATTTTGTTATAATTTGCTTATGCTCCACACTTGATTAATGGTTTTTTGAAAAACCTTGCTTGAATTTAGCACTCTAATACGTTCGTATACATAAGTATCACTAATTTAGTCATAAATTAAATATTATTTCGAGGTGCCAATGCACCACACTGTATTCAGTTTATTGAGCAAGCATTTTTTATGAATGACAATTACCTACTAATTTTTTTTTATTTTTCATTCTAAATTAAATTGTTAATTCATTGTTTTTATAAGTTTTGCTTTTATGCAAAATATGTTAATATTCAACAAAAAATAAAAAAAAAACCTACACGTTTTGCTTCATTACATATATACATAAATACATATATCTAAATGAATATTAACACAAAAAAAAACATTGTTTTGCAACTTTCAAAAGGCAAATTTATTTATTGTTATTTGTTGGAAACTTAATAATAAAATGCAATAATAATATTATTATACTTAGAATAACTATTTAATACATTTACCACTAGGTTTATTAAAATTTACAATCATTTTATTGTTATTATAATAATAGATAAGTAAGCTGAACAAAAAGTATTTATTTTTTTTTGTGATAATTGAAACTAATTTTATTCATATTTTAAAAATACCTTCAATCACAGCAACATACATATCTACATATAATTTATATATTTAAATCTATCAAATCAAATATGTTTAGTGTGAATACCTAAATTAAAAATATAGCTTAGTTTAATCATAGAAACACACATATAACTATATATATAATTTATCTATCTATATCTCTGAAATCAAATATGTTTAGTGTGAGTACATTTGCTCTAGTTAAAAATATAGCTTAGTTTAATCATAGAAACACACATATATCTACATATAATCTATCAAATCAAATATGTTTAGTGTGAGTACATTTGCCTAAATTAAAAATATCGTTAAAATTAACGAAAAATTAATTATACATAATTTTTACAAAGTTCTAACAAAATAAAATTTTCCAATGGAATCATGATACCAACTGAGTATCATGATTTCTTTTGGTATTGATTTTGTTTTGTTATCTGATTATTATTGACATCTGATACGAGTACTAAAACAATTGACAACTGAGTCATATTGATCATTATTGGGATCTGATACCAAAATAATTGGTAGGTAGTCTGTCTGAGTGATTAAATATCGCATACTGGTTATAAAAATATTTTCTTAACTTCTGACAAACTTATTGTGAGCTCAAATCAACAAGGAAGAACAACAAGAACAACTAACTCTTTAATTGATTAATTTTGAGGGCTTGATTAATTTTTATCTAACTAAAGTTTCAGTATTTTATTAGGTTTAGTTATTTGATATTTTTATATTATGCCAATATGACAATTTTTATAAAGGTTAACAATGTTATAAAACCAACTCAAGCATTTCAATTAAATATATATAAACACCAACATTCTTATTCCACATCGGTATTTTAGTCCTATGTAGAGGATCAGAGCTTTTTTGACAGTGTTACTCTAAGTAAATTATTAATGACATTAATTTCGTAATATTAGATGTTTTTGATATTAAAGTGTGTTTCTCTTTCTCTAACTATAATTGTTTGCTGTTTGCTATCCCTAAAATATTTTGTTGTTTTCAAATAAGAATATGCTTAATATACCATTATACAATTTTTGATCAAGTCACCTAATGTAAGGCTTTGAAAAAACAGATGATCATCACTTGATTGCAAAACTCATCCAGTTTGGGGTTGTAAAAAACTATAGAAATGTCATTTTTGAGTATTTTTCGCTTAACGATTAACAACCATGAGTATCTCAGCACGTATACTTTAAAAATTGGTTTACTAGTGTGTTCTATATACTTATATTTGATGAACAGTGTTAGGAGTTTCAATATATTATTTAGAATTTAATAATTTAAGATGTTTATACTATGCTTTATAAGGACTTCGTAATATGCAGTCTTAAAGTGTAAGCGATCATACACCTATACTGGTTATAGAGAATAACACTTTTATATACTTAAATTTAAATACCATCATTTTACCAACTTTTTTTTTTAACAGTTAAAAAATGTTTTGGAAATTTTACTAAGTAATATTCACTTAAATGTATGCAAATATCTTCCTATAGTAACCAAATCTAACCAAACCTATATTTTCAATAAAAGGAAAAATAACAAGAATTTAATTAAAATAGTTCTATCATTAAATCTACTTTTATTGCGAAGAATATCTTTAAAATGTCTATTGTAGGTATTTGACAATACTTTATTATCAAACACGTTTATGATAAAAGTTGATTCTTGGAATCGTATCTAAAGCAACATTCTGACTATAAAAACATTAGTTCATTAAAAATGAAGAAAAAGTATGTTCAATAAAGTGTTAGAGATTAAAATTAGCTTTTTCTATTCTATTAAAATCTTAATGGATGGTAATTTGGAGAAGTAAAAATAAATGTGTTAATATTTTTCATATCTGTTGTTCATGTCACTATCACTTCAAATGCGAAATTATTATTGGTTTATATGTAAATTAAAAATATTTCTTTGAGTGTAAGGGAAAAAAGTTAGAACAAACTTTCGCCACGATGACGAACCTTTCTGTACTTCGTCAAGTTAGTCAAAATAGTGTTTTGCGCATTGATAAATAAGCAACATTATATATATTTATATTGTAAAAGTATCAAAATAATAATACTACAAAAGTGACTATTGAGATTTAACTGTCTTCATAACATGCCTTCATTTTCTTGTTTAGGAAGAGCGCAAAACGAATGTTACCATTCAATAATAACTCTCCGCTGAAATGGCCTCAACGCATAATTTTCTATTAATCTCTCGAGAAATCGTATGTATTTCATATTTTAAAATAGATATGCGTACACAGTAACAGAGAAAACAAATCTAGAAAACAAATCTTTTTTAGTAAATAGAAATACTATAAAAATAAACTCTTTAATAATTTAAATCAGGGCTATCATTCAAAGCACAGTCCGCGGCTAATATTTGTTCGGCCTGCGACGTTTTTCTAAACTACCATACTTAGCTACATTTTTCTTTGCTATATTCTGGTAATATCATACTATTTTAATTTTATTATATCACAAATAAATGAATTAAAATATTTCAAATAATTTATTACACTTCACGTACATTTATTTAATTGACGAGGACTTTAGTATATGTTTTTGTGTAGAACTGGTTCCAAAAAGTCATTACGGATACATTAATAATAATATTATTTTTCGTATGGCAACTAATCTTATAATGTTAATATTGATAGAATTACAAAAGATAAATTAACAAAAAATTAATATAACTAAACTTAACTTATAACCGTATTTTTATTTTTCTCCAGCAAAATTATGAACCTATGTAATTATTTCTGCAACCCTCCAATATATTCAATGATTTGAATTGGCCCGCGATCTTATCTAGTCTGAACAGTCCTGATTTAAATAAAGCACATGATTTGAGAAATAGTTGAAGTACAAATATGTTTCATAAAATATTAATAATTTTTACAATTTAAAATAAATATAGTAGAAAGGAAGTACAGGGACGTGTAGACAAGTACAAAAATTTTATAAAAAATAAATTCTCAATATATCAAGAATATTATTTTTTATATATCATGTGTAACGCTTGTGTGAACAATTAAAAATAAATAAAAAAAAAAATGAAGTTTTAATTTTCTAATATCAAATTAGAATTATATTGTCTCGAAGTTTATTATACTTCCTTTCCAGCACATGTTTTTAAAATAAATAAACAAAATTCCGAACACAGTGAACTTTAAAGAAATCCACAAATATACATTTATAATATTCTTTATTTGCTGTAAACAATTTTCTAAAAACTTTATATTTTGTGTTTATCTTTTAAGTTTGATAATATTATTTTTATATATTCTATTCATTTTAATAAATGCATTTTTTGTTTCCACCCAAAATTGACTTTATTTTCTTTTATTTTGTAAATAAAAACAAAATAAAAATATTTTTAAAAAGTATCTTGTATTTTTAACTTTTACACAGACGGAAATATCTCAACTTTGATACAACTTTGAGCAAAAATATGTCATCATCGACCTTGCTTCATTTTTGCAATGTATAACATGTGAAACATTCAGAAAAAAATTATTTCTCACTTAAATAATAATAAACTTCTGTCTTATATGACACAAAATATTGGAAGAAAAAAAATTTAGATAAATTGCGATTATTAAATAAAATTAAATATTTTATTTGTTGTATAAAAAAATTATTAATAAAATATAATTTATGATTTGGCACTCATCCTAATAGCATGTCACTACTTCAAGTAGACTTATCAACAGATGCGAACAAGACGCTACTTCAAGTGTATCCGTTAATACTATATACATATATGAATTGGGCATAAAAATCAATTTATTTAAAAATTAATTTAATAAAATTCCCAAAAAAGTTAAAGTGTAAATACAAGTGTATATTTATATTTTAATTTTCAATATAAGAAGAATATATATTAATAAATATATAAAGTACTTGGTTAAGTAAGGTGTTGAGAAAAATCTGCGACAGTTTAATTGTATAGTAGACTGTCTATGAATATTTCGCACCCCACTCACAATGGTTTAGTATAATGCATTTTTAATCCAAGATTTTCCGCAATCAATAATTTACAAAACTTTATGTGGGTTCTTTTAGTTACTCAAAAAATAGTTTTTAAAAAAATAAATTTTCAAAAAATAGTTTTTCGAAAAATATAGTTCGGTTTCTGGTGAAGAAATAGTTCTTTCTCTTTCTATTTCACTTGGCATAGACTAGAGAAATTAATATCACTGAGCGTGCATACCTATTAGGTGATGTTCGGTCACAAGAGAGATAATGTAAGAAATTTTCAGCCTGCCTAAGGCAATTAGCTTTATACTATAAAGTTGCTTTTTGTTTTTTAAAAATTTTAACTTTCATAAAATCCTTAAAAATTTCTTTTAAAACACTTTAAAATAGTTCCGTCGTAACAACTCAAAAATTAAAAACAAAATTTCTATTATAGTTCCTAGATAGGTAAATAGGCGGTAAGATTTATTTAGCTAATTTCATTCAAGCTGAGATTAATGTTATTTAATTTATCAACTAAATTAATGAAATTATAAAGGACTATACCTATATATTACCGGAGTTATTTATTTATATGCAAATATCCTAAATACTGATATAGTTCATTGCTGTGTAATTTCGTGCCAATTTATCTCGGAAGAAACGGGAAAAATGGGATAGGAATGGGTGGATAACATTTTCATTATAAACCTAGATATTAAATGACAAATATAAAACTAAAAACAAAAAACACTCAGTTAAAAACAAACATTCTGTATACACTTATACGTATTTACTTAACTAATTATTGTTTAAGAACCTATCAGAACTATAATACTACCATAAAAATAAATAAAAAGTAATTAAAATATTTTTTTAAACAGGTGAAAATTAATTATACTACATATATATAATATATAATATGTTTTTTAAATTTTACAAATAATTTATAATTTAGTTTTATATGACATTTAATAGCCTTTTGTATTGTGTTTAAGTTTATAGATCAATCAAAATAAAATACAGATGTTTTTAACCATTTTTAACTATTGTTTTTTCACAGAAAAATAATTATTTTTCTCATAAGCAAAACAGCAAAATTATTTAAAATGCAATTTAATTTTTATTAACAGGTAACATGAAATATAAATTTATTAAAATTTTTGTATACCAAATGAATGGCATATACTAACATATAAATATTTTAAAAACTACAATCACGTACATTAGAATATTAAAAGGTAAGCATGTAAGAAGTCACGCTACAACACAAAAAAAAAATAAAAAATATAAAACAATTTACCAATATAACAATCAAATTATTTATTAATGGGAACACATGACAAAGTTGTTAAATCGTTACAAGTTAACAGATATTCTATTTTTAATTCATAAAAAGCTACATTAAAAATTAATTTCTCAGGAAAATTAATCGAATTAATGATTTTTATATAGAGATTTTTTTTACAAATATTTCAAACCGAATGCACTTGTATTGTTTTGCTTTCAAATTATACTAGTTCACTGACAAAATGTACATTTAATGCCAATATATTTTTCCTATATGTTTAATTCAAATAAACTTGAAAATCAGATTGAAGGAATTTTGTATGGATTTTTTTCTATCGTTTTTTTCGGAGGTAGATTTATATGTTAGGCCATATCCCTAGTAAAACGAAACGTCACATTAGGTCACATAAGATATCAAATTTAAGATAATCATTTTTGACATTATTTTTTAATCGGTTCAGTAGTTTAACACAGGTTATACATGTATAACCTGTATACATAACCTATATATTGTTTTTTTTTTCTATTATTTTCTTTTATTACTGCATAATTTATATATTTCAGTTAATTTGAAGCAACAATACAAATGCAAAAATTATGTACAAAAAATAGCTACAATATTTTCGTATAAATTGTACCATGAGAGACCATGTACGGTGGCTCACAGCTTATTTCGTGCAAACAATATTTTTGTAGATTTAGTCTTGAAAATCCAAAATTTTGTTCAAAATAAAAAATTTTAAATATGCAACTTTAAAGAATGTTTAGTTTTTATTATAAAACAAAAAAAAATTTCACAAAAATATCAATATTCAAGAAGTTAAGTGAACAAAAACAAACATACACCAAATTCTGACCTCACAGCTTATTTCGTGCAATACATTTTTTTTAGAAAATTAATAATTTTTGGCATAAAAAAGAGAATTTTAGTATTTAGTTGGATAGCCCTTTTATTTAATTACTGCCTCCAACCTTGAATGCATTGAAGTAACTAATTTTTGAGTATATTCCACTGATATTTTTTGACATTCCAATTTTAAAGCAGCTTTCATACTTTCCTTGCTGTAAATGTTATGTTTTCTTATGTTAATTTCCAGAATATGCTATAAATTTGCTATGACATTTAAGTCAGGTGAATGTGAGGTGTTTGGATGATGTGTGGACAATTCACAACAAGCCAAGTCTGCACAAGACCCGATTTGTGCTTCGGGTCGTTATCCTGGTAGAAACGGAAGTTGTCAATTATGCCTAAATCTTCGAGACTTTTATGCAAATTTTGCTTTAATATATTAAGATACAGTTCTTTATCCATTGTTGATTCTATAAAATGTAGATTACCTACTCCTGCCGTTGATTTACCCCAATACTATAACATGCCTGACGACGGTTTCGCATGCAGTTTACCAAACACCACCTGTACAAGAATAGTCCTTTCTGAAACTCAGTATTTTTTGTCAATTAGAGTAAATTTAATCTCTACGCTTCAGATGGTAAATCATATGTGAAATACTATGCCAAATACGTCAAATATATCATATACTGAGTTCCAAAAAGACAATTTATATGGCACAGTCATTGATTTTTTTGAAAGTAATTCTTCTAAGTCACACTGTTATGAGTATGAATAATTTATAGTGGTTTAAATTATTTAATGCAATATCTTAACTATGATATATTTAAAAATAATAATAAGTAGCGATGATATTAATAATTAAAAAACCAATAATGGTAAATTTTATTATTTCCTAATCATCACAATCATTTACTAACTCATCACAATCATAATTTACTTAATCATCACAATCATGATTTACTAAATAAAATCAATTATTTTAATATTTCACATATACATATTGGTACAATTTACATTAAATGAAATTATATACAAATCTCAGAAATTACTAAAATGAGATTTTGACTTTAAGTAATGTTACTTCGACATGTTTGGCATATGCAAATTAAGTTAATTGCATAAGCATTTAAATATTTAACTTGAATTCTGTTGCAAATGTCGATGTGTTCACAACTGTCATTAAACGTGTATCTGTGAACAGGTAAATTTATTACTTTAACATTTATGGCCAAAATATTTGGCAACGCAACAAGCTATATCTATTTAGAATTGCATATATAGGTATACATATATATTTCTACTAAATATAATCAAATACGTAAACAGATTTCTTATTATTATTTCATTTTTTTTTCTTTTTTTTTGTTTGATTTATGTATGAGTTAAACAGAATTTTATAGAGAATTTAAAAATACATTTTAGCCCACAACAAAATCATTTATTTGAAATTTTCTTTATGAGGAAATTTAGTTTCATGAATAATCTACAAAGAATTTTTACAATTATTTAATATATTTTTATATTTTGCCGGGTAAACATTTAATGCACATATAAACCCACATAATATAGTATTTTTATAAGTGTTATATGCAATCAACTGAAATAATTGGGCTTGTTTTTTCAATTATTTATGTTAATAATATTGTTTTTTTGTATTTAAAACAAATATGAAATTGAATAAATAAAACAAAAATAGCACAACTAATTTTAATTTTCTATTATGTATTCTGTTATATTTTTAAAATTATAGTTAAATTTTTTTTTGTTTATTTTTTGTTTTTAAAAACAATGCTAATATATAAATTATTATTATTTTCAAAATTATTTAAAGCATACATTTATCTAACTTTTATTTTGTTATGTTGAAATTTTTTTAATATTTAACTTTAATTAATTAATTTAAATTCTTTCTCTTCTTCATTCCATTGCGTTCCCAGGGGAACATTGGGCCATAATTATTTTAATTTAGAAGATATTAAATATTTTAAAGATTAACAGATTAAATTGATTTTATAAAATCATCAAATACGTGCATATTTATTTTACTTATATTTTAAATAACAGCATATTGAAAGTATATTTAAATAAAAAATATCTATACAATTCTAATATAATTTTGCTTATAATCGGTATATCATAATTAGTTGTATTGATATCATTATTAATGAAAAGAAAAAATTTACATTGTTTAATTAATTACCATTAATTAGAGTAATTTGAATAGAAATCAAGTAAATAAATTTTTAGTATCCGTTTGTGAAACTTTATAAATAATAAACGGTTATATATAGAATAATTTTTGCCTATAATTGCTGCACCTTAGAATGAGACTTAACTTATATAGCAGCAATACTTCAGAAATTTGTAATGCACTGAATAATTTTAAACAACAATTACTATTGCCAACATTTAACAAAATAATATCTATATGGCGTTTGTAGGTAGTGCCTCTATGTAGCCTTCAATCGGACAACAAATAACACCTACCTATACACCCATAATACAATTATTGGTTACTAATATAATATATAAAAATTAATTCGAATATATATATATTGATGGATAGATGTAAATGATAACTTATTTTTGGGAATTTCGGTAAATAGACTACCTTAATTTATGCCCTAAGAATGGGTTGGTTGTGATTTTGAATTTTAATATCTTTAATGTATACATAAGCTAATAGACATCTTCTGACAAGAGCCCGTGGCACAATAAATAAATAACTTTTTTCCTTTTCACCTCTGACCCACAACTTCGCAAGGAACCAAAGAAAGTATAGTAGCCGCTATCTGTTCGGCATAAAAATAAACCTAATACGTTACTTACAAATATAATAGGAATATATTAAAGTCATAACTTGTAATGGATAAAATAACTGATTAATATTCATTTAGGGTAAACATCGGAAGTTTATGAGAAAAAATATTTAAATATTGTGAATATTTGTGGATATTTTTTTAATGATAATTTAAAATATAGAATTAATAAAATTATTTAAAAATGACGTTTAGTGTAATTGCTGGATATATTTCATATAATTAATATTAATATAATATTATGTATATATATATAATATATTACATATTATATGCATAATATAACAATAATATAATAATAATATTCTTCCATAAATAAAGCATACAAGCTTTTTAATACATTAAGAAATACATTTAATATAATATATTATAGAGTGCGCTTGACGTAAAAGGAATTTTCAAATAAATAATCTTATATGACAAATTTTTTATATATGTTATATGTATAATAACATATTATAATAACACAGTATAATTACACAATACAATGTATTATATATACAATAAATTTTATTTTAAAATTATTAGCCAGGTCAACGTCTAAATTATATTTTGATATGCATATGTTATATGTTATGTTATGTTTAACTATATATTATCAGAATACATATTGCTAAAAAAATTTAACGAGATCGGTTATTCGATTTGAAAAGTTACCTTAATATTCATCTATTTCTATTTAAATTAGAAATTTATCAGTATATTTATCATTGAAATATTTATCTTTCGACATCACCAGTTATAACCAGTTTGAGACTAAGTACAATGTAGTCTATCAGAAAAAATGAAGCAAGTAGCTATAGAACAAGTAAAAATACTTTGACTTGGCGAAGCTTGGATACCTTTTACATATAATTTTGAGTCTTAATTGAGGTCTCATTTATATATTATTGTATATAGGTACAATATATATTAGCATATGTATAATTTAATATATAGCAATTTTAATAAGGACTGCTAAAAATTTTGTGTTCATAATTTTGAATTATGTGAAATAGCAATATTTGCGGGTTTTACGACAAATCGGATGGAAATCACAATATTTTGATTTTTCATCAAAATAGCTAGTGTTTTTTCGTATATAATCGGATTTTTTTCGGTTTACATACAAAATTTCATTCTATTTTAAGGGATGGAAGCGATATAATATCGGCTGTGTCGGATGTATAATAACAAGCGACATCGGATAAGCTGTACTTTCTACAAGAACTGTAACACTAGCTAGTAAAACTAGAGAATATATAATTTTATATAATATGCAAATTGTTATATGGAAAAGCAATAGTTTGAATAAAATATAGAATGAATAAAATCTAGCACCTTATAAGTTAAACTTATTTAATCACAACGGAATAGGTTAAAGTCCATAAAACTTCTGTTAGAAATATTTTTAATAATGTACTCAGTCAAATCAATATTTAATCCATTTAATACGAATAACAAATATGTATATATGTATTTATAATAAATTTTTTAATTTATATGTTTTAAAATAGAATTCTTTGCCAATATTCACAATAAAAAAGAAAAACATCTCTGACACAATTTAGATTATATGCAGTTTCACGTCTGTCTGTTAAAAAAAAAAACGTATAAAAAATTGCCATACTTGCAATTTTCAGTTAAGTGTGTGACCCAAGAGTACAAAAGCTCTGTATCTGTATTGTAAAATCCAAGTTTATTGACCGTTTAAGTGTGTCGCTTACTTAAACGAAAATTTTTAAGTTGAAAAAATAAATAAATTAAATTAAAACGACATAAAATTAATATAATATAATACATATAATAAATGTTACAAAAAGTTAATAAAATTGTTTTGGGTTATCATGTCTCTTTTATGAAAGTTCGTACATTTACAAAAACCAGAAAAAAAGTGAAAATTATTTCCAAAGATATTTATGCATTAAATTTATCAAGTTTAAGCAGAAAAAAAAACTGACTTTTCATTAAATTCAAAAAACTACATTTGCTAAAAAAAATGCCATCAGTTTTTTAATACTTTTATAATTTTTTAAATATAATAGCTTTTTTTTTTTTAATTTCAAAAATTAACAAAAATAGATTGGCAGGAAATAAGTACATAATAGCATTTATTATATAGGTTTTTTAATTTGAGATACTTATTACAAATACTCTAATGCTCCAATAAAATTCTTATGAAATTAATTTATATTTTATGGAAATTGAAATTAACTACGTCAGAGCAAAATGTAAGTAAAAAAAGTGTAAATTAGTGTTCCAACAACAAATATTAAAAGAAATAAAAAAATTTGCAATGTAAATTGACGGAACTAAAATATTTCACGGTAAGCAAAATAAAACATTAGGACCAAGAAGGTGTGAAAAATTCCGTAAATAGAAGACATAAAGTGAACATATTGTAAGAAATTATATGTAGACGTGTACGTCATTAAGTAAGAAGCAAAACGGTGGAAAATGAATTGGATGTCATGAATAAGACATACGGCCAGAAATTATAGAAATAAATGTCTCTCACAACTACTGACGGCAAACATTAGAAATGAAAATGTGTGAAAATGTGGCATGAAGTGGATCTCAAAGGAGCATGTGCTAATATTTTATAGACACTTACTTCACCGGGTGAAAAGATAAAACACAAAATAAGAAATATAATAGCAATGAAATACAAAGAAAGAATAATTAAAAAGAGAATACTTTAATAGAATGTTATTAAATATTAGAAACACTAGTAATACAAGACTAAAGTAGTTCTTCAATACCAAAAAAAAAAACAAAAAAATAACTCAACAACATTTATATGAAAATAATTGAAATAGAAATTTATAATGTACTCATTAATAAGTAGACTTACTTGTTCATATACCCAACAGTTTCTTTCTTATGTATCTAAAATCATTGAAAGCTTTTGGAAATCCAATTTTTATTAATATACTTAGTCAAATATGTCAAAAAAAGTGAATACCACGTACAAAGAAAAAGTCAAACAATACAAAATTAATCGCATATACAGCGAAGCAAATATAGTAAGAGACATTAACATCTTGTTTAATATAGACAGGTAGACATCTACTTAAAGCTAATGATGACAACACACTTAAAGAAATATTAAAAATACTACTCAGAACAACCACAGATAACAAGACATTAAGAAAAATTGATAAAAATTGTGACAGATTATTAACGAATAACCACCAACAACTGATGGGTAGCAACAGGGCACAAAAATAAGTAGAGGAGACTCCTTGAAACCGTTAAGGCTCCTTGAGATAGTTAAGACGCCAACCGGGCTGTTATAACTACCAACGATGATGATGATAATATATCTACCAAGCAGTTACATTACAAAACACTAAGAAAAAATAGTTTAAAAATATTAACTATTTTACTTATAAATATAAAATTATAAAAAATATAATTATAAAAAATTTTGTCATATAATATATAAGACAACATTGTTATTATTGTAAATTTTTGGTACGTAGATTTTGCATTTGCATTGTAACGTTTTTATAACTGACTTGGGACAAACGGTTTAATAATTAGCACTATCTGAAGTGGAAATGAATTGAATGAATTCTGTCTTATAATACACAAGACAACATTGTAGTAACGGCAAAGTAATAGTACATAATTTTTAGATTTGCATTATGATTTGTCCATAACTGTCTCACGACAAATAGTTTAATAAGTAGTGCTGAACAAATTGGATATAAATTGAATAAAATTTGTCTTGTAATACAAAAAACAACATCACTTTTGCTATTAATTTTTATAATTGCACTGTTCTCTCGGGCTTCTTGAGTTTCTCAAGAAGTTTCAATTTAAATCAAGTGTGTACATTACGCTTTCAAATAGTATACTAGATAGTATAATATAGAACAATACGATTATTTTTTTAGTTATTTTAAACATATTATTAATTTATTTATACTAATTGTTTATTTATAATAAAATAAAATAGTTTGTTGTTAATAATATATAATTATTCACAATAATCTCTGACATATTAATTCTTTTTCTTTTATGCTAATGCCATTTTAAGTATTATGCGTATTATTTATATATAATTATTTATTCATTATTATTTATACATTATTATTTTATATATAAACACAACAAGTGAATTTGTTAATAAAACTGCATAGAAATAGAAAAATTAAGCACGGCTTTGGGTTAGTTGGTTAACGTGCGCTGACTCTGAGCTTCAAATTTGGCAGGACACAAGTACGATTCCTGGTACTTGCAGTTTTAAAAAAATTATTTACGAATAATTAAATACAAGAACTATTTCCTTGGTCAGGCAAAAATTCAATTAATTAAAATACTATAAAAATTAATTTTTTGTTATTATAGTTCATTATTTTTCGAAAAA
>NC_051847.1:63441178-63457140 GCF_002237135.1 Teleopsis dalmanni | reverse complement strand
AAAAGAAAAAAATTTTAAATGAAGATACAATTAACTGCACAAATTTATGATTTTTTAATATAGAAATTTTTCAACTATTGCACATTAAAAATAAATAATGACTACTGATGAAATAAATATAGCTTTCTTCAAATAAACTTCATGAAACTCAATGATCAAATGTTTAATAGCTTAGTATTTCAGTTGAAATTAAGATAGTTTTTTTTTATCGATGAAATTATTCTGTAAAATTTTAATCTGTAAATAGTAGTTTAAGTATGTAATTAAGAACTACTTCATTGGAAGAGAGTGCAGTATTTTTTGGAATCATTAATATTCATTAAATTTTCGTAAAATTTTTGCTAATTAAAAATTTAAACAATAAACATACAAATGAATTAAAACAGTATAAATATTTCATACGTTTATCGGTCATGATTACTTAATCTACTTCAAAATAAAGTAAAGGAAATTTCTTAGAACTATTATTTTAAAAATCTTCGAAATAGTTTTCCATTTTATGTAAAAATAAATTGATTTTTTTTTTTGATTTTCTTTGCTGGAGTTATACTCGCCGTAATTTTAACGACTCTGTCGTTGTAGCACTTATCCGAAAGCTGTTAGCTTTGCATTTGTGGATATGTCCGATAACAAATTCTTGGTCCACAAATAATTGTCGAAAGATCGTTGCATTCACAAAAAATCTGGAGGTGTAATAACATTGTGTGTTTGTTTTTTTTTTTTAAATGACGAAAGTCATTTTTTGGAGTTAAATTAAAGATATGATTGTGAAAGATATGTGGACAGTGTCACAAGCCATGCAAATAGTTCCAGTTTTCGCGTTCCAATTTGGTTAGGGTTGGGGTTTCAGCTTCACTAAATTCGTTAATGTTTTTGTTTTATTATATCCATCTATCTTACCTATCCATATATTTATGTATCAAGTACTTTATCTATCTATCTTTTAATCACTTTCTCTATTAATCGCTTTATTTATTAATCACTTTCTTATCTATTTATTAATCACTTTATCTATCTATCTATTAATCACTTTCTCTATCTATTTAATAATCACTTTATATATCTATCTATTAATCAATTTATCTATCTATCTATTAATGACTTCATCTATCTGATTATTAATAACTTTATCTATTTATCAATTTAATCACTTTATCTATCTATCTATTAATCACTTTCTCTATCTATATATTAATCTCTATCTATCTATTAATCACTTTATCTATTTATTTATTAATCACTTTATCTATCTATCTATTAATCACATTATCTATCTATCTACACATTTAGTTGTATATCTTATCAAATTTTGAATTCTTTATATAAATTTAAAATACAACTGCATTCTAGAGTTTTGAATAAAATTCTTAATAAATATGAATTTTTATTTCTTCAGATTTGAATCGTTTTCTTTGCACTACATTTATTCTATTACTATAGGATAACAAATATCATATTAGTAAGAAAACGTTTACTTTTAGAGCTTAGTAATCTTACGTTTCGGAGTAATTTTATCAAATAATTTTAAATTTACTTAAAATATTTTGAAATAATTTTTTGAGACAAAAATGATTGTCAATTGGTTGTTATTAGTGCATAAAGCTATTCTTCATATTCGTTTTTCTTGTTTTAAGTGCACTTAACTAGCACTTAAAAACACTTAAAAAACTTAAAATTATCTCCAATTTATAATGATAACATATAAATTTACGTTTGGTTAAGGTGTATCGGCGATCCCAAGGGATCCACTTAGCCCTACAGGTCCGTTGTGTTACTGTATAATAAAAAGCTCAGGGGTTACAACAACTTAGAACTTTTGGCAAAGCTTATAATGCTATTTAATGAGAGATGTGGAAATTCAAAATGATTTTGATTTAGTAATTGATGTGGAGGAATCTATAGGTATAATACAACATGATCTTGTTAACACAAAATTCGATGCCTTTAATACATTTTATTTAATTTCAATATTTTTGTTTACTCTTTCTTTTGAAGAATTTTATTATCTATAAAGTACACTTTAAAATGTTGATCGTTTTTCATTTATTTTTTGAATATTTCATTTGATAGAAATTCCTTAAAACACTTTTTCTAACAAAAAATGACTGCCTATTTTATGAAACTGTCTATCTACTTTATATTATTTAGCAGATGTGTTAATTTACTTTTCTTAGTTCATTTTAATTTCTTATTTTTTTATTTATTTTGAAAAAAATTTTAATTGCTTCTTTCATTATGGGCTTAACTTGCAATTGGTCATATTAATATGTTATAAAAGGTTAACAAATCTTGAAAGACCAAGAACAATGTTCTTCTATTCCATTGTTCTTTTTTTTGTTTTGTTTAAAATTCCTTCATTAGTTTGATTTTTCTTAATTGTTGTTAATTTAGTTGAGAAGCACATCATTCAAATTGTTATGTCTAAACAATTAAAGAATGTTTTGATTGTTTTGAATCTTTTTCCTTAAAGTCTTTCAAGTGTAACGTACAAAAACAATAAAAAGAATGTGTACTCAGCTTAAGTTTATGCTACATTGAGTTACATATTTCAAAAATTATAAAATATTTAAAAAAATTAAAAAAAAATTTATAACAAAAAATTTCTATAAAAAATGAATAAAAAATTTGTTACGTAAAGATTATAAGAATTATAAAGTTTTTGTTTGTTTATTTTTTCGAATATATATTTTTTTTAAATATATTTTTTTTAAATATATTTTTTTTTATAAATTCTTTTTCATTTTTACATAAATCTTTAAGTAATAAAAAAGCAATTCACTTTTTACGTTTTTATTTTTATTATTGTTTTTTTTGCTTTTGTTGTAGATTTATTTGATCTAATTTTGGTTTCTAAATCCGGTTTAGGAATCACTTAACCACGATAAAATGCTTGAAATGACTTGAGAAACGTGTTGACATTTCGATTTCATTCAATTTTCAGTTTGTTTCTAAGCACAAAAAAGATGTTAGAGATACGATTGAGTCTTGCTTTTTCAGATGAAACAGATTTGTTTTTATTATTGGATTAAATCAAGTAATCTTTTGTAATATTAGTTTTTACGAACAATATTTTAATGTAATGAAAGAGAGATCTAAATAGATATGTAAAGCTATATCATATATATTCTTTTTATATGCTATATTCTTTTATATCCAATTTATTCTTATGAATCTTCTTTTTATTCTTCAAATCTTTTCTTTTTCTTACCATTCTTCTAATCCTTCATCTCGATTTTCTTTACTTTACTCTTACTTTTCATCTTCATTTTCTTCATTTTAACATTCTTTTTTTCCCTCTTTATCCAACTAGAGCTATATCTTCCTTTGTTTATCCATCTACTTCTATTTTTCGTAGGTATATTTCTACTTTTTCTATTTCTTTATGTTCTCTATTTTTAATAAATCGTTGTCTTTACATCTAAATATGTCCAAAAGTTATTCCACCGATACGTTGGTTTTAACAGTCACTTCTTTGAGATAAGAAGTAAATTCCAAATTCAGTCGTTCCAAGTGATATAGATGTTAGTACTGAAAGACTTTATTTCTATTATTTCTATTGAAGAGCTATTCCGTTTTTCATAAGTTGGTACAGAACGCATAATATACATGCCTTATATTCAATATATGAGTTTTTGGTCCGATTACTTAGTGTTTCTCTCTTTTCAGGTGTAAACCACAACTCTGAAGCATTCGGATACTCATGCTATTTTGTTCTCTTATATTTCCACATTCCTTAACATACCTTTTACTAATATAAAAATAGCATTTAAGTATATTTTTCTGAATATAGAACATGATTGTTTCATATAATTGAAAGTCTGCATTGTAGACTTGTTGTTTATCGTAAAAGACTTTGTTTAGATTACAATTATAATTATATAGGTATACACTCTTCTTGCATTTAATTTTCTTTTGTAGTCAAAACTACTTACTACTTATATAATATTTGGGTGCCACTCTTCTTTACTTTATCGTAGATCTCATCCAATAGAATTAGAACCCAACTCATATGTTGTCTTATTCTTATTGATACTCTTAGCCTGATATTTCGGTTCTTATTTTTATATGCGAAGTATTGTTATTGTGTAGTCGAAGATTATATTAATTATGGTTCCACATTTGTCCACATTCTTTTCTTCGTAAATATACGTATTAAAAGGTTGCTTAAATCCAAGAAGTTTTTTGTTGTTTTGTAATTTAATCTAATGTATAGTCTCAGCGACCTCATAATCTTTAGAATAACTCCACAAGTCATTTGTCGGTGCAATTGAGAATTCATATTTATACTCCTAAATATTTCATACATCGGATTTAATTGTCTCTCTTAACAAGAATACTAAGTTAATTAAGTGTGAGATTATAATTGCTTTACAAAAGTAATAGATAAATTGGATTCGTGTAGTTTTAAGAAAATCATTTACCTAAATTAGTTAAAGTATTTTTAACTATAGTTATAAATTCTTTTTTTTTGTTATAGATTACATCTAAATTTTATAAAAATTTATAAAAAATACTTTTATATTTAAAAATATTGACTGAACTGAAATCTGACTTAAAAAAACATAAAATAATTATAAAATCACTTTTTTAATTCCGAACAAAAGATCGTGTGCACCCAGTTATTGTTAAAACATTGTGATGTGTGTTATTATCCTAAATATCTTAAGCATCTGTATATTTAAATAAAAAAAATATTTTTTTTTAACATTACAGAGAATGTTATTAAAATTTTATAATAAATTATTAAACACATATTTTTATTTGTTGTATTATATCATATATGACTTCCATTTAAATTTGCAAATCATTTTGCGTTGTCCAAAGACTTACCTATTCAATAAATCTCCAAAAAAAAAGATAATAATTTTTAATACTTGTATCATAAAAAAAAAATTGTTCAAAAGAATGTGTTCAGCTTAAGAGTAGATAATATTTATTAATGACAAAGCTGCAATTATAAAGAATTTAATGGCATTAAAATAATAACCATTTATTTGAAGTAATAAATTTTAAACTGTTGAAATTAAATTTTAAAGTAGCTTTTATCAGATATGTTACACTCGTAGTAAACATGAACGAGTATCTATGTTATGTGAAAAAAAAAATTTCACTTTAAAAAGCAGTCAGCGAAAAAGCGAAGTTATACATAGAAATGAATTGCACGAGCATATTTTATATTAAATAATGCAAGCATTGTTTATGGTTATTTTAAAAAGCATTTAATTATACCTACGAGCGAGTATGTATGTTTTCATACATGTGTTTATCTATCTATCTATGTTTCTATTATTATTAGCATCACACTTTTTGTCGTCATTGTTATGTAATTGTCAATTGAACTTGTACTTTACAATTATTTCCTCTTCGATTATTGCATTGTAATGCCGAGGCACATACTTGCGTTTCCATGAGCAAGACAGGGCAGGAAAAGTAGTCGCAACAATGCGACGTGATTAGATTTTATTTTTTTTTTTAAATGAAAGTGAAATTATTAACATTTGTTTGAATTGTAAATCAATTTGAAATATTTTAACTTACAGACGTCAAAGTACTATATATATACATTTAATTATTATAACATATAACTGCGAAAAAATTTAAATTTTGTAATAAGTCTAGCAACACTTAGCTTTACTTTACCTTTCTGTAACTGTTATTGAATGCTAATATAAAAAATAATGAACAAATTGTAATATACTATATAGGTAAATATTAATACATAAATAATTATATAAAATAATAATAAAGAGGTTTTTCGAAAAGTAGTGAACTATAATAATAAAAGATTAATTTTTATAGTATTTTATGCCTGAATTTATGCTTGAATTTATGCCTGACCAAGGAAATAGTTCTTGTATTTAATTATTCGTAAATAATTTTTTGAGACTGCAAGTACCAGGAATCGAACTTGTGTCCTGCCAAATTTGAAGCTCAGAGTCAGCGCACGTTAACCAACTAACCCAAAGCCGTGATTAATTTTTCTATTTCTATGCAGTTTTATTAACAAATTCACTTGTTGTGTTTATATATAAAATAATAATATATAAATAATAATGAATAAATAATTATATATAAATAATACGCATAATACTCAAAATGGCGTTAACATAAAAGAAAAAGAATTAATATGTTAGAGATTATTGTGAATAATTATATATTATTAACAACAAACTATTTTATTTTATTATAAATAAACAATTAGTATAAATAAATCAATAATATGTTTCAAATAACTAAAAAAATAATTATTAATATCGTATTGTTCTATATTATACTATTAAGTATACTATTTGAAAGGGTAATGTACACACTTGATTTAAATTGAAACTTCTTGAGAAACTCAAGAAGCCCGAGAGAACAAGATGTTACAGTGCAATTATAAAAATTAATAGCAAAAATGATGTTGTTTTTTGTATTACAAGACAAATTTTATTCAATTTGTATACAATTTGGATAGTGCTACTTATTAAACTATTTGTTGTGAGACAGTTATGAACAAATCATAATGCAAATCTAAAAATTATGTACTATTACTTTGCCGTTACTACAATGTTGTCTTGTGTATTATAAGACAGAATTCATTCAATTCATTTCCACTTCAGATAGTGCTAATTATTAAACCGTTTGTCCCAAGTCAGTTATAAAAACGTTACAATGCAAATGCAAAAGCTACGTACCAAAAATTTACAATAACAACAATGTTGTCTTATACATTAAGACCGAAAAGTTTTCGGAAATTCTCATTTAAAATTCGCGCGCTGTATATTTTCGATATTTTAAGTTTATGTAGTTTGGCAGAATTCAATTACTATGCCAAAATGAGCGCGATCTGTCAGACAGTTCGTTTACGGCAGCTGTTGAAACCAGTTCACCTCAGTAGGCGTTGCGAAAAAAACAATGGAAAAAAATATTGAACAAAGAGTTTGCATCAAATTTTGTGTTTCGAACGAAATTTCGTGTGCAGAATCGTTGCGAATGCTACAAAAGGCTTATGGGGAATCAGTTTTATCGAAAACTCAAGTTTATGAGTGGTACAAAGCCTTCAGGACGGTCGTACGACCGTCGAAGACATTTCGCAACGCACTACTGAGGTGAACTGGTTTCAACAGCTGCCGTAAACGAACTGTCTGACAGATCGGCTCATTTTTGGCATAGTAATTAAGGACAGTGCTGCCAAACTACATAAACTTAAAATATCGAAAAATATACAGCGCGCGAATTTTAAATGAGAATTTCCGAAAACTTTTCAGTCTTAATGTATATATGACAAAATGTTTTATAATTATATTTTTTATAATTTTATATTTATAAGTAAAATAGTTAAAATTTTTAAACTATTTTTTTTTATTGTTTTGTAATGTAACTGCTTGGTAGATATATTAGCATCATCATCGTTGGTAGTTATAACAGCCCGGTTGGCGTCTTAACTGTCTTTAGGAGTCTTAGCGGTTTCAAGGAGTCTGCTCTACTTATTTTTGTACCCTGTTGCTACCCATCAGTTGTTGGTGGTTTTTCGTTAATAATCTGTCATAGTTTTTATCAATTTTTTTTAGTGTCTTGTTCTCTGTGGTTGTTCTGGGTAGTATTTTTAATATTTATTTAAGTGTGTTGTCATCATTAGCTTTGAGTAGATGTCTACCTGTCTATATTAAACAAGATGTTAATGTCTCTTACTATATTTGCTTCGCTGTATATGTGATTAATTTTGTATTGTTTGACTTTTTCTTTGTACGTGGTATTCACTTTTTTTGACATATTTGACTAAGTATATTAATAAAAATTGGATTTCCAAAAGCTTTCAATGATTTTAGATACATAAGAAAGAAGCTGTTAGGTATATGAACAAGTAAGTCTACTTATAAATGAGTACATTATAAATTTCTATTTCAATTATTTTCATATAAATGTTGTTGAGTTATTTTTTTGTTTTTTTTTTTGGTATTGAAGAACAACTTTAGTCATGTATTACTAGTGTTTCTAATATTTAATAACATTCTATTAAAGTATTCTCTTTTTAATTATTCTTTCTTTGTATTTCATTGCTATTATATTTCTTATTTTGTGTTTTATCTTTTCACCCGGTGAAGTAAGTGTCTATAAAATATTAGCACATGCTCCTTTGAGATCCACTTCATGCCACATTTTCACACATTTTCATTTCTAATGTTTGCCGTCAGTTGTTGTGAGAGACGTTTATTTCTACAATTTCTGGCCGTATGTCTTATTCATGACATCCAATTCATTTTCCACCGTTTTGCTTCTTACTTAATGACGTACACGTCTACATATAATTTCTTACAATATGTTCATTTTATGTCTTCTATTTACGGAATTTTTCACACCTTCTTGGTCCTAATGTTTTATTTTGCTTACCGTGAAATGTTTTAGTTCCGTCAATTTACATTGTAAATTTTTTTATTTTTTTTAATATTTGTTGTTGGAACACTAATTTACACTTTTTTTACTTACATTTTACTCTGACGTAGTTAATTTCAATTTCCATAAAATATAAATTAATTTCATAAGAATTTTATTGGAGCATTAGAGTATTTGTAATAAGTATCTCAAATTAAAAAACCTATATAATAAATGCTATTATGTACTTATTTCCTGCCAATCTATTTTTGTTAATTTTTGAAATTAAAAAAAAAAAAGCTATTATATTTAAAAAATTATAAAAGTATTAAAAAACTGATGGCATTTTTTTTAGCAAATGTAGTTTTTTGAATTTAATGAAAAGTCAGTTTTTTTTTCTGCTTAAACTTGATAAATTTAATGCATAAATATCTTTGGAAATAATTTTCACTTTTTTTCTGGTTTTTGTAAATGTACGAACTTTCATAAAAGAGACATGATAACCCAAAACAATTTTATTAACTTTTTGTAACATTTATTATATGTATTATATTATATTAATTTTATGTCGTTTTAATTTAATTTATTTATTTTTTCAACTTAAAAATTTTCGTTTAAGTAAGCGACACACTTAAACGGTCAATAAACTTGGATTTTACAATACAGATACAGAGCTTTTGTACTCTTGGGTCACACACTTAACTGAAAATTGCAAGTATGGCAATTTTTTATACGTTTTTTTTTTTAACAGACAGACGTGAAACTGCATATAATCTAAATTGTGTCAGAGATGTTTTTCTTTTTTATTGTGAATATTGGCAAAGAATTCTATTTTAAAACATATAAATTAAAAAATTTATTATAAATACATATATACATATTTGTTATTCGTATTAAATGGATTAAATATTGATTTGACTGAGTACATTATTAAAAATATTTCTAACAGAAGTTTTATGGACTTTAACCTATTTCGTTGTGATTAAATAAGTTTAACTTATAAGGTGCTAGATTTTATTCATTCTATATTTTATTCAAACTATTGCTTTTCCATATAACAATTTGCATATTATATAAAATTATATATTCTGTAGTTTTAGTAGCTAGTGTTACAGTTCTTGTAGAAAGTACAGCTTATCCGATGTCGCTTGTTATTATACATCCGACACAGCCGATATTATATCGCTTCCATCCCTTAAAATATAATGAAATTTTGTATGTAAACCGACAAAAATCCGATTATATACGAAAAAACACTAGCTATTTTGATGAAAAATCAAAATATTGTGATTTCCATCCGATTTGTCGTAAAACCCGCAAATATTGCTATTTCACATCAGATTTGACACAAATTTCGTATTTCAATATACATGTTGTACGACCAAATCTGATGTGTATACGCGCTTAAGTGCCATAAAGTATATGATTAGCAAGATAGGTTGAGTTCATTAAGTTCTGTCCATATGTCAGTTTCATCTCAAACTACTTTCTCAGTTTTTTTTTTTTAGCTTTTTGAATGAAATTTTGCACATGTAATTTTTGAGAGCGGACTCTAATCATTCACCGGTTTTGTTAAAATTGGATCAATAAGTTCTGTAACCGCCATATAACCTAAACAATCGGATATAAGTTTTGTTCGTGTTTAATAAAGATATTCAAATGAATGATATGAATGAACGTACTTATATTCATATATAATATATTTATATACATATACCTATATTATATTAGACAATATATACAATTTTACTTAATTCAAAATATTATTATGAACACAAAATTTTTAGTAGTCCTTATTAAAATTGCTATATATTAAATTATACATATGCTAATATATATTATTATATAATAATATATATAATATATATTATATATAATATATATAATATATATATAATATATATTATATATATATTATTATATAAATGAGTCCTTAAAGAAGACTTAAAACTCTATGTAAAAAGTATTCAAGCTTTGTCAAGCCAAAGTATTTTAAGTTCTATAGCTATTTGCTTCACTTTTTCTGATAGACTACATTGTACTTAGTCTCAAACTGGTTATAACTGGTGATGTCGAAAGATAAATATTTCAATGATAAATATACTGATAAATTTCTAATTTAAATAGAAATAGATGAATATTAAGGTAACTTTTCAAATCAAATAACCGATCTAGTTAAATTTTTTTAGCAATATGTATTCTGATAATATATAGTTAAACATAACATAACATATGCATATCAAAATATAATTTATACGTTGACCTGACTAATAATTTTAAAATAAAATTTATTGTATATATAATACATTGTATTGTGTAATTATACTGTGTTATTATAATGTGTTATTAAACATATAACATATATAAAAAATTTGTCATATAAGATTATTTATTTAAAAATTCCTTTTACATCAAGCGCACAGTATAATATATTATATTAAATGTATTTCTTAATGTATTAAAAGGTTTGTATGCTTTATTTATGGAAGAATATTATTATTATATTATTGATATATTATGCATATAATATCTAATATATTATATATATATATAATATTATATTAATATTAATTATTTGAAATATATCCAGCAATTACACTAAACATCATTTTTAAATCATTTCATTAATTCTATATTTTAAATTATCATTAAAAAAATATCCACAAATATGCACAATATTTAAATATTTTTTCTCATAAACTTCCGATGTTTACCCTAAATGAATATTAATCAGTTATTTTATCCATTACAAGTTATGACTTTAATATATTCATATTATATTTGTAAATAACGTATTAGGTTTATTTTTATGCCGAACAGATAGCGGCTACTATACTTTCTTTGGTTCCTTGCGAAGTTGTGGGTCAGAGGTGAAAAGGAAAAAAAGTTATTTATTTATTGTGCCACTGGCTCTTGTCAGAAGATGTCTATTAACTTATGTATACATTAAAGATATTAAAATTCAAAATCACAACCAACCCATTCTTAGGGCATAAATTAAGTTAGTCTATTTACCGAAATTCCCAAAAATAAGTTATCATTTACATCTATCCATCAATATATATATATTCGAATAAATTTTTATATATTATATTAGTAACCAATAATTGTATTATGGGTGTATAGGTAGGTGTTATTTGTTGTCCGATTGAAGGCTACATAGAGGCACTACCTACAAACGCCATATAGATATTATTTTGTTAAATGTTGGCAATAATAATTGTTGTTTAAAGTTATTCAGTGCATTACAAATTTCTGAAGTATTGCTGCTATATAAGTTAAGTCTCATTCTAAGGTGCAGCAATTATAGGCAAAAATTATTCTATATATAACCGTTTATTATTTATAAAGTTTCACAAACGGATACTAAAAATTTATTTACTTGATTTCTATTCAAATTACTCTAATTAATCGTAATTAATTAAACAATGTAAATTTTTTTGTTTTCTTTAATAATGATACCAATGTAGCTAATTTTGATATACCAATTAAAAGCAAAATCATATTAGAATTGTATAGTTTTTATTAAAAAAATATACTTTCAATGTGCTGTTATTTAAAATAAAAGTAAAATAAAAATGCACGTATTTGATGATTTTATAAAATCAATTTAATCTGTGAATCTTTAAAATATATATCTTGTAAATTAAAATTAATTATGGCCTAATATTCCCCTGGGAACGCAATGGAATGAAGAAGAGAAAGAATTTAAATTAATTAATTCAAGTTAAATATTAAAAAAATTTAAACATAACAAAATAAATAAAGTTAGATAAATGTATGCTTTAAATAATTTTGAAAATAATAATAATTTATATATTAGCATTGTTTTTAAAAACAAAAAATTAACAAAAAAAAAATTTAACTATAATTTTAAAAATATAACAGAATACATAATAGAAAATTAAAATTAGTTGTGCTATTTTTGTTTTATTTATTCAATTTCATATTTGTTTTAAATACAAAAAAACAATATTATTAACATAAATAATTGAAAAAACAAGCCCAATTATTTCAGTTGATTGCATATAACACTTATAAAAATACTATATTATGTGGGTTTATATGTACATTAAATGTTTACCCGGCAAAATATAAAAATATATTAAATAATTGTAAAAATTCTTTGTAGATTATTCATAAAACTAAATTTCCTCATAAAGAAAATTTCAAATAAATGATTTTGTTGTGGGCTAAAATGTATTTTTAAATTCTCTATAAAATTCTGTTTAACTCATACATAAATCAAACAAAAAAAAAGAAAAAAAAATGAAATAATAATAAGAAATCTGTTTACGTATTTGATTATATTTAGTAGAAATATATATGTATACCTATATATGCAATTCTAAATAGATATAGCTTGTTGCGTTGCCAAATATTTTGGCCATAAATGTTAAAGTAATAAATTTACCTGTTCACAGATACACGTTTAATGACAGTTGTGAACACATCGACATTTGCAACAGAATTCAAGTTAAATATTTAAATGCTTATGCAATTAACTTAATTTGCATATGCCAAACATGTCGAAGTAACATTACTTAAAGTCAAAATCTCATTTTAGTAATTTCTGAGATTTGTATATAATTTCATTTAATGTAAATTGTACCAATATGTATATGTGAAATATTAAAATAATTGATTTTATTTAGTAAATCATGATTGTGATGATTAAGTAAATTATGATTGTGATGAGTTAGTAAATGATTGTGATGATTAGGAAATAATAAAATTTACCATTATTGGTTTTTTAATTATTAATATCATCGCTACTTATTATTATTTTTAAATATATCATAGTTAAGATATTGCATTAAATAATTTAAACCACTATAAATTATTCATACTCATAACAGTGTGACTTAGAAGAATTACTTTCAAAAAAATCAATGACTGTGCCATATAAATTGTCTTTTTGGAACTCAGTATATGATATATTTGACGTATTTGGCATAGTATTTCACATATGATTTACCATCTGAAGCGTAGAGATTAAATTTACTCTAATTGACAAAAAATACTGAGTTTCAGAAAGGACTATTCTTGTACAGGTGGTGTTTGGTAAACTGCATGCGAAACCGTCGTCAGGCATGTTATAGTATTGGGGTAAATCAACGGCAGGAGTAGGTAATCTACATTTTATAGAATCAACAATGGATAAAGAACTGTATCTTAATATATTAAAGCAAAATTTGCATAAAAGTCTCGAAGATTTAGGCATAATTGACAACTTCCGTTTCTACCAGGATAACGACCCGAAGCACAAATCGGGTCTTGTGCAGACTTGGCTTGTTGTGAATTGTCCACACATCATCCAAACACCTCACATTCACCTGACTTAAATGTCATAGCAAATTTATAGCATATTCTGGAAATTAACATAAGAAAACATAACATTTACAGCAAGGAAAGTATGAAAGCTGCTTTAAAATTGGAATGTCAAAAAATATCAGTGGAATATACTCAAAAATTAGTTACTTCAATGCATTCAAGGTTGGAGGCAGTAATTAAATAAAAGGGCTATCCAACTAAATACTAAAATTCTCTTTTTTATGCCAAAAATTATTAATTTTCTAAAAAAAATGTATTGCACGAAATAAGCTGTGAGGTCAGAATTTGGTGTATGTTTGTTTTTGTTCACTTAACTTCTTGAATATTGATATTTTTGTGAAATTTTTTTTTGTTTTATAATAAAAACTAAACATTCTTTAAAGTTGCATATTTAAAATTTTTTATTTTGAACAAAATTTTGGATTTTCAAGACTAAATCTACAAAAATATTGTTTGCACGAAATAAGCTGTGAGCCACCGTACATGGTCTCTCATGGTACAATTTATACGAAAATATTGTAGCTATTTTTTGTACATAATTTTTGCATTTGTATTGTTGCTTCAAATTAACTGAAATATATAAATTATGCAGTAATAAAAGAAAATAATAGAAAAAAAAAACAATATATAGGTTATGTATACAGGTTATACATGTATAACCTGTGTTAAACTACTGAACCGATTAAAAAATAATGTCAAAAATGATTATCTTAAATTTGATATCTTATGTGACCTAATGTGACGTTTCGTTTTACTAGGGATATGGCCTAACATATAAATCTACCTCCGAAAAAAACGATAGAAAAAAATCCATACAAAATTCCTTCAATCTGATTTTCAAGTTTATTTGAATTAAACATATAGGAAAAATATATTGGCATTAAATGTACATTTTGTCAGTGAACTAGTATAATTTGAAAGCAAAACAATACAAGTGCATTCGGTTTGAAATATTTGTAAAAAAAATCTCTATATAAAAATCATTAATTCGATTAATTTTCCTGAGAAATTAATTTTTAATGTAGCTTTTTATGAATTAAAAATAGAATATCTGTTAACTTGTAACGATTTAACAACTTTGTCATGTGTTCCCATTAATAAATAATTTGATTGTTATATTGGTAAATTGTTTTATATTTTTTATTTTTTTTTTGTGTTGTAGCGTGACTTCTTACATGCTTACCTTTTAATATTCTAATGTACGTGATTGTAGTTTTTAAAATATTTATATGTTAGTATATGCCATTCATTTGGTATACAAAAATTTTAATAAATTTATATTTCATGTTACCTGTTAATAAAAATTAAATTGCATTTTAAATAATTTTGCTGTTTTGCTTATGAGAAAAATAATTATTTTTCTGTGAAAAAACAATAGTTAAAAATGGTTAAAAACATCTGTATTTTATTTTGATTGATCTATAAACTTAAACACAATACAAAAGGCTATTAAATGTCATATAAAACTAAATTATAAATTATTTGTAAAATTTAAAAAACATATTATATATTATATATATGTAGTATAATTAATTTTCACCTGTTTAAAAAAATATTTTAATTACTTTTTATTTATTTTTATGGTAGTATTATAGTTCTGATAGGTTCTTAAACAATAATTAGTTAAGTAAATACGTATAAGTGTATACAGAATGTTTGTTTTTAACTGAGTGTTTTTTGTTTTTAGTTTTATATTTGTCATTTAATATCTAGGTTTATAATGAAAATGTTATCCACCCATTCCTATCCCATTTTTCCCGTTTCTTCCGAGATAAATTGGCACGAAATTACACAGCAATGAACTATATCAGTATTTAGGATATTTGCATATAAATAAATAACTCCGGTAATATATAGGTATAGTGCTTTATAATTTCATTAATTTAGTTGGTAAATTAAATAACATTAATCTCAGCTTGAATGAAATTAGCTAAATAAATCTTACCGCCTATTTACCTATCTAGGAACTATAATAGAAATTTTGTTTTTAATTTTTGAGTTGTTACGACGGAACTATTTTAAAGTGTTTTAAAAGAAATTTTTAAGGATTTTATGAAAGTTAAAATTTTTAAAAAACAAAAAGCAACTTTATAGTATAAAGCTAATTGCCTTAGGCAGGCTGAAAATTTCTTACATTATCTCTCTTGTGACCGAACATCACCTAATAGGTATGCACGCTCAGTGATATTAATTTCTCTAGTCTATGCCAAGTGAAATAGAAAGAGAAAGAACTATTTCTTCACCAGAAACCGAACTATATTTTTCGAAAAACT
>NC_051847.1:63424554-63441078 GCF_002237135.1 Teleopsis dalmanni | reverse complement strand
TTAAGTTCATGTAGTTTGGCAGCACTGTCCTTAATTACTATGCCCAAAATGAGCGCGATCTGTCAGACAGTTCGTTTACGGCAGCTGTTGAAACCAGTTCACCTCAGTAGTGCGTTGCGAAATGTCTTCGACGGTCGTACGACAGTCCTGAAAGGCTTTGTACCACTCATAAACTTGAGTTTTCGATAAAACTGATTCCCCATAAGCCTTTTGTAGCATTCGCAACGATTCTGCACAAGAAATTTCGTTCGAAACACAAAATTTGATGCAAACTCTTTGTTCAATATTTTTTTCCATTGTTTTTTTCGCAACGCACTACTGAGGTGAACTGGTTTCAACAGCTGCCGTAAACGAACTGTCTGACAGTTCGCGCTCATTTTTGGCATAGTAATTGTCCATAATTGATGCCAAACTACATAAACTTAAAATATCGAAAAATATACAGCGCGCGAATTTTAAATGAGAATTTCCGAAAACTTTTCGGTCTTAATGTAGGTAAAAATTATCTGTTGAGGTGACAAGGATTCTTAACGTGAACTCGGATTAGTTCCAATGTCCACAAACATTCTACTGATACCGATTTTTCTTTGTTTCTCACTCACTCGTCTCAATCTGTGAATTTGTGTCGTAATTCGCTGAAGTTCCTGATTTAAAGATTTTCCACTTGTATATTATAATAGCTACCATATAACAGCGCGTAGAAAAGCGTTATTGCTAGTTTATTAAATTTTATTTTATTAAAAACATATTTATTTATTATTATAGTTTTGCAAAACTATTAATATTTGTTTTTTTTAAAGTTTTTTTTTATACTTTTTGTGAAAAAGTTACTTAAAGGATGTTCATATCGTTTAAAATGTTTCCGCTCTAAATTATTCAATAAAGTTTTAATCTATTGTAGTAAATGTGAGTTCATTAGTAAACTTATACTTATAAATAAATTAATTAAAATGTTAAACACTATAAAATTATAAAATAATTTGTTTATCTATATATTATTATAAAAATCAGTTCATTAGCGTACTACAGTTACTACTACTAGTATTACAAACACCCGCTCTAAATCCATTTGAATAAGAGTTTTACATTAGCATTTATTACAACTTTGTTTGTGACGTTTGTGGGACATTGTCACTTTGTAACCTATTAGACACAATGTAGCACTTGTACAACAATATCCCATATTGCGTTCCACATTAAACTATTTAAATAATGACCTTCGTCAATATGACTGACCGCGTCGCTGTTGTACCTCAAATGCATTTTTACATTACGAAGGTCGATGCGTTATGCGATAGTGTTTGTTTTTTTTGTATCTGTGTAACTATAAATGCTAATGTATCTATTGCTTTTGCTTATATACATGTTTTAATTTTTACATTTTATTCTATTTTTTTACTTTTTAGATTTTCCATATTTTTTATAGTTTGTTTATACACACTTGCACACATGTTGTATTATGTATTGTGCTTAAGCTCGGTTTATTTGAGCTTGATTTGTCTTCTTTTTAATTAATTTAGTTCTAATGTATTGAAGTCTGAAATAAAAACTATAAATAAAAATATTTATGCCATTGTAAATTAAACTTAAAGATATTTCAACTGCACTCTTTTAGTAATAAAGGTATTCAACAATAGCGCAATAAATAGTTGGAAGAAGTCAAGGTTTAAAACAATTGCAAAAAAGTCAAAGTCTTGCATTTACGAATCGGACGCGACTAGAATTTTAAATAAAGAATTCTTTTTACCGTCATTGATAGAGACTCGACTCGTAGATACAAAATATTTGCAAAATAACGTTGCTCTGTAAAACCAATAAAATAAAAAAGGAAAAAAATTAAGCAACAAAAAAAAAAACAATTATAGAAAAGCTTTATATAAATGGAAATATGCTGAAACTAATTAAATTAGAAGCTATTATAAACTATTTTAATGACGCAGATGCTAGCCTAGCCGTTAGCCACAACTGTTTAGATTAGGTAAGGGAACTAAGGAATATTCAATAATGTTAGCAGCAACGACTTATTTATTGAGTATCTATTATTGAGAATTGAAAGAAAGCAAAAATTTGTAATGAAAATGCTATATTTATCAACACGAAAAGAAAATATACCAATGATTGCGTGAATAGGTTTACTACTTTTAAATACCGTCAAAGATTTTATTACGTTCGCTTTTAAGCATTTTAAACAAAAAATAAGCTAAGACCACAAATAAAATTAAAAAAAAAAGAAAAAAATAAAAAAAGAAATAAAATTAATATTATTTTTACTACGATCCAAAACAGAATTCACGTTTATTGAATATAAGTTGAAGTTAAATTAATATACATACAACAGATAAACGAAAGAGAAATACAAGTAATACTGCATGATAAATTCTATTCAAGGCCGTAACAGTCTTAAAAATCATTCAGCAATGACCTAGAAGGCGACTCAGGCGATACACTGGCGATATACTGGCGACTTATATTCAGTTTAGATACGCTTAAGTCGTGGAATTTAAGATCTGATTTAATAAAAACATTTTTGTTTTTTAGTGCAAAAATTAAACATATTTTAATTTATTATACATATGAGTTAGTGCATTTTTTCTTAATTAAGCAACTTTAATTTTAAATAGTTTAAAATTATTTTTTAAGTTGCATTCATTCCTTATTCATCTTTTTAAAAAAAAAGCAAACATTCTTTCTAATTAAGTTGTTAAATTATCCCAAAACTATTTAATTGTAGTAATTTATTAATTTTTAAATAGTCAATATAAATTTTTTGCAATATACCCTTTTTAATTCTTGATTAGTAGCTAGTCGGATTGCGTCGGACATTAGAAGATTTTAGCAGCAACTCATTATTCTGTATAACATATGTTGACTCTGAGGTGACTTCTCTATTCCAATAAATATAATTAATTATTTTCTTTAATAAACGCATAAGTAGATAATATAACTTTAATTAGTTGATTTAGACGTCTTTTGATTTCGTCGTCTTTTGATTTCGGTTTGTTTTCTTTGAGAAATTGCTTTCAAAAATTTTTTAGAATAAAATTTTTTGAAAAAAATAGTTGAAGGCACAAAGAAAAATTGTTTTCTTATAACAATAGTATGAAAATGAGATGTTTTTATTATTTCAGCAAAAATTAGAGTTAGGCAATTTCATAAAAATATTAGCATATGCTATATATAATTTATATAAAAACTATATAAATTTTGTTATTAAATAATTTAATTCGTCCATTGCTAAGTCCCCACTCCACGTCAAGGAGTTTACATAGTGTGTGTATTTAGCCTTCTTAAAAACTGATCAATTGTGATGCTAGATATACCTCTAGTAATTTATTTTCTTTTAAGCATAGTGAAAGTTTCTATATTTAATGTATACTTGACTTTAGCGTTACTAGCATCGTTTAAATCGATATGTTTACTTTGATAATTTCATGAAACATCCTACGAACAATGGTTTTCCAGAATTTTAGCTCGACTTTTTGATTACGCTAGGTCAAAATACAATCAGTGCAAATTTAAACTTGATGATTCTTTCTTTTTTGATGTATTTTTATTACATAGTTTATTGCAGTTAATAAAATGATGTTTGTAAGATCTAACTGTAAAGATTTCAAAAACGAATTAAATCACTATTGCCATTTGCATATAGTATATTTTTTAAAATGTATTGCAATAGACCAAATTACTTTCAAGTGTCTTTATTGAATCTATAAAATAAATCATCTATTTTGTTTTTTTAAAAACAGTATATGATCAGTTCTCTTATAGTTTTCTATAGATGATTCTTCAGTACAATTGTATTTTCCGTCAGATTTGTTGTACTATATACAAAAGTATTATTTTCCATTTTTATTTTTTTCATTTTTGAAATCTTTTTGTCTTAAATAACTTAATATTATTATAAAAAACCTACATTTTTCTAATAGATAATAATATATTTTTTTTATTTTTTTTCAGGTATGTACATTTTAACATATATAGAAATAATACAGCTTATATTCAAGGTTCGTATAATATGTTTTACATTTTTTAATTAAAAAAAATATTTGTCTAATAAATGTTTTTAGTTATAATTGCAGGGAATCAATATAAATACAAAGTTAATTTTTTTTTAGAAAAAATGTAGGTTAATATTGTTTTATGGTTCCGCCCTAATATATCGTTTTAAAAAAAACTTAAATGTTAAGCAAAAAAATATATTGTTAGAAAAACACATTTAAAAAATAATTAATAAAAAATCATGGACTTTTTATATTGTGAGTATTAAAAATAATTAAAAATTTTATTAAACACAATATTCTTATAAAGAACCTTTCCTAATTGTACCTAGTTTCAATTGATTTGATTTAGTCCGCTATTTTTTTACCATTCTGCGTATGATGGTAATTACATCTTAGATGGAATTTTTACATATCTGTTATCTTAATTGTACTGATTTACTGTTTTCATATATTGAAATCAGTACATAGATTATAAATTGTAAAAAAGGGATTCCTAAAATGTTACAATTAATTTTATTTCAAATATAAATTTGATTTGTTATTAAACCTTTCATACCTATTATATTCTATTATATTTAGTTCTAGTGATTGGTGTTTATGACAATATTTCTTAATTATCTTTTTTTACAAATTTTATTATTATTGATTTTTGTAAACATATTTTTTTTCCAACACATTTCCGAATTATTGTTATATTCGATTTATTTTTATTACTCCTAAACTATAACAGAAAACTATAAAATACAAAATCTAGGTCTACATCTAGCTCTAAGCGACACTTGCGACAGTTAATTTTTTAAATGAATGATAAAAACGCAAGTTTATTATTATAACTTTTAAGCTACATGGAGTAAAATCGAATATTGACAGGGAAAGCGGCTTACAGTAAAGCAAAGCATAACAACCATGGTAGGTCCACATAACAACCATTGTAGGCACAACACATCTGTTTAAGTGAATTGTGAAGAATGCCCTTCCTTAATGATAGACAAAGACAGGTACTTCCGCCCCAATTTCTGCCTTCTGGGAAACTCCATAACATTAAGTTTTTTCTTCATAAAACTCCATATAAATTTTTTTTTACAAAATTGAGATATTACAGAAAATTTTTTATATGAGTTTTTATGTCAATTTTAGTACTTACAATTTTAGTAATAGATCAAAAATCTAACAGCTATAAAAAATGTGATTTAAACCCTCATTCTCTTCCGGGTACTTTTAATTTAAGCATTTAACACTGACTGGAGCTTGCACACTACAAGTATATTTTTTTATGTGAGCAAAATATTCACCTATTGGATTTTAATTTTAGCAAAACTTAATTATGAAGTGATTCATAATTTTCCGAAAATAATCTGTAACAAACTTGATTGCTAAGTAATCTGTAGTAGTTATACATTTCAGTTAAAATTAAAGTTTTGCTCGTTGAGAATCTCAGGGTTTAGTATAAGAAAATTCAGAAATCATTGTTGACACTGGATTAGGCCGCTAAATACTTAACATACATCTTTTGTTGTATATACAATCAAAATTTTTTGTTATAAGTTTAAATTTAATTTTTAAAAATTAAGCTAATTTCAACAGTGCTTGAATAATTCAAAAAAATAATTTTAATATTAATATTAGATTAGATTAGATTATGCTGGCAGGCCATAAAGGCCACGCGTAGACCACTAGGGTCCATTGCGATACCAGATCAGAGTCTTGTTTTAGCGATTGTAAGCATCACTTAAGATGCGCGTTTCATTAGCAAAATTTATTAAGATTCCAACAGAAACCTCAGGTATGTACTCCAGTCCTGCAAAACTGAAAGCTCCCAAGTATTTTTGTCGAGTTCTCGAGAGAGCCGGACAATTACACATCAGATGCTCTAGAGTTTCCTTTGCATCCGGCTCATTGCATTTTCTGCAAGCATCGTTGTGAATTAGGTTTAGTTTTCGGGCATGTGATGCAACCAAACAGTGACCTGTCAACACACCAATTAATGTTCTACAGTTCCTTCGGTTTAACGATATAACATTCTTGGTGTATTTTTCTTCATATATGTGCCTACACATAATTCTAGCTGTTCTACAGGTGGTTAAGTTCCGCCACCTTTCCTTTGCTCTCCTTATCATGTGCTCGTCCAGAAGTTTATGTATTTGTTTCAGAGGTCTAAGTACTTCGCTCGTTTGTTCCTCTGAAAGTTTTGCGCCATTTTTAGCAATAGCATCGACTGTCTCATTTCCCTCTATGCCTTTATGACCAGGAATCCAGTACATACAAAGTCTGCGGTTGCAGGCTAGTCTTGTTATAGCTTCCTTGCATTCTAGAACATTTTTGGATGATGACCAGTAAGATTTGATCGCCTTAATGGCTGCTTGGCTATCCACATAGAAATTTATGCAGTAGTTTCTGGTTTCATCCCTACACACAAGCTCCGCCGCTTTTTTAACAGCAAACACTTCTGCTTGGAATACACTGCAGTAGTTGGGAAGTTTAAACGGCATTCTTATGCTCAATTCCGCACAATATATGCCAGCTCCTACTCCCACTTCCATCTTTGAACCGTCTGTGAAAAGATTTATGGTGTTGCATTTTGGCACCATGCCTTTTTTCCATCCTTCGTTTTCGATCACAGTTTTTAATATTAATATTATATGGTAGAAAAAAGTTTATTATATTATATGGTATAATAAATATTATTTATAGAAATAATATTAAAATAATTATTATAGTAAATTAACAAAATATATATAAAATCGTAATTTAAAGTAATAATTATTATTATTAGATAAAATATATACGGGCTATAAAAATATATATTAAAGAAAGATACATTTATATAGTTCTATGTATATAATTAAAATAATAAAAATAATTACACTGTTTATTAAAAAAAATATTTACAATTTTTTTTAAATATTTGTAGGCGTTTCTACTATTTAAAAATAAAAAATGTTGAAAGTAATTTTGGTTTTTTTTTGTTTTTTATTTCTTGTCCAACTGTTAATTAATGTTTCAATATATTTTGAGTATATTATATAAGCGTTGTCATTTATCTATCTTGCTTCTTTAATTGTATTGCTTACTTACAAATCGGCGCTAAAATATTTATGCATCTTTGCAATTACCCAATAATTCCTGAATGTACATGTCTGATAATGCCTAGTAATGCGCGTAATCTAATATTATGTAAATTTTGTAAAATCCAAGTATTTCTTTAACCAGTGATGACAATTGTAGTTTGTTGCTAATTTTTTTTTTTTTGCTGGTTTTGTCAGCAAAAAATATTTTAATTTACAAGCAAACAACATTGCTGGCGATGCAGTAATGTCACAATGTTATTTTAATGCTTTTTTCGGATGCTGAATAATTTATTGCAAAAAGTCAAATGTTTATGTACATGTTAAACATTTTTTAATAAAGTTTAATCAAATATTTTCTAAATAATTTTTTTTTTTAATTTTTGAGTTTTTTTTTAATTTAAAAAAATTTTTTTTATATATTTTCTGATATTGGTTTTCAATTTCTTGATATTTGTTCATATTGATATTTTAATCCATATATTTTAAAACTATATTTCTATATTAAATATATTTAATTAAATTCTATTAAATTGATTTTAATAAAATTAAAAATGACGTTCATTAAATGTACTTTTTATAATGTTCATTACTACCGTGATTTCTAAATTATGTATTCCTTAGGAAATGGAATTCATAATATTAGTTATTAAAAATTTTAATAATTCGATTATCGATCATAAAGCAATCCCTAAATCCGTTGAAAACTAGAATTATAGTTGAAATTTTTCATTTCATAAAATCAGATTCTAGTATATAAATTTTACAACTGTTAGTTTTAACTTTGAGAAATAATATCTCTAGTTAGAACTACTTTTTATTTTGGTTAATACTCTTATTATTTATTAAAAATTATTAAACAAATTACAAAATTTCAGTTTTCAACTGTTGCAGAAGAAAAAATAAAGAGTATAATGACTTCCCATACTTTTCGAGTTTTTAGAAAAAATTTTGCTAATATTGGAACTAGTTCTAATTTCAGAGCATAATTTCAGAGTATGATAAAATCAATTTCGAATTTCAGAATGTACTATTTTCTAAAAGTTCTAATTAATGTGCATCTACTGTATATGAGAAAGGCTTCATTTAGGATTTCACTTAGTATCAAGTAAAGTAATAATTTTAATCGTTTTAAAAATATGTTATCAACATAGACTATGATATATGATTTTCTCTACTCTTACATTATTTTTATTTTATTTTTTTTTTGTCAAACAAAATTTTAACATTCATTTTTGAAGAAAATATTTCTATTTGTAGCAAATATTTAAAATATTTGATACAAGACTAATCATTCTAATTACTATATTTTTATTCTCATTTCCTTTACATATTTTAAAATATTATCTCATCTTTTCTTTTTTACTGTTACTGCAAAGTTTTTGAATCTAAAACAGCATCATTATATTTAGCAACAAATGATCTAACAACTTATTGTCACTACATAATATAATATGATCTGTTGTAATTCAGTTTTTGCTATGCTTGTGTTTATATACACGAAAATACGAATGTGAGTAAATACAAGGTTGGTTAAGAATTAATACTGTCTTCTCTGGTTTATATACGTACTATTATTGATGTCAATATGTTTATTTTATTTTTTTATTTTACCTTTCTAGGCAAGGCAACTTGAGAAACAGTTACTCATTTAATTTTTTTCTGCTTACTTCAGTAGAATGGTAGTATTTTTGAAATGTATAATATTCTTGAATTCCCCTTAATCGTAAGAAATTATATGCTTTCTTGTTTTAATGTTTGGCTGAAATTATTTAGTACAGACTAACATAAATAAATCGGTCACATTTACAAACAAATTTATAGATTTGTAGCCATATACAAACAGTTGCAACAAAACCCGATGTCCAGATCATATGAATATTCACATTTTTTTGAATAGTAAACAGTTTAAATCTTTTGCTCTTGCACCACTGTATTAGTTCCTGAAGTTTATACTTGAAAAGACTTGCTGGTCACCATTATTTCAAAATTAACAATGTCCATTTACGTTTACTTTTAAAGTGCTCAACTTAATAATTAAATTAGCATCCTATAGGCCATATATTCCACATTGAGAAACACTAGTATATTAACACCTTATTATTTAACATAATTTTTAGTAGTAAATTCCATCATAGAATCTATATAATATATTATAGTATATGTAGTATATATATCAAAAAATAACATTTTTATTATCTAGTGACTTACTTTAGTAAATTAGGTTTTTCTTTGTTGTATTTAATGGTTTTTTTTATTTATAATATTCAAAATGTTTATAAATGATTTTTTTCGAAAAATATAAAAACAACTATTTCAAAGTTGTAAGTTAGAACTATATGCTTATGTTACTATTAGTGTTAATGTGAGCTAATTTAAGCATTGAATGCTTGCGTTAGAAGAGAGAAGGAGTTTACGTTATAGTTAATATAAACTAAAATTAAGTAAGGTGATTCATATGTAGTATGAAATTTACAACGTATGATTTAATTAATTTAATAATTATTAGTTAACGATTTTAAGCCCGGTAAAAATGAATCAGTAGTATTAAATAAAATATTAATTATTTTTAATTTATTATTGTTAAAATCTGTTGTTATTAAAAACTATTGTTAGTTGGTACTTGTACTATTCTGCATTTAATGACTTTAGCAAATGCTGTTAGGAATGTTTTTAATTGATTTTTATCGTTTTTTTTTTGTTGTTATATTATGTATTTAGTTTTCTTCTACATTTTCCTATTTCTTTGTATTTTGGTTTAGGCATTTTTTTCTTTTTATTTTTGCTATTACGTTCATAGCGCTGTGGTAAGAAGTTTGTAACTCAGTGCTGGAGTAATCTTTAACTATGTGAACCAGATAAGTTCTTGTCGATACTAATCTCTCTGTTTATGTATTAATCATACCATGGAGCCTACAAAACAGTTTAGCGATAAATATCTCTGTGTATATAGGTTAATTATATCATGTAGCCCACATATACACCTTAATTATAAACTATTTTTAATCTATATTCATATCGAATTTCACGTGATTATACAAATTTCAATGAAATTACAAATAAAAATTTTTTTAACATAAATATTAAACAATTAATTTTCAATATACCAATTTGTGTAAATGCTAATTAAGTTTCGGCAAACTAATCTTGTTTAATATTTTATTATTTTTTTTTCTCTTTTATAGCTGTAATGTGAGCTATAAATAATTTTTTTTAATCAGTTTAGCACCACTATTTATGGGTATAAATTGTTTTCAGTTTTGGCCTATAGCCTTTTCTTGTCTGAATAATATTAAATTGTTAAATTGTTTAACAATGGTGTAGAGTAGTAAAGACACAAAAAAACAAAAAAAAAAAAAATAATAATAAAATAATTATTGCATTAAGCGTTGCACATTTTTTATGCATTAAATCATTTTTTTACGAAAAACTCAAATTTTTTACTAACACAATTGCTTAATTATAATTTAAAAGCAAAAACCAAAGAATTATAAATATATGAGAAATACGTTTCCTGCATTTCATTACAGGCTTCGTACGGTTCAAAAAGAAAAATATGGTCAAAATTTGGAAGACTGTTTAAATCAAGTCTCAGTTGCCTTACGGTACTCTTATGTACCCATATATATACACACTATGCTACAGACAACAGTTTTATAGATTTTTATTTTTAATTTTAATTTCAATATATATATATATCTTTGATGGTAAATAATGTTTAAGTAAATAATTTTCCATATTAAATTAGTTTTGATTTGAATGGAGTCTCTTTCACTTTTGTTCCAAAAGTGGTTGTTAGCTTGATTTGTTGATTTGGCTCTGGCCCATAACTTGGTTTGGTGTTTGCAAAAACTCATTGTTAAACGTAAAAGCACAAAAACGTGCCGCGCCAGACATCGCAGCCATTACAAATGATTTTCTTTTTTTTTACATATAAATATATATATAGTATATTTAGTTAGTATATTTTGTTATTGGTGCCTATTTCTACGTCAGTAGTAGATATTCCAATTGTTTGTTACACAACATAAACATTTAGTATGCACACTTGCAACCATTGCCGGTGGTAATTTTCAAAAGTTGTTATTATACCGCCGTACTTGTGTGTCTTCGTCGTTCGATACTGATGATAGTGATAATAATAATGACGATGATGACGAAGAATTATCAGTGGTGGCAATTAAGTCACAATCTGTAGATATATGAATCTTTTAAAGCCATAAAAAATAAAGTAAAAATTTATTTTTTTTACTCATTACTCATTAAAATTCACACGCCTCTAATGCAAAAAGGATGATTACTAAATAATTTTGTATATTTTTTTTCAGCAGTTGAAATTTACAATTCATCTCATTTCGTAGAAATAGAGAAAAAAAGTGCCAACCCATAATGTTTAATTTAGCTAGATACTTTATCTATCGACACTTGTAGTTTTAAAATTATTCGTAATAAAAGTATTGCACATGTAATGCGGCTTATTGTGCAGTGTAGCACGATTCAAATTATCATTCAACTATGCACAAAAAAAAATATTCTGTGCCAAATATTGTAGACAACTAGTATACAAAAACGAAAAACTAAAAAAAAACAGTGTATTATACAAAAGTAGATTTACAATTACTAGCATAGAAACACACAATACATATCTAAGTATCTCTTAGATACATAGCGCTATAAGTGCGCACATAACTCGTAGTAATCGTTTGGAAAAGTGAAAGGAATTTTAACGTTTTTCATGTTTTTTATTGTACATAAAAATTAATAATAATAAAATAAAAATTGCAAAATTATTGAAATTTAATTAAATGTTGCTAACGACAATAGAAAAACAATACACATAGATACACAATATTAGCAACAATTGCATTTTCTTACAGAATAAAATAAATGAAATTCATGGAGTAGTGAAAAAATCTATAAAATAAGTAAAATATTATTAACGCACATTGCCCACACGCAAAAACGTTCAATCAACCTACTTCGAATATGAAATACAAACATTGCTCACCAATTGTTCGAATAGAAGAAAAAACTTTAATAAACAAAAAAAAAAGAAAAAAATTTTAAATGAAGATACAATTAACTGCACAAATTTATGATTTTTTAATATAGAAATTTTTCAACTATTGCACATTAAAAATAAATAATGACTACTGATGAAATAAATATAGCTTTCTTCAAATAAACTTCATGAAACTCAATGATCAAATGTTTAATAGCTTAGTATTTCAGTTGAAATTAAGATAGTTTTTTTTTATCGATGAAATTATTCTGTAAAATTTTAATCTGTAAATAGTAGTTTAAGTATGTAATTAAGAACTACTTCATTGGAAGAGAGTGCAGTATTTTTTGGAATCATTAATATTCATTAAATTTTCGTAAAATTTTTGCTAATTAAAAATTTAAACAATAAACATACAAATGAATTAAAACAGTATAAATATTTCATACGTTTATCGGTCATGATTACTTAATCTACTTCAAAATAAAGTAAAGGAAATTTCTTAGAACTATTATTTTAAAAATCTTCGAAATAGTTTTCCATTTTATGTAAAAATAAATTGATTTTTTTTTTTGATTTTCTTTGCATGAAATATAAAATTGACGTAAATTTTAAACGACATCAGATCGTGAATAGCAACTATATCCGAAAATTATGATAGCTTTGCACTTAGTGGATATGTCAGATAAACAAAACTATCGTACCTAGGGCAGTGGAAATCCACAAATAATTGTCGAAAGATCGTTGCATTCACAAAAAATCTGGAGGTGTTATAACATTGTGTGTGTTTGTTTTTTTTTTTTTTTAATGACGAAGGTGCCATCTGATATTTACTTTTTGGAAGTTAAATTAAAGCTATGATTGTGAAAGATATGTGAGCAGTGTCACAAGCCATGCAAATAGTTCCAGTTTTCGCGTTCCAATTTGGTTAGGGTTGGGGTTTCAGCTTCACTAAATTCGTTAATGTTTTTGTTTTATTATATCCATCTATCTTACCTATCCATATATCTATCTATCAAGCACTTTATCTATTTATACTTTAATCAATTTATCTATTAATCACTTTCTCTATCTATTTAATAATCACTTTATCTATCTATCTATTAATCACTTTCTCTATCTATTTAATAATCACTTTATCTATCTATCTATTAATCAATTTATCTATCTATCTATTAATGACTTCATCTATCTATTTATTAATAACTTTATCTATTTATCAATTAATCACTTTATCTATCTATCTATTAATCACTTTCTCTATCTGTATATTAATCTCTATCTATCTATTAATCACTTTATCTATCTATCTATTAATTACTTTATCTATTTATTTATTAATCACTTTATCTATCTATCTATTAATCACATTATCTATCTATCTACATATTTAGTTGTATATCTTATCAAATTTTGAATTCTTTATATAAATTTAAAATACAACTGCATTCTACAGTTTTGAATAAAATTCTTAATAAATATGAATTTTTATTTCTTCAGATTTGAATCGTTTTCTTTGCACTCCATTTATTCTATTACTATAGGATAACAAATATCATATTACCGAGAAACGTTTACTTTTAGAGCTTAGTAATCTTACGTTTCGGATTAATTTTATCAAATAATTTTAAATTTACTTAAAGTATTTTGAAATAATTGTTTGAGAGAAAAATGATTGTCAATTGGTTGTTATTAGTGCATAAAGCTATTCTTCATATTCGTTTTTCTTGTTTTAAGTGCATTTAACTAGCACTTAAAAACACTTAAAAAACTTAAAATTATCTCCAATTTATAATGATAACATATAAATTTACGTTTGGTTAAGGTGTATCGGCGATCCCAAGGGATCCACTTAGCCCTACAGGTTCATATTCGTTTTTCTTGTTTTAAGTGCACTTAACTAGCACTTAAAAACACTTAAAAAACTTAAAATTATCTCCAAATAATAATGATAACATATAAATTTACGTTTGGTTAAGGTGTATCGGCGATCCCAATGGATCCACTTAGCCCTACAGGTCCGTTGTGTTACTGTATAATAAAAGGCTCAGGGGTTACAACAACTTAGAACTTTTGGCAAAGCTTATAATGCTATTTAATGATAGATGTGGAAATTCAAAATAATTTTGATTTAGTAATTGATGTAGAGGAATCTATAGGAATATTATAACAAGATCTTATTAACACAAAATTCGATGCCTTTAATACATTTTATTTAATATCAATATTTTTGTTTACTCTTTCTTTTGAAGAATTTTTTAATCTATTAAGTACACTTTAAAATGTTGATCGTTTTTCATTTATTTTTTAAATATTTCATTTGATAGAAATTCTTTAATACTTTTTTTCTAACAAAAAATGACTGCCTATTTTCTGAAACTGTCTATCTACTTTATATTATTTAGCAGATGTGTTAATTTACTTTTCTTAGTTCATTTTAATTTCTTATTTTTTTATTTATTTTGAAAAAAATTTTAATTGCTTCTTTCATTATGGGCTTAACTTGCAATTGGTCATATTAATACGTTATAAAAGGTTAACAAATCTTGAAAGACCAAGAACAATGTTCTTCTATTCCATTGTTCTTTTTTTTGTTTTGTTTAAAATTCCTTCATTAGTTTGATTTTTCTTAATTGTTGTTAATTTAGTTGAGAAGCACATCATTCAAATTGTTATGTCTAAACAATTAAAGAATGTTTTGATTGTTTTGAATCTTTTTCCTTAAAGTCTTTCAAGTGTAACGTACAAAAACAATAAAAATAATATGTACTCAGCTTAAGTTTATGCTACATTGAGTTACATATTTCAAAAATTATAAAATATTTAAAAAAATTAAAAAAAAATGTATAACAAAAAATTTCTATAAAAAATGAATAAAAAATTTGTTACGTAAAGATTATAAGAATTATAAAGTTTTTGTTTGTTTATTTTTTCGAATATATATTTTTTTTAAATATATTTTTTTTAAATATATTTTTTTTTATAAATTCTTTTTCATTTTTACATAAATCTTTAAGCAATAAAAAAGCAATTCACTTTTTACGTTTTTATTTTTATTATTGTTTTTTTTTGTTTTTGTTGTAGATTTATTTGATCTAATTTTGGTTTCTAAATCCGGTTTAGGAATCACTTAACCACGATAAAATGCTTGAAATGACTTGAGAAACGTGTTGACATTTCGATTTCATTCAATTTTCAGTTTGTTTCTAAGCACAAAAAACATGTTAGAGATACGATTGAGTCTTGCTTTTTCAGATGAAACAGATTTTTTGTATTATTGGATTAAATCAAGTAATCTTTTGTAATATTAGTTTTTACGAACAATATTTTAATGTAATCAAAGAGAGGTCTAAATAGATATGTAAAGCTATATCATATATATTCTTTTTATATTCTATATCCAATTAATTCTTATGAATCTCCTTTTTATTCTTCAAATCTTTTCTTTTTCTTATCATTCTTCTAATCTTTCATCTCGATTTTCTTTACTTTACTTTCATCTTAACATTTTCTTCATCTTAACATAATTTTTTCCTCTTTATCCAACTTTTTCTTCTTGTAGAGCTATATCTTCCTTTGCTATTCATCTACTTCCATTTTACGTAGATATATTTCTTCTTTTTTTTATTTCTTTATGTTCTCTATTTTTAATAAAGCGTTGTCTTTACATCTCAATATGTCCAGAAGTTATTCCACCGATACGTTGGCTTTACTGGGAGTTTGATAGATAAGAGTTTCTCTCATTTTTAAGAAAACGAAGTCATAGTCGCTCCTTTGAGATAAGAAGTAAATTCAAAATTCAGGCGTTACAAATGATATAGATGATAGAACTGAAAGACTTTATTTCTATTATTTCTATTGAAGAGCTATTCCGTTTTTCATAAGTTGGTACAGAACGCATACATGCCTTATGTTCAATATATGAGTTTTTCGTCCGATTACTTAGTGTTTCTCTCTTTTCAGGTGTAAACCACAACTCTGAAGCATTCGGATACTCATGCTATTTTGTTCTCTTATATTTCCACATTCCTTAACATACCTTTTACTAATATAAAAATAGCATTTAAGTATATTTTTCTGAATATAGAACATGATTGTTTCATATAATTGAAAGTCTGCATTGTAGACTTGTTGTTTATCGTAAAAGACTTTGTTTAGATTACAATTATAATTATATAGGTATACACTCTTCTTGCATTTAATTTTCTTTTGTAGTCAAAACTACTTACTACTTATATAATATTTGGGTGCCACTCTTCTTTACTTTATCGTAGATCTCATCCAATAGAATTAGAACCCAACTCATATGTTGTCTTATTCTTATTGATACTCTTTGCCTGTTATTTCGGTTCTTATTTTTATATGCGAAGTATTGTTATTGTGTAGTCGAAGATTATATTAATTTTGGTTCCACATTTGTCCACATTCTTTTCTTCGTAAATATACGTATTAAAAG
>NC_051847.1:63401886-63424454 GCF_002237135.1 Teleopsis dalmanni | reverse complement strand
TAAATAAAAAAATCAAATACATATAAAACATATGAAGTCTCTTCAATATGTCTTGTAATAAGATTAGAGTTGTGTGCTATATAAACCTCAAATCCACCAGTTTTAAATTTATCTTCAAGACACATTGTTCTATACAACAAATGAAACCTTATTTACTATTCCAAAACATATAATATTACAGCTGACCAGCTGTAAAAGGCAATACAGCTTTCGTTGCTGTAGGAAGATCAGCTATCAATGGTTAGCATACATTCGCTGATTTTCTCTCAAGTTCTCTCAGAAACCAGAAGTCTATGAAACATTGTTCATTTTGGCTTAAAGCTTTTGGAACAGAAGTCGTATTTCAAAGTTGGCACGTTGGTTGTTTTGGCTGTTATCGCCAGGTAATGAGTGCATTTGTCTTGCTTCTTACCAAAAGAATATTTTTTTTGTACTAATCCAACGTTGATATATAATATTAATTAATTCAATAAATATTTAGGCTTCAATTGGAAACACAACGAATTATATATTTTTTTTGTAAATAAACTTTGTGAATCAAATAGCATCCGAAGTTTTTCATAACAATAAATGGCTCTCTTAATCATTAACTTTAAAGTATGAGTACTTCAATATTAATATAATATGGTAAAAGTATTTCATTTCTTTTAGAAACTCAGATAGTTTTATATGAAATGTTATTATGTATTTATATTTTTTTTAAATACGTCAACAAAAAAAGGGGAGTGCCCTTACACAAGTCAATAATTGAATTATTGGAAATTACGGATGACAAAGTATAAAGACAAATTGTTAATAAATTCGACAAGTTTTTTTCATTAGACGCTGTATGTATATTAGTTTTTGAGTTAAATAAATATAAATAATAGATAATAGATATTCGTACCAATTTGTACGCAGTATTTTATAGAAAAAGGTTTAAATAAATTGTGCACATTTAATAAGCAATTAGCAGATTTTGAAAATTTTTTATATAAATAAAATATTGAATATTATTGTTGGGTACAATATTATATCTGTTATATATAATTGCGTTATCAATTATATCAGATGTTATTAATACTTTTATAGATGGGACTAAAGCATAGTTAGCATTTAACAAAAAGATAGTTCAAAAGCTAAAAAATAAAACACATCTGTCTTTTATCTTAAGGTAAATCAATGTAAAATCCCAAATTTTTCATTAAAAATCAAACAATCGTTAATAAAATGATCCCAGAACCTATCTGGAGTTAGGGTGTTTAACTCTAGGGAACTGCCGCAAATTTACTATACATGTGAACTAAAAATTTACACTTAAAAGTTCTAAGAGTTATTACTAACACTCCTTAATATGATAAATCGCGCAAACTAATAAATTCTCCCATAGTACTGCACCGATTATGTAGAAAGCAACGTTTATGTAGAAAGAGAAAGAGATAACCTCCTTTATTTATCTGTCTTCTCTATCAATTATTGTCTACATCTTTATAATTTAGATGAATTTAGCTTTCGAAATACTAGGTCTATTTGCTCCTTAGCTGTCCCCTAATTATTAGAATGAGATTCTAGCCACCCTGATCTTCACAATAAATGTCTGTAGTCTACATATTTCATTTCTGAGAGATAGTTTCAGTGGGTTAAAATCTGATACTATAGCTTTTGATAATTTTCACCTATCAACAAAAATTAGAGAGTCAAAGACACTAAGACGGATATTTCCGTACCCCGATCAAAACTTACATTAAGGATAGAGTGTTGAAATTAAAAAATAAGTAAGGTACCTTTAATGACAATACTTACGAAGCGAATATTAGACAACTATAGTTGGTAGCCAAGCAAATTACAGCCACATAATATAGTATGGCTAATCCTTATTAGCGATGAAAATGCATTAACAAATAAATTTGTTCCAGGCTAGTGTATCTATAGTTTTTTTTTTTTTGACTTCTGTGACGCATGTTTTTTACAAATTTAATGTAATTTTAAATAATATATGTAGTATGAAAATAACTTAAGTTAAAAGCTTTATATACCTATATACTGTCACTGAGTTCTTCCTGTGCCGAACTTTTCAATAAAAGATGGGAAGACTTAACGATAAGCAGATATTTGTATACAATTTGGACACGCTGCAAAATCCAACTCTCTGACTGAGATACCATGTAGAGATATCAGTCTTGTGGTACGTTTACTTACAACTCACTTTATTTTAGGTTTTCTTTTTAAAGAATCTTGTCGAAGTGCAAGACGTCCCCTTTAATACCATTATAAGCTTTGCCAAAAGTTCTAAGTGGTTCTAACTCCTGAGTTTTAGTTGTAAGGTAACAAAGTAGGCCTGTAGGCCTAAGTGTATCTTTTGGGATCGCCGTTATTACCTACTTACCTACCTACATTGTATATTACCTACTAACGCATATAATATAATTACTAACAGCTTATACAAAAATCATCCAGCTGTCTATTTTGAAATCTCTATATATTGTAGTTAATAGTACTAGTATATCAGTGAAAGATCTACTTTATGGATCTGTATATTACTATTACCATCAGTTGGTCTAACTACAAAAACCTGTTTTTAAAAGTCCATTTTACATGAGAATGTATCTTGTATCTATATAAAAACGTTTATAGGAAAACACGTGCTTTGGGAATTCTATGTAGTATCACTACAGAGTATTGCAACTGTCACTACTGTCTATATCATTTAAGCAATTCTAAATCAGATGAATACATATATCTAGTACTGACGAAGACGAAGAGATAATGAAACAATATAATTGCCAAATGTTCTGGTTAATCCTGAATTAGACATTTAGAGAGATGGAGTGAATTAAAGATGGAACTAATATAAATTCAATTCGATAATCTGGTCAGTTTCCTTTAAAAAGTAAGCTGTTTTTTACAATGGACAGTATAGAGTCATGTATGATTGCAATGCACAAAGATCTTTTGGACTCGTATCACTTTTGCAATCAAATCAAATTAAAAAATATATATGCGTCTTAATTTTAATATAAACATACAATAAATTATTTTAATCAAATAATTACAATAACAAACAATTTGTTAAATAAAAATAAATTCAATATCTCTTAATTAAATATGCATTTTATAAAAAACTTCAAGTACTCACCCAACTCAAATATCAAAAGCAATTCTAGCGAAAAATAGCAAACAATATAAATTCCAAATAAAAAGTAAATATGGAAAGTACAATTCTTCAAAGTATTATCTGTCATGTAGTGATCAGTCGGTTTGAAATGGCATTATTTGCAATTAAGAAACGTAAAATCACTTTCAGAACAGTTAAGAGTAATTTACGACAGAAAAAAGTATATACGAATAATAATTATGGCGCTGAATTGAGATAAGCAAATGAGGTAAATGTTTAGATACTCAGTGAAGTTGTGTAATTATTTTTCCGAATATGCACAGCAATTCATAGCGCAACCAAGCCGACTTGCTGTGAAATATTTGTCAACTCATTGGCAGTGAAGCGGCGGAATTGTTGTATCTTACAGAAACTAATAAAACATTCCATTGTTGACATTAGTTATGGAAATTTCAGAAATGAAAAAAGTTCGAAAGCAGCTACAATTACTATTACAAAGTTTAGATACTCGTCAGTATTCGTCAGTGCGATTCTAATTCCAAGTGGGAGTTTGTTTTGTCAACTTTGCCAATTTGAGTTCATTATTCGTAAGCAAACAAATAATTTAACTTTAGGTAACAATTGGCTACTATTTCTAGATACAATAACTACCCGTACCTGTGCCTAAACGAACTGAACGGGCTTTGTTTTCCTTAAACGATATAAAAGATATTTTAATCGATGATGTGTTGCGATGACGTAAGCATTCTTTGTTTTTTATTGGTTCATATGTATCTATTCCATTATTAAGTGTACAATATCAAAACAAAGATCATTTTGCGTATATGCAATTATATTCTTAAAACGCAATTTATTTGATTTTATATAATTCTAATAAATTTTATTGATTTAAATCATTTTGTAGTTTAATAAAAACAAAAAAATATTTAGTTTAATTTTGCTGAAGCTTCAATGTTTCATGATATCAAAGTACCATAACTTTGAAATGGACAGATAACTTTAAATTGGACAGATAACTTTAAATTGGACAGATAACTTTAAATTGGACAGATAACGTTGTAATTGACTTATCCCATTTCAAATTACTTTAATCTAACTTGTCGTTTTTTTAGCTGCATGAGAACTTAAAATGATAATGAAAAATAGAAATATTGTTGGAATAATATATTTTTACTATAATTTGATATATAATTTAATAACATATATTTTCTGAACATGATTTTCAGAGTATGTCAGGCGCGGCTACAAGCTACATGATCTATTATTTATACCAATTTTTGATTATTTTTTGCAATAACTTTGGCCATATGGCGGCATGAACATTGACATTCAATGACGAAATAAAGTGGGAATTATATTTGTTTAGGTCTTCAGATTTTGAAAAAGAAGTCATATTAGGAGAGCATTTTACCATTACAAATCACTTTAAATAGCTGCAAGAATTGTTTGAAACTTAACGAAAAACAGTATAAAAATAATAACAGAAATTCTAATAGTGTATTATAGGTTGAATTATCATTCAAATGAAGTGAGAATCGACTGTATTGTGATATATGTGAGAACAACTTAAGCATAATGGCTGGTTGGTTCGAGTGGCGGCCTTGTATCCCAAAAAACCCCCTTTAGCACAAATAATGGCCCATTGTGGTACTACAGGAGTTACGTTGATTTGTATAAAGATTGTAATCAGTATACATTCAACGTCGAAAGAAAGGTAACGACTCCCCTATTAGGTAAAGGAAAACCAACCTGACAGTTCTATGAACTTGGCTAGGTCCCTAACATTACAGGATGACAACTCAGTCAGGTCAGTTAGAAAAGGAGATCCAAGAGTTTTAAATCTTCTTCTGGCTAGGGAAGGGCACTGACACATGAGATGGAGTACAGTCTCCTCCTCATCCTCAGAGCCACAATCTCGACAAAAGTCATTAAAGGGGAGACCCAGTCTCATAGCGTGCCTTCCTATTACGCAGTGTCCCGTCAGCACCTAAGCATAATAACAAGAATTCTAACAGCAAAAGGTAGTTTGAACTATCATCTAAATAAAATGGGTATCGTGTCTAATAAGATCGGTTGTTTTTGCAAAGAGCAATACGAAGAGTACATACTAGAAAAATGCCCTAAACAAATGCGTTAAGAAATGAAACACTTGGATAAATTCATAACATCCAATGCAAAAATACAACTTGAAAACATGAAAACAAATACTACTATGACTATTTATTGATCCGGTCAAAAAATATATAAGGGACAGAACTCTGTAGCTATATGCGAAAACTGACAGGCTGCCCTACGTAGAACTATCTAATCTCAGAGTAATCACTAACCGCACGGTGCGGTACGCAGCTCTTAGATCAATTATTGAATAATCAAGAAGATTATCAGGAATACTCAAATTAGTCAGTGAGGTGGGCGGGATTCTGTAGATTCCCCCCAGCTATCATAGAGTAATAGAGTAAAATAGAGTAAAAGTGCCCAGATGCACTAACTCGGAAAAGGCTTAACATAACATATCATATGTTAACTATTTATTGAAGATGTAGTCCTGCAAAAGTCACTCTAAGTCTATGTGTGAAGTACAATAGCTGTTTATGATTATTTATACAATACTACTATAATTATTTATTGAATATGTTGTGCTGAAAAAGTCACTGTAGATCTATATAGGGAATATAATAGCTGTTTCTGATTATTTATACAATACTACTGGAACTATTTATTGATGATATAGTCCGGAAAAAGTGACTGTAAGTCTATATAGGAAGTACAATATCTGTTTACGATTATTTATACAATACTACTATAACTATTTATTGAAGATGTGTTTCTGAGAAAGTCACTCTAAGTCCATATGGGAAGTGCAATAGCTGTTTTCGATTATTTATACAATATTACTATAACTTCTTATTGAAGATGTGGTTCTGAGAAAGTCACTCTAAGTTCATGTAAAGAGTACCGTAACTGTTTATCGTCGCTATATCATTCCATAATGATAAAAATTAAAGTAATAATATCTATCTAAACTTATCCAAATTGTTTTCATAACTTTCAAATCCAATTAAGTGATTCTTAGTGGATGCTTTTATTTCAATTATTTGAAAACATTGCTGTGTTCAATGGAACTATAATATAAAAACTTGGAATAAATAAATACTATAATAAATAATCATAGTGCGTGTCATATATATTTATTGCCATCATCATATGTGTATTACGTTGTATAATACATATGAATCCTTTTACGTTTAACAACGTTATTGCATTTAATTATTTCAGTAATTTTGTTACAATTTTCCGATTATTAAAATAAATTAGTTTATGCTTCATTGCCTTCATAATTATTGATAAAACAATTTGTTTAATACTGGCTTTCGCGTTTAATCGGTATTGAATTTAAATAATCGCCCGGTATAATGCAAACGTAATAGCCAATTTACTAAATTAAAAGTATTAAAATACTTTAATGTTGTATTAAATTGCTAGTCTAAATTAATTAAAAAATTCTATTGAATTCTTTAACGACTCGTACAATATTTACTTCTACTAAAGTTTATTGCAATTCTGTTGTTTTTTTGTTTTTTAATTATCTAAATATTTGTTGCTAGTCGTTGAAGGATTTACGAGTGTACTTCAAAGATCTAAAAGTGCTGTTGTTGAGCACATGGAAATGGGCGTGCATATTTAATGTACGGTCTGTGGCTCTATGGCTCTATGGCTCTGTGGGTTGGACTGATTGTTTTGCAATGCAATTATTACTATTACAGTAGAATAGAATGCATTTAACATTTTGATAGGTAAGTGTTGTTGTTTGACTTTTGTTTTAATAAAAATTTAATAGCAATCTTAAATAATTTTAAATATTCAAGACTTATTAAGATTGCAAAAGGGCATATGCATTTACAAGCTAACATTATTAAACAAAAATGCTATATAAATGCATAATTTGCATGTCGTTGATAGATTATTTCTAAAACAAAAGTGAATGTAAAAAATTTAATTAAAAAATATTTTAATTAAAATAATAAAAATATTTTATGTTTAAATTAGCATAATAAAAATATCTAGTATTTAAATTAAAATAACTGAAGTATTTGATATTCAAATAAGAATACCAGAAATATATTAAATATTTATATTAGAATAGTAGAAAAAATTAATATTTAAACTATTTAAAGAATTTGGAAAATGTAAGTGAAACTTTTATAGCTTGAATACAGCATAAATATAAAACACGAGTACCATCCCTTCTACAATTTTCACTCTTTCTTGTCTAGTATCTGCACATTGCCTGCATACTGCCTACTCAAATACTGAATTTTAAATATTTTAGTTACAGATACATTTTTCTATTTATGCTTTTCATAATTTAGATACTTCATCGATTTTCTTTTACCTGCAATTACAGTTACTATATACTCGTGTGCTCATTTAGGAATATTATACTATATAAACATTTTTGAGGGTGACTTTTATGTTTATAATTCTAATTAAATTAAGTTCAAATTTTATGTATATGAATAACTAAAAACAAAAAAAAAAACTTTTATGTTAAATAAATATAAGTAATTATCAATGTATTTTAACTAACATATACAGCAACTGAGCTTCCGTTCTTTAACTTTCATTATGTCAACATTGATTTAAACTTTTGTTTACCCATCATTCTCAGTCCCCTAAATATGAAAAATATATCTGGTATAACCACATGGCCTATGAATTGTATGAATTGTATGAATTGCTTGAGCTTGGCACGACATGTTTCCAAATTGGTAAACTTCTATTCGTAATTCTGTAACGCTTCCATTAATAGGTCTCATATCTTATTAATAGTGTTGAAAAAATATAACAGGGACGTAATGGTACGTTGCAACGCGTTCTAAGGTTTTTATTTATTTATTATTATTATCATTATTTTTTTTTTTTTTGATGACGTACCATCGCATTTATGGTGATTTAATAAATATTATTGCTTTATTGCTATTTATTATTTCTGATTTTGCAACAATCTAACTATATTTATGATTTGGCATTTGTAAATCATTTTCTTAAGAAATAATAAATGTAGTAAAATAAAATAAATTCACTTGCTTGTATTTTATATATAAAGACTTTTACTTATAAATAGATGTTAGCTTTGGCTTAACCGAAGGTTATGACGTTTGCGATTGTTAAATCTGGATGCAATTTGGATTTATTCTCGATCTTTCATATTTTGTTGCCCAATCTAACATTTTTAAAGTTATCTAACATTTTTGTAGTTGTATTAATAGAGATATATATTTTTTTATAAATACATATATCCAATGAAATCACAATTTATATGTCAAATCATATAGCACAGCTGTTAATTTCAGGGTAATATTGCTTTTCTAGCAATATATCTAGAGTGTTATAAATTAATCTTGAGTGCAATACATTTCCCTCGAGTTTCACCAAAATTGCACTGAAAAATAAAAATTGCACTGAAAGTAAATCATAATGGAAAAGGTAAAGGACATTAGATGCTCTTTACATAGGCCCCTCCATACACTTCCCTTCCACCTGTGCCATGTCCATCTTTTCTAATAGATGGTATGTTATATCATCTTAGATAAACCTAGACCTTAACGTGTTAAGTTACAAGACAGACAGACAGACCTTAATTACAATAATAAAGTTTCCATATTGCGGTGAAAATCCTCTCTATTCACTCCTAAGAGGTGTTTTTTGTGGCTTAAGGTCTTACACTGTGGCTGTTTTTGCTTTCTAATAATACAACTACAAACCATTACCTAACTAATTAAGTAAATCATAATTGAAAAGGTTTCCCCACATTTACGAATGGAAAACGGCATTAGATACCCTTTACATAGGTCCCACATTCATCCACTTCCCTTCCATCTGTACCATGTCCATCTTTTCTGATAGATGGTATGTTATATCATCTTAGTTAAACCTAGACCTTAACGTATTAAGTTTCTTGTTCGCAGACAGATCTTAATTACAATAATAAAGTTTCCATATTGCGGTGGAAATTCTCTCTGTTCACTCCTAAGAGGTGTTTTTATTTAGTGGATTAAGGTCTTACACTGTGGCGGTTGATGCTTTCCATATACAGGAAAAAAAAACCTTTTACACAGATTTTCGAACCCATATTGAGGTCTCATTTAAATGATAATATAAATATATATATATATATATACAGAGCTTTCAAAATGAGTGAACGACAACAACAAAAACTCTTTCTATATTATTTAATTTTTGGCTGACCATACAGCTATTTCGAGTATTGCCAAATACTCATCATCAGTGCTCTTGGATGTATTTCTTATATTTAATTATTCAGATAACTAATAATAACTTTTTCAGACTGCAGGTACCAAGAGTTGAAGTCGTGCCCTGCCAAATTTGATGCTCAGAGTCAGTGTTCATTAGCCAACTGACCCAAAGCCGTACTTGACTAGTATATTCGAACTTAGAGTTTTTTTGTTAATTTGCTTTAAAAGTTCATAAAAAATTGACGTTATTGAGTGTTAGAAGGAAATTATAATTGAATTAATTAATTATATTTTTATTTTTAATTTTTAAATTTTAATACTATTCTTTATATATATATAATGATATATTAGTAATATATTAATATATTAGTGACATAATATTATATAATATATATATATGTATATATAATATATAAAAACGGCGAAAACTTATATCCGATTTTTCTGTTTTTATGACAGCTTTAAATTTAGTGGTTCGATCTATCAGTCTATATATTACGGGGTCCACAACGTTGTTTTCAATGAGTTACAAAAATCTTGATAAGTCTAATATATCCTTTTTACAGTTTCTTGAATAAGGAATATAAAAATTATAAATTGCTTAGGTTAAACTAGAGCAATAGGAAACATTGAAATGCAAACTAGTAAAATTCCCATTAATTTAGGCTGGACAACTATGATCCCTGTAAAAAATTTAATGAATGCTCTCACGCTGACGGTATGAAGAAATGAGTGACCACTTGTTATGTTATAGATCTCTAAACAATAGGTTAATTGACGGAATAGTATACAAATCATGTTTGAAAGTCACTTTTAAGTTATATAGTAGGTAGAAGTCAGTGAAGTAAATTTGAAAAAGAGGAGTAAACGTAGAAAAGCGATCTCCAGAGCATCGTAAGAGATGAGCTCCAGGTCATTACAGCAATTATTTGCAACTGCCTGAATTATTGTTTTTCATTTTTAAATATTTTTTCAAAAAAAATATATAACTAGAATAGTTAAACAATATTTAGATCATGTGAATAGATCACATATAATTTTAGAAAAAAACAAAAAATAATAATAATTTAAATGAGTATTATACATGTACTATATTGTACTATATGTACTATATTATTATTAAATGTAAAAAAATTATAATAAAATGTTAAATAGATATATAAATATATTAAATTTTAAAAATAGATATATTGAATTTTGGTGCTTGTGAACAATTTGAACACCTTAATAATTTTATGAATATCAATTACTGAACAATAAGTCTTGTAAAAAAAGTAACTACTATAATTGCGACACTCAACCATACTCCAACTGTACGTACTATATGTACTTACCATATATGTACTCGTATATTCAGAAAAAGCCATTTAGATTAGAGTAACATGGGTGTACGAAAATATGGTGTTGTAGCCATCATAAATAATAATTAAGGCGGAAATATGGTAATTACCTTATAACGAGAAAAATTTGATGGATTTCAAAAGAAAAATTTTAACAAAAGACACAGTTTTTTGTACTGTACGAAAAAAATTTGGAAAAATTGTCAATATTATTACTCTTACATACTAGATGTATATAAAAGATTATAATGTTGTTCAGTTAATTGGAGTAAAACGACTTTTTAATGTGTAGGTCATGTAATTATATATGACTGAAAAAGATTTATTAACAAAAACTGCACGCATAGTCCAAAAATAATTTGGCAATGACCCAAGAATTTATAACACGACATAAGGATCTAGTATTTTCAACATTTATATACCAATATTCAAACTATTTTAAATATTTATTAAGAAATATTATTTAAAATTTATTTATATGTACTACTATTTTATGCAACAAGTTTGCGGCACACAACGGAAAAAAGGAGTTTTAAATGGATCATTTTTAGTATAATCTCACTTCACTTCAATATACTAATTTTGACGATCCTCCAATTTGTAGATATTGGCTCTGTAAAGATGTTCTGTAACCTTTTTATGGCAGCAATTACTTTTTTTTGACTAAAATGGTTTTTGAAGTTGAAAAAAGCCAAAACTCAGAGGGAACTAAATTTGACGAATAGGAAAGATTTTTTAAACTCCGTTCAAAGGATTAAGCATTATTTTAATATGAAAAGACTTTTTAATCCTGTAAACAAGATCTTTTCTCATGCATTTTTAAATCCAATTGGATCAAAAACTTACATTAATATTTTGAAATTAATATTTTACCAGATTTGAAATTTTTTACTAATAAAATTTCGTGGTCTAAGTGCGTCTTTGGACGGCCCCAGTAACCTAACCTAACTCAATGAGACTACGCATATTATTCATTATTTTTAAAATCTCCAGATGGTTTTCATTACATTTTTCAGAAATATTAAGACATGGTAACCCTGTATTTTATATTGTATTCTTTTGTTTTTAATAAAGTTTAGTAGGTGGTAAGATTCAAAAGTGTGTACCTACTTCTTCCTAGGGGTCAGTTATAATAAAAACTATAAATCATGACTAATGGTATTAAATTAAGTGTTTAAAACATCTTCTATCCGTCTCTCGGTTAATCGATGATATTCCAAAGCCGTATACTCTTATTTTGTGTTGCTGGTTGTGGACCTGCTTTACATGTATCGTCTTCAAAACTTGTTTGTGTGTTGGTAGTTGAGTTGATGATATGTCACCTTTATTCTATTGTGTTTGCGGGCATCGTTATGCCTCACTTATCGATCATTTAATGCGGGAAATTTATGAACTGCTGGTGTTATTTATGAGATAATGATCCTAATTTCCTTGTATCTTCCAGTGACCACTGGTGGGTGATCACCTTTTAAAGCTTGTGCAACCACTTTTAAGCTAACCAGGCCACTTACAAATCGTTCTTTTTGAAGAAGTAGATTTACACAACACATTAACTAATTTGGTACCAACTATTTCCAATGTCTTTAAACCTAATTTTATAAGGAATTTAATTAATAAAAACTTGACTTTACATATTGTTCTAAAAGATATTAAAGTGGAGTCCTAATTTTAATTTTACTATTGACAAATAGATAACACTCTGCGAACCCATTAAAAAATGTTGTATATTTTATATATGCGTACATAATAAAAAATAAATAATAACCATTGGCTCTAATATATTCCTATATATTTATACATATATTCTTTTTTAATGGTAAACTTTTTGTAGAGTGAAAAAGAAAAAATTAATAAAATATAAATTATTTAAATACAGTCAAACTTCCATAACTCGAACTTCTTTAACTCGAATTTTCTATAACTCGAACCAAAAACAGTGCACCAAGGTTTTAGAGAGCAAATTTGATACAATTCTGCTTCCATAACTCGAATTTCTCTATATCTCGAACAAAGATTTTGTTCCGTGCCGATAGGAATATGGGGAAAGTGCATTCTATAAGTCGAATTTTTATTTTAAGTATAAATGCATTTTGCTGTTAGGGGAGATCCCTTTTTCCGAACCAAATGTTTAATTTTTTGTTTCTTATGTTGCCAGTCACTGGCAACGTGGTTTAAAGTAAATAAAAAAAAAATAACTTCCAATGGTACTCTTAACGATTATATTGAGAATCAAGCTTTTCTAAAGATGACAATATTGTTGAGATTTCCTACAGATGACGATATTATTGAGCACTATAGCTCTAAATTACTGAATTCAATTCTAAGCGCAACGGAATATTATGATAAGGGTTCGGTGGATGTAAGTGTTCATCAGCCTTCCAAGCATGAAGTAGAAGACTCATTCAAAATTCTGAATTTATACTTGCAAACTAATAATACTACAACTGATGATCACTATAAGGTTTTAAATAAATTGTAATCTTTTTCTACTAAAAATAAGAACAAAAAAATTAATATCACAAAACCCTAATTTCTGAATATTTTACTTCACTAAAAATTCTGTGCTTTATTTGATTTCAAAAAACTAAATAAACATCTTAAAATGTAATTCTAGTTTCTTTCAAAAATAAAAAAAAAAAAAAAAAAATAAAAAAATTCTCTAACTCGAAGTCTCCATAAGTCGAACCTTTTCTTTGCAAAATTGGACTTCGAGTTATGGAAGTTTGACTGTACGTAGTGTTAAAGCATATTTAATATTTTATTAAAAATAAGTTATTTTGTTATTTAAATGCAAACGGAATAAATTATTCTTTAATTTTAACACTAGTGTTAAAGAAAATAACAATTATTTATGTAATTTTTTTTTAATTTACATAAAATTATAAATCAAACATATTAAATAGGTTAAATATCTTTAGATTTAAATGAATCGCTTGGCATCCAGTAGAAATAGGTTTTTAGAAAAATACTTTTTTGACAGTTTAGCAGACTGTTCATCGATGAAATCGAGAGATTAATTAAATTATATAAATTCGACGGGATGAATTTAGTCTTTACTCTTCTATATTAGGGGTTCTTGCGAGGAATGTGGTAGCAAAACGGCGAAAAGTCATTTAAAGGTCTGCCACTGCATTGTCTCTTCAATCTATATCACCAAAATTAATATTGTGGAATAGCAGACAAAGAACACCATAACTGATGACAAATTTGGAAAGGTTGATTTGAGATAAAAAAGAGAATGGTTTATAGTTCAACATAGTTCTATGAACAATATCTTTTTTTGGGTATAAACAATCTTTAAGATTTTTATAAACAAGTTCTTTACTCAGAATTGTGTGGAGTCTGTATGAGATCATTCTTTTATGAGTATACGAATTAATAGATTAGATTGCTTACATTTGCTGAGTAATCTTAGTTTTGAAAGTCGTAGAAGAAATGATTTAACTAGTTAGAACGTAAAAAAATATAATTAATGGTAAACAAATTATTACAACTTCAGCTAAAATAAAATGAAGAAATATAGTATCATATATGTACTCGTAAATAAGTAAAATTATTCATTAAATAAATATTACGATTATATGTATTTTTGGTTGGATTTCTTATTATAATTTTGCTTCAAATGAATGAATCATCAAAATTTTGTAAACTAAATCTTTGTTTATACTTTGAAATGATGTGACTAAATAAATACCAAATGTATCTTATTGCATAAACAAAAGTAGCGGATGTCAGTTCCTACTCAATAATTTATTTCGCAATTTTTAATGATTAAAACTTGATATTTTTTAAGAGCAGAAAAACGTGCAAAAATCAAAAAGTGAATAAACTCTTATTTTCAATGTTATTTCAAACAGTTATTCTATCGATTTTTATCCATTTTATTATTATTATTATTATTCTTATTAAGTAATATGTAGGCTTTGTAATCGAATATAATAAATTGCACAAAGTAAAATAAATATATTTTAAAAAATATTATTTGTAAAATAAAATATAAATATCACAATGTTATCTTTGAAATGCATTTATCACATTACCTGAATCTTGAGAATTTATTAAAAATAACAAATTATAAACTAATAAATACCGTAATAAAATATAATAATGCTATAGCTTTAGAAATGATTTGAATATGATATATGCACATGTGTGGTTTTAACAGTATCGAGACCATCAGTTAGGAACCGAACTATGCCCAGCTCTAACCAAAGACTGAAGGAATTTTTAAGTAATCTTGTCCTTAACTCTCTTATACTTGAAATCACTGTATTTTATTAGGGTTCCATAATTAGCAGATTATTAAAGTCCGATTTTAAGAACTAAATGAAAGAATTTTTAAGTAATATTATCCTTAAGTAATATATAATCCTCTTTTAGAGTTCCATAATAAGCAGACTATTAAACTTCGGTGTTAAGAACTAAGTGCTTAAAAATTCGTTTTAAGTAATCTTGTCCTTAACTCTCTTAAAACTTAAAACCTACTGCATTTTATTAGGGTTCCATAATTAGCAAACTATTAAAGTTTGCTGTTAAGTAGTGGTGACTCAATGGAAATGAGTATAGGTGAATTGGTCAACTTGACTAACTGACACAGCAACTTAGGCTAGTCTAAACCCGAATCCAAGATCTCCAATTACCTTGCTTTACACAAATATAAGGTTATTTAACATCAATATTTAAGTCTGTGTTCTGTATCGCAGAGAGAGCTGTAATGTAACCTCCAGCAATCTCCAGTTTTTGCAAAAGTATTGCTTACCGCAGTCTTAACTGTATCTGTCCAAACACAATAACAAACTCTGAATTATAGTTCAAAATCAGGCAACCACCACAAATTTTAGAGGATATAATAATCTATAATTGTAAATGGCGTGACCATATTCAATGTATACTTTCAAAACACCTTCACTAAAAATACCTCTATAAACGTTTAAGTCGAGATTGATTTATTATAATAGAGTGAAAATTTCTGCATATAACTATTTCCCGATGGTTACATAAAATGTTATTTATTACAATAAATGCTTCTGTTTAAAGGTATTATTAAAAATACTACGGTGACAAACAGATGGACGACATACTGGCAGATAGACGTATGCCATGCAACCCATTTACTTTGGTTTACAAGTCAAGAATATGATATATATGGTCTGTCTACTTCCTGTACTGACTGACAAATATCTTTAAAAACCTAACATTCTTTATTCCCAATATGATGAATGGCATTAAAAATAAACTATTAAGAGTAAGAATATTGCAACTTTGGCTTACCATACAAATACCTAATATCAAATGTTGACAAATAGCCATTATAGGTTGCTTTGAAAATATTCACTGAATTCATTTCACATATAAGTTTTCAAATTACTAGTATGAAGAAGGGTTGAACTTTTGTTTTCTCAAATTTGATGTGCAGAGTCACATTTAAAATACTTGACCTTACACCGTATATAACTTATATAGCACAAACTTACAGTTTTGTCAAGTAATTATTGTTTTAACAAGAAACTTACTTAACAAACGCATAAACCACAGCTATAGAAAATATAATTAACTATAAAAGTCTTTGTGGTTGAATTCCTTAAAATTCCAGTATTCGAGTACTATTCTTCACGTAAGCTCATTTTTTGTGAACTGATTACAAAGAATTATATTTATATCTTAGTTCCGCGATCACCTTTAAACATATTGGAAATCAGAACAACATCTTTGTAATTAAAAATTAGTTTTTTCGTTCATGTCAAGAAATTTATTTCTAATCTAATGTAATCAAGTAAACTTTTCTGCTCTTCATAACTGTTTTGAATATCTCCTAATATTCTTCATCAATCACCATTTTAGTTCATTTTTTCCTATAGTAATTTTAAGTAATTCTAATTTTATTTATTCAAGGTCGAATATATTCTTTTCATATATAACTTTAAATAAATTTATCTGAGATATTTATAAGATATTGGGAGGGGTTTTGAAGTGTAAGGCTTGAACGAGGTCTGCGGGAAAACTACTGGTTGTGGAGATATCGGAAGAAATTGCTAATGGGGACTTTCTTCATATCTGGCTTCAATAAAAGCTTTGAGAATTATTCAAATTCAAATTTTTTTAAATTAGTTACAAACAAATTTAGCATTTTTTATCATATTTTTCATATTTATTTATTTTAGGTAAAAAAATTAAGAATTTTTTATTATATTTTTCATTGTATAAGTTAATTAAAAAATCCGTAGTATTATTTTTGTTTAGGTAAGTTGGCTATTAAAATTTAAAATATTTGTTTTTTAATTTATTTTTATAAAGTTGCATTATTAATTAAAAATACCATAGAAATATTTTTGTTTAGATTAGTTGGTAACTAAAGGTTTAAAAACTTTTTATTTTATTTATTTTTAAAAAGTTATCGTAGTATTAATTAAAAATACCATAGAAACATTTTTGTTTAGGTTAGTTGGTAACTAAAGGTTTAAAAACTCTTTATTTTATTTATTTTTAAAAAGTTATTATGAAATAAAAATATTGTATAAATATTTTTGTCTAGGTTAGTTGGTTACTAAAACGTTATGAAATCTATATTTTATTTATTTTTAAAAGTTTATCGCGTATTAAATGAAAATTTCACAGAAATATTTTTGTAGAGGTTACTTGGTTACTAAAGGGTTAAAAAATCTTAAAAAAAATAATAATTACTAAATATAAAACGAAGTCCAATAAACTTTAAAAACGTTATTAGATAACAACAGCAACAAAATGAAAGTATATTAAATATTTTTTTATAGATACTTAAAAAGTAATTAATATTTTAATAACTTATTTTCTATTACTTTATTAATTAATTAATTTTTTTTCTTATTATTATTATTTAATATATCTTCTTATTAAGCAAACTGATGAAGGAATGGCAACATAAACAGGATTCATAAGATTTATTTAGCCAATTTGTCGATTAAAACGTCAATATAAGCACAAACAGCTTCAGAGATTGACGAGTGCTGGCTTAGAATGACAAGTGTATTTATTTGCCTTTATTTTGTTTTTGCTTACATTGTAAATTGTTCATTCCATTTTACTGTTTACTGCTGCTTACTACTTTCGTTTCATTTTGTTTCTTCCAGCTTCTTCCACTGCTTCTGCTTCTTCTACCTTTGCTTTGCTTCAACTTTTTCTGCTTACAACTTGTGGCAACTTTTTTGTGTAAGATAATTCCAAATCAACGGACGCCTGCCTTGCCAGCCTTACCAGCCTTACCAGCCACAATGAGAGCATAAAAAAAAGAGTCAAAACGCGAAGTTAACGTTAACACAGCGGACAGACAATTTTACAATATAACAAGATTACAACAAAAATGCGCATGTATGGATGCGAAATGGAATTGAGATAACTGAACTGAACCTGAACTATTAGAAGGGCGGACGCTGTAGGAGCACAGCAACGGTACCTAAGTATCATCGACTGACTACAGTGTAAAAGCAAAAGTATGGAAAAAGCACAACAACAGCACAACGTGCTGATTTAAAGTTCAACAAAGGCATACACTAATGGAACAAGATTAAACTTTTTCTTCAATAACATAACACTAACAACACTAATAATATTGAACACTAACAAAACAAACAAACAAACAAACTAGTACGAAAAAATAAAAGCTAAAGCACAGTTTTTTTTTTTTTACTTTTTTAAATTCTTACTTTTCTTATTATTTTTGTTTTATTTTATTTTATTTCATTTTATTTTATTATGTCAAATGTGCATAATGCATTGGGAACATGTTCGTTGGTTGGTTAGTTGGTTGGTATGTAGCGGTGCTGACATTTTTTTTCTTTTATGTATGTTAATACTTACATTAGATTTGAATCGCTGGGAATATTGAAGTGTTGCTGTTGGTGTAGTTATTGTGTGGTAGTGGTTTTTTTTGTTTTTTTGTACTATTTAGTAGCTGTTATGCTGGAGTAACCAAGCGAAGGTTGCTTCTGTTTTTACTTATTGTTGTAGCCGTGGTTGGTAATTAATTGTTGTACTTTTGTATGGAACTAATTTTTTTGGAAATTTTCCTAAATGCTTTTACTTAATTCTTTAACTACTAATTTTTAACTACTTTATTAGCAAAACATTTAATGGAACTTCTTTAATTGAATATTTTTCACTAAAAAAAAATTTTTAACACTTTTGGCTTTACAGCTGTATAAGTGGTGGGCGTTAAACGATTTTAAACAGTTACTTGTGTAGTTGTTAGACCGTAGGTTTACAGTTGTTTTCGAGATGCTGCACACAATAATTTTTTTTATTTATCTAATTTAATTTTTTTTTATTTTTTTATTTAAATTTTTTTTTTTTGCAGAGTAACACGTTTGGCAAATAAGTAGATTTTAGTTTTTATCAAAATAAATTTGTTGGTTTTTTAATGCACATGTTACGTGAACAATTTCTGTGTGGTAAATAAAAACTAAACTAAATTCGGTCAATGAAATTGAAACTGTATTGAAATCCAATATAGCACAAGTGCACTAACTTTTCAAAAGAAAAGTTAAAACAACAACAAATCAGCACTAACAACAAAAAGAAAATAAGAAGTATCACTTTACGCTTTTCTATGCTTTTCGTTTATTTTTTTTTTTTTACTTTATTTTATTTTTTATATTCAATTTTTTTTATTGTTTGACTGAGTGTAACGTTGTTTTTTTCTGTTGTTGTTGTTGTTGTTGTTGTTGTTGCGTTTTTCTTTTGGTTTACAAACCTTTTTTTGTCGTTTTGTGTATACAAAAATTAATTCTTCTTTGTATGTATATATGTAGAAGAATTTGTTTTATTATATTTACATATACATACATATATTATGCAAAAATATTAATTTTAAAACTTCGTCTTTATTAAATAAAAAAAAAACAATGATTTAAATTTATGCGCTACTGTATATTTTGTTTTTATAAATAAATTTTCAGCTTCAATAATTTTATTCTTTATTATTTTTTATTCTTTTTATTCTTTAGCACCATACGCGCATAAATAACTTAACGGAAAACGTACTGCGCTAAACAAACTGACTTCATAAGCGTGGAATAGCAACTGAAATTTGCTATCGAACGTAACCAAGTTTTGCGCTCTTCGCTTTTATGTTTTCCCGTACCCCCGCAATAAATTTTTCATAGAATGTGGTTTACGTTTTTTTCATGTTATCAATTTGTAAAGCTCTAATTGAAAGCTTTATAGCTCTGTTTGCCATATTGTGCTTACATCCGGTTAAATGAAATGTGTAAAACAGTTTGATACGCGTTGTTTACACATAATATTTGAAAGGCACTGTATTTGTGTTTTAATGCGAGAAGACACATGAAAAATGTTGCCAACTTTCGAAATTTTAAAATTTTTTTTAAAATAATAAAATAAATAGCATTTAGAGTTTACTTTGAAAATAATATTATAATTATAATTAATAATTAATAATAATTAATTAAATTTTTTTATGAATTAAATGATGAATACATATTAAATAGATTTTTTGTTATCAATAGAGGCTTTTTATTGAAGAAATAGTAGTAAATTTGAAACAACAAAAATTTTTTTTATCATTTTTAATTAACTGAATTTTTGGCTGACCACACATTTGTTTCGAATATTGCCAAATACTTATACATTAAATAATAAAAATATTATATAATAAATTATAAATTACTTTATAAATAATAATAAAAATTATAATTATAAATAAACCCCAATTATTTATCAAAAAAAAACAAAATAAAAATTGGAAATTAATTTTTTATTTAAATGTTAGGTTTAGTTAAAAAAAATTAAATAATTATTAATAATATAACAAGAAGTTTGTATAATAAAAGTATTAATACATACAGAGTTCAACCATTTATTATACAAGAAAAAACCTAATGCAAATAGGGTAACACAATAATTACCGTTTAAGGTTCGCTTAAAAAAAATTAAATTATTATAATACAAAAAGTAAAAATAAAAGTACATTATGCATACATCGCCGGCTATATAAGATGGACCTGCTTAATTAACAAACAGCATGAAAAGAAACTTATTTGTTGCTATTCAAACTAAATATCATTTAACTAGTGGTATCGTTAGACATTATCACCTTCCTTGTCAAAAATACAGTGTAGCCAGATGCGTTCACCTACTATAACCAACTCTATAAATTAAAAATTAAAAAAGTAATATTCTATACAAAAGTTCATATATTAATAATATTGACATCTTCAAATATTAACAATTTATAAGCGTAGTATTTTCACAAAGAATAATCACCTATTTCCCTCAACTGCCTATTAATTATGTAAGCAAACTACTCTTCAAGTAGTTTTCGTCACACCCCACTTTTTCCTTCCTTGTGGTTTTCATTTCGGAGTTTTGTACATACGCGCGAGGGGTGTGGGTGCCAACCAACCGTGTTTTCCTGATATTTTACAACTACTGTAAACCGTTACAGTAGTTGTTTCTTGGCGGTTTACAGTAGTTTGGTGAACCATGCTAGAATATAGAAGGGCTCACTTTTTTAAGTATATTAGCCAACTCCAGGACCCTTTCAGGATTTGCCAAAAGTTTAAAGTATTTTTCAAACCTTTCAGTTCTTATAACAATGAGGCAACAGGTCTAAGTCAATCCTTTTATTAGCCGGTATAACGTAACGTTTACAAACCTACTGATTGACTATGGATCCATAACAATAAAAGTGACTTCATCCATATTTACTACACTTTTAGAGCTTTCAAAATTTTTGATATTTTTCCGGCTGTCGCTAGTGGATAATTTTTACTAATTAACCAATCACTTATTATAAGATCATTATCTTTAATCAACATATTACATTAAAAAAATATTTGTGATTAGTCTAGTTGTAGTTTAAACAAGTATTTCTCAATATTATACTATAGTTATAATATGGGTTTCAGTTTAAATTTGTTATCACTACTGTCTTCCCTCAGCAAAGCTGTGATTTTCTGTTATAAAAGCATATCTAACTCTTATATTCTTTCTGATTTATATAATTTTTAAGGTCTCTATAATTTGTAATATTTAATATTGTTATTCTAATCCGGATGGTTTTCTCGTTTCTCTATATACGTCTATTTTGTCTATTTCGATATATCAAAAATCTACAGCGCCATCGATGTTCTAGTTTGTAGAGCAAAAGATCTTCTATGGCCAGAGTGTGGTACACTTTTGGGATCATAGCACATTATTATCTCCTATTCGATTTAGTTCAATAGAATAGAAATTATTGATTATTTGTATAATTAATAAAAAAAATAGACATAATGTGGACTTAATATAATAGAAAACAATATAGAAAAGATATTTTATACTGTAACAAATTTTAACTGGACTTTCGCCTTTTGGAATATGATTAATCAGTAAATGTTTGTCTTTCTTTCAAAATTTCTAATTGCAGACGAAGTGAAACTTTCCAACTCAATATCCTTCACTTGTACCAGAATGAGGGCAGACAATGGCAAACTCAATATCCTTCACATGTACCAGAACAAGGGCGAACAATGGCAAAGAATAAAACCAAAAGCCATGTTTCAGTTAGAGATAATATTTTTTTACATCATATATAGTCTATATATATATATATATATATAGTTATATACAATAGTTATATTAGGTCTTTTAATCTGACAATTATATTTGAAGCAGAGTTATTTGCTAACAAAATTGCTCATACAATGGTTATACTACCTCTTATGGTCTTACTAGCCTTAAAGTCTGACGAAATACTGAACAACACCCTTACACTCCTTAATGTATAAAGAATAAAGTAATCATGTCAATTACCTTTAAAGAAATGAAAGAGATGATGGCAACGACAGGGTTAACTGACTTGCATAACGGGTGCCTGACCACAATAAGTAAAACTTAAAGTAT
>NC_051847.1:63388305-63401786 GCF_002237135.1 Teleopsis dalmanni | reverse complement strand
GTGTGCATACTAAATGTTTATGTTGTGTAACAAACAATTGGAATATCTACTACTGACGTAGAAATAGGCACCAATAACAAAATATACTAACTAAATATACTATATATATATTTATATGTAAAAAAAAAGAAAATCATTTGTAATGGCTGCGATGTCTGGCGCGGCACGTTTTTGTGCTTTTACGTTTAACAATGAGTTTTTGCAAACACCAAACCAAGTTATGGGCCAGAGCCAAATCAACAAATCAAGCTAACAACCACTTTTGGAACAAAAGTGAAAGAGACTCCATTCAAATCAAAACTAATTTAATATGGAAAATTATTTACTTAAACATTATTTACCATCAAAGATATATATATATATATATTGAAATTAAAATTAAAAATAAAAATCTATAAAACTGTTGTCTGTAGCATAGTGTGTATATATATGGGTATATAAGAGTACCGTAAGGCAACTAAGACTTGATTTAAACAGTCTTCCAAATTTTGACCATATTTTTCTTTTTGAACCGTACGAAGCCTGTAATGAAATGCAGGAAACGTATTTCTCATACATTTATAATTCTTTGGTTTTTGCTTTTAAATTATAATTAAGCAATTGTGTTAGTAAAAAATTTGAGTTTTTCGTAAAAAAATGATTTAATGCATAAAAAATGTGCAACGCTTAATGCAATAATTATTTTATTATTATTTTTTTTTTTTGTTTTTTTGTGTCTTTACTACTCTACACCATTGTTAAACAATTTAACAATTTAATATTATTCAGACAAGAAAAGGCTATAGGCCAAAACTGAAAACAATTTATACCCATAAATAGTGGTGCTAAACTGATTAAAAAAAATTATTTATAGCTCACATTACAGCTATAAAAGAGAAAAAAAATAATAAAATATTAAACAAGATTAGTTTAACTTTGCCGAAACTTAATTAGCATTTACACAAATTGGTATATTGAAAATTAATTGTTTAATATTTATGTTAAAAAAATTTTTATTTGTAATTTCATTGAAATTTGTATAATCACGTGAAATTCGATATGAATATAGATTAAAAATAGTTTATAATTAAGGTGTATATGTGGGCTACATGATATAATTAACCTATATATACAGAGATATTTATCGCTAAACTGTTTTGTGGGCTCCATGGTATGATTAATACATAAACAGAGAGATTAGTATCGACAAGAACTTATCTGGTTCACATAGTTAAAGATTACTCCAACTCTGAGTTATAAACTTCTTACCACAGCGCTATGAACGTAATAGCAAAAATAAAAAGAAAAAAATGCTTAAACCAAAATACAAAGAAATAGGAAAACGTAGAAGAAAACTAAATACATAATATAACAACAAAAAAAACGATAAAAATCAATTAAAAACATTCCTAACATCATTTGCTAAAGTCATTAAATGCACAATAGTACAAGTACCAACTAACAATAGTTTTTAATAACAACAGATTTTAACAATAATATATTAAAAATAATTAATATTTTATTTAATACTACTGATTCATTTTTACCGGGCTTAAAATCGTTAACTAATAATTATTAAATTAATTAAATCATACGTTGTAAATTTCATACTACATATGAATCACCTTACTTAATTTTAGTTTATATTAACTATAACGTAAACTCCTTCTCTCTTCTAACGCAAGCATTCAATGCTTAAATTAGCTCACATTAACACTAATAGTAACATCTCAGCATATAGTTCTAACTTACAACTTTGAAATAGTTATTTTTATATTTTTCGAAAAAAATCATTTATAAACATTTTAAATATTATGAATAAAAAAAACCATTAAATACAACAAAGAAAAACCTAATTTACTAAAGTAAGTCACTAGATAATAAAAATGTTATTTTTTGATGTATATACTACGTATACTATAATATATTATATAGATTCTATGATGGAATTTACTACTAAAAATTATGTTAAATAATAAGGTGTTAATATACTAGTGTTTCTCAATGTGGAATATATAGCCTATAGGATGCTAATTTAATTATTAAGTTGAGCACTTTAAAAGTAAACGTAAATGGACATTGTTAATTTTGAAATAATGGTGACTAGCAAGTCTTTTCAAGTATAAACTTCAGGAACTAATACAGTAGTGCAAGAGCAAAATATATAAACTGTTTATGGAAAGGTAAAGGGCATAGTTTATTTTTACTATTCAAAAAAATTTAAATATTCAACTGATCTGGACATCGGGTTTTGTTAAAGCTGTTTGTAAATGACTTAAAATCTGTAAATTTGCTTGTAAATAGGACCGACGTATTTATATTAGTCTGTACTAAATAATTTCAGCCAAACATTGAAACAAGGAACCTTACAATTTCTTACGATTAAGGGGAATTCAAGAATATTATACATTTCAAAAATACTACCATTATACTGAAGTAAGCAGAAAAAAATTAAATGAGTAAATGTTTCTCAAGTTGCCTTGCCTAGAAAGGTAAAAAAAAAAATAAAATAAACATATTGACATCAATAATAGTACGTATATAAACCAGAGAAGACAGTATTAATTCTTAACCAACCTTGTATTTACTCGCATTCGTATTTTCGTGTATCTAAACACAAGCATAGCAAAAACTGAATTACAACAGATCATATTATATTATGTAGTGACAATAAGTTGTTAGATCATTTGTTGCTAAATATAATGATGCTGTTTCAGAATCATAAACTTTGCAGTAACAGTAAAAAAGAAAAGATGAGATAATATTTTAAAATATGTAAAGGAAATGAGAATAAAAATATAATAATTAGAATGATTAGTCTTCTATCAAATATTTTAAATATTTGCTACAAATAGAAATATTTTCTTCAAAAATGAATGTTAAAATTTTGTTTGACAAAAAAAAAATAAAATAAAAATAATGTAAGAGTAGAGAAAATCATATATCATAGTCTGTGTTAATAACATATTTTTAAAACGATTAAAATTATTACTCTACTTGATACTAAGTGTAATCCTAAATGAAGCCTTTCTCATATATATTACAATAGATGCACATCAATTAGAACTTTTAGAAATTAGAACACTGTATACTCTGAAATTAGAACTAATTCGAATATTAGGAAAAACTTGAAAAGTATGGGAAGTCATTATAGTCTTTATTTTTTCTTCTGCAACAGTTGAAAACTTAAATTTTGTAATTTGTTTAATAATTTTTAATAAATAATAAGAGTATTAACCAAAATAAAAAGTGGTTCTAACTAGAGATATTATTTCTCAAAGTTAGAACTAACAGTTGTAAAATTTATATACTAGAAGATGATTTTATGAAATGAAAAATTTCAACTATAATTCGTTTCTAGTTTTCTGCAGATTTAGGGATTGCATTATCGCCGATAATCGAATCATTTAAATTTTTTATAACTAAGATTTTAAATTCCATTTCCTAAGGAATACATAATTTAGAAATCGCGGTAGAACATTATATGAACATTATAAAAAGTACATTTAATGAACGCCATTTTTAATTTTATTAAAATCAATTTAATAGAATTTAATTAAATATATTTAATATAGAAATATAGTTTTAAAAAATATGGATTGAAATATCAATATGAACAAATATCAAGAAATTGAAAACCAATATCAGAAAATATATAAAAAAAATTTCAAAAAATTAAAAAAAAATTATTTAGAAAATATTTGATTAAACTTTATTAAAAAATGTTTAACATGTACATAAACATTTGACTTTTTGCAATAAATTATTCAGCATCCGAAAAAAGCATTAAAATAACATTGTGACATTACTGCATCGCCAGCAATGTTGTTTGCTTGTAAATTAAAATATTTTTTGCTGACAAAACCAGCAAAAAAAAAAAAAATTAGCAACAAACTACAATTGTCATCACTGGTTAAAGAAATACTTGGATTTTACAAAATTTACATAATATTAGATTACGCGCATTACAAGGCATTATCAGACATGTACATTCAGGAATTATTGGGTAATTGCAAAGATGCATAAATATTTTAGCGCCGATTTGTAAGTAAGCAATACAATTAAAGAAGCAAGATAGATAAATGACAACGCTTATATAATATACTCAAAATATATTGAAACATTAATTAACAGTTGGACAAGAAATAAAAAACAAAAAAAAACCAAAATTACTTTCAACATTTTTTATTTTTAAATAGTAGAAACGCCTACAAATATTTAAAAAAAAATTTAAATTTTTTTTTTAATAAACAGTGTAATTATTTTTATTATTTTAATTATATACATAGAACTATATAAATGTATCTTTCTTTAATATATATTTTTATAGCCTGTATATATTTTATTTATGAATAATAATTATTACTTTTGAATTATAATTTTATAAATTTTGTTAATTTGCTATAATAATTATTTTAATCTTATTCATATAAATTTTATTTATTACATAATAATTATTTTATTAAACTTCAAATACTTATTCTACCGTTTAATATTAATATCAAAATTAATTTTTTGAATTATTCAAGCACTGTTGAAATAAGCTTAATTTTTAAAAATTAAACTTAAACTTATAACAAACAAATTTGTTGCATATACAACAAAAGATGTAGGTATATTATTTAGCGGCCTGATCCAGTGTAGCCAATGTCAACAATGATTTCTGAATTTTCTTACACTAAACCCTGAGATTCTAACTACTACAGATTACTTAGCAATCAAGTTTGTTACAGATTATTTTCGGAAAATTATGAATCACTTCATAATTAAGTTTTGCTAAAATTAAAATCCAATAGGTGAATATTTTGCTCATATAAAAAAATATACTTGGAGTGTGCAATTTCCAGCTATAGTCAGTGTTAAATGCTTAAATTAAAAGTACCCGGAAGAGAATGAGAGTTTAAGTCACATTTTTTATAGCTGTTATATTTTTGATCTATAGCCTAGTACTAAAATTGACATAAAGACTCATATAAAAAAAATTTCTGTAATATCTGAATTTCGTAAAAAAAAATTTATATGGAGTTTTATGAAGCAAAAACTTAATCTTATAGAGTTTCCCCAGAAGGCAGAAATTGGGACGGAAGTACCTGTCGTTGTCTATCATTAAGGAAGGGCATTCTTCACAGTTCGCTTAAACGGCTGTGTTGTGCCTACTATGGTTGTTATGTGGACCTACCATGGTTGTTATGCTTTGCTGTACTATAAGCCGCTTTCCCTGTCAATATTCGATTTTTCTTCATGATAGCTTAAAAGTTACAATAATAAACTTGCGTTTTTATCATTCATTTAAAAAAATAACTGTCGTAAGTGTCGCTTATAGCTAAGCTAGTACAAAAGGCCGTTTATTCTGTTTTTTATAGTTTTCTATTAGAGTTTAGTAACAAAAATAATTCGAATATAACAATAAATCGGAAATGACAATAAATATTCGAGCTAATATCAAATGTGTTTGCAAAAATCAATAATAATAAAATTTGTAAAAAAGATAATTAAGAAATATTGTCATAAGCACCAATCACTAGAACTAAATATAATAGAATATAATAGGTATGAAAGGTTTAATAACAAATCAAATTTATATTTGTAAAAAAATTAATTGTAACATTTTAGGAATCCCTTTTTTACAATTTATAATCTATGTACTGATTTCAATATATGAAAACAGTAAATCAGTACAATTAAGATAACAGATATGTAAAAATTCCATCTAAGATGTAATTACCATCATACGCAGAATGGTAAAAAAATAACAGACTAAATCAAATCAATTGAAACTAGGTACAATTAAGAAAGGTTCTTTATAAGAATATTGTATTAATTAAAATTTTTATTTATTTTTAATACTCACAATATAAAAAGTCCTTGATTTTTTATTAATTATTTTTTAAATGTGTTTTTCTAACAATATATTTTTTTGCTTAACATTTATGTTTTTTTTAAAACGATATATTAGGGCGGAACCATAAAACAATATTAACCTACATTTTTTCTAAAAAAAAATTAACTTTGTATTTATATTGATTCCCTGCAATTATAACTAAAAACATTTATTAGACAAATATTTTTTTTAATTAAAAAATGTAAAACATATTATACGAACCTTGAATATAAGCTGTATTATTTCTATATATGTATGTTAAAATGTACATACCTGAAAAAAAATAAAAAAAATATATTATTATCTATTAGAAAAATGTAGGTTTTTTATAATAATATTAAATTATTTAAGACAAAAAGATTTCAAAAATGAAAAAAATAAAAATGGAAAATAATACTTTTGTATATAGTACAACAAATCTGACGGAAAATACAATTGTACTGAAGAATCATCTACAGAAAACTATAAGAGAACTGATCATATACTGATTTTAAAAAACAAAATAGATGATTTATTTTATAGATTCAATAAAGACACTTAAAAGTAATTTGGTCTATTGCAATACATTTTAAAAAATATACTATATGCAAATGGCAATAGTGATTTAATTCGTTTTTGAAATCTTTACAGTTAGATCTTACAAACATCATTTTATTAACTGCAATAAACTATGTAATAAAAATACATCAAAAGAGAAAGAATCATCAAGTTTAAATTTGCACTGATTGTATTTTGACCTAGCGTAATCAAAAAGAGATTACGCTAGAGATCCAACGAAGAATTACTCTTGCCAACAAATGTTACTTCGGGCTAAGTAAGCAATTGAGAAATAAAGCCCTCTCTCGACAAACAAAAATCACGCTCTACAAATCCCTTATCATGCCTGTTCTGCTGTTTGGTGCAGAAGCTTGGACAATTACCAACAGTGATGAGAAGGCGTTAGGAGCATTCGAGAGAAAAATTCTTCGGAAGATCTATGGTCCCTTACGCGTTGGCGACGAGTATCGAATTAGATGGAACGATGAGCTGTATGAGCTATACCGCGACATTGACATAGTTAAGCGCATAAAAATTCAGCGGCTACGCTGGCTTGGTCATGTCGTGCGAATGGAAGAAAGTGCTCCGGCTAGAAAGGTATTTGATTCGGTACCCGCAGGTGGAAAACGCGGTAGAGGACGTCCGCATCTTCGGTGGAAGGACCAGGTGACCAACGATTTGGGGGCGCTCGGTACTACCAACTGGCGTCAGAAAGCAACTAATCGGGCTGACTGGCGGAGGCTACTCGACGCGGCCAAGGACGACACACGTCTGTAATGGCCAACTAAGTAAGTAAGTAAGTAATCAAAAAGTCGGGCTAAAATTCTGGAAAACCTTTGTTCGTAGGATGTTTCATGAAATTATCAAAGTAAACATATCGATTTAAAAGATGCTAGTAACGCTAAAGTCAAGTATACATTAAATATAGAAACTTTCACTATGCTTAAAAGAAAATAAATTACTAGAGGAATATCTAGCATCACAATTGATCAGTTTTTAAGAAGGCTAAATACACACACTATGTAGACTCCTTGACGTGAAGTGGGGACTTAGCAATGGATGAATTAAATTATTTAATAACAAAATTTATATAGTTTATATATAAATTATATATAGCATATACTAATATTTTTATGAAATTGCCTAACTCTAATTTTTGCTGAAATAATAAAAACATCTCATTTTCATACTATTGTTATAAGAAAACAATTTTTCTTTGTGCATTCAACTATTTTCTTCAAAAAATTTTATTCTAAAAAATTTTTGAAAGCAAGTTCTCAAAGAAAAAAAAACCGAAATTAAAAAACGACGAATAAAAAAGACGTCTAAATCAACTAATTAAAGTTATATTATCTACTTATGCGTTTATAATTAATTATATTTATTGGAATAGAGAGGACACCTCAGAGTCAACATATGTTATACAGAATAATGAGTTGCTGCTAAAATCTTCTAATGTCCGACGCAATCCGACTAGCTACTAATCAAGAATTAAAAAGGGTATATTGCAAAAAATTTATATTGACTATTTAAAAATTAATAAATTACTACAATTAAATACTTTTGGGATAATTTAACAACTTAATTAGAAAGACTTTTTTCTTTTTTTTAAAAAGATATTTGTTGCATGATTGTTTTTAATTGAAGAGCATAAGGAATGAATGCAACTTAAAAAATAATTTTAAACTATTTAAAATTAAAGTTGCTTAATTAAGAAAAAATGCACTAACTCATATAATAAATTAAAATATGTTTAATTTTTGCACTAAAAAACAAAAATGTTTTTATTAAATCAGATCTTAAATTCCACGACTTAAGCGTATCTAAACTGAATATAAGTCGCCAGTATATCGCCAGTGTATCGCCTGAGTCGCCTTCTAGGTCATTGCTGAATGATTTTTAAGACTGTTACGGCCTTGAATAGAATTTATCATGCAGTATTACTTGTATTTCTCTTTCGTTTATCTGTTGTATGTATATTAATTTAACTTCAACTTATATTCAATAAACGTGAATTCTGTTTTGGATCGTAGTAAAAATAATATTAATTTTATTTCTTTTTTTATTTTTTTCTTTTTTTTTTAATTTTATTTGTGGTCTTAGCTTATTTATTGTTTAAAATGCTTAAAAGCGAACGTAATAAAATCTTTGACGGTATTTAAAAGTAGTAAACCTATTCACGCAATCATTGGTATATTTTCTTTTCGTGTTGATAAATATAGCATTTTCATTACAAATTTTTGCTTTCTTTCAATTCTCAATAATAGATACTCAATAAATAAGTCGCTGCTGCTAACATTATTGAATATTCCTTAGTTCCCTTACCTAATCTAAACAGTTGTGGCTAACGGCTAGGCTAGCATCTGCGTCATTAAAATAGTTTATAATAGCTTCTAATTTAATTAGTTTCAGCATATTTCCATTTATATAAAGCTTTTCTATAATTGTTTTTTTTTGTTTTGTTGCTTAATTTTTTTCCTTTTTTATTTTATTGGTTTTACAGAGCAACGTTATTTTGCAAATATTTTGTATCTACGAGTCGAGTCTCTATCAATGACGGTAAAAAGAATTCTTTATTTAAAATTCTAGTCGCGTCCGATTCGTAAATGCAAGACTTTGACTTTTTTGCAATTGTTTTAAACCTTGACTTCTTCCAACTATTTATTGCGCTATTGTTGAATACCTTTATTACTAAAAGAGTGCAGTTGAAATATCTTTAAGTTTAATTTACAATGGCATAAATATTTTTATTTATAGTTTTTATTTCAGACTTCAATACATTAGAACTAAATTAATTAAAAAGAAGACAAATCAAGCTCAAATAAACCGAGCTTAAGCACAATACATAATACAACATGTGTGCAAGTGTGTATAAACAAACTATAAAAAATATGGAAAATCTAAAAAGTAAAAAAATAGAATAAAATGTAAAAATTAAAAAATGTATATAAGCAAAAGCAATAGATACATTAGCATTTATAGTTACACAGATACAAAAAAACAAACACTATCGCATAACGCATCGACCTTCGTAATGTAAAAATGCATTTGAGGTACAACAGCGACGCGGTCAGTCATATTGACGAAGGTCATTATTTAAATAGTTTAATGTGGAACGCAATATGGGATATTGTTGTACAAGTACTACATTGTGTCTAATAGGTTACAAAGTGACAATGTCCCACAAACGTCACAAACAAAGTTGTAATAAATGCTAATGTAAAACTCTTATTCAAATGGATTTAGAGCGGGTGTTTGTAATACTAGTAGTAGTAACTGTAGTACGCTAATGAACTGATTTTTATAATAATATATAGATAAACAAATTTTTTTTATAATTTTATAGTATTTAGCATTTTAATTAATTTATTTATAAGTATTTTACTAATGAACTCACATTTACTACAATAGATTAAAACTTTATTGAATAATTTAGAGCGGAAACATTTTAAACGATATGAATATCCTTTAAGTAACTTTTTCACAAAACGTATAAAAAAAACTTTAAAAAAAAACAAATATTAATAGTTTTGCAAAACTATAATAATAAATAAATATGTTTTTAATAAAATAAAATTTAATAAGCTAGCAATAACGATTTTCTACTCGCTGTTATATGCTAGCTATTATAATATACAAGTGGAAAATCTTTAAATCAGGAACTTCAGCGAATTACGACACAAATTCACAGATTGAGACGAGTGAGTGAGAAACAAAGAAAAATCGGTATGAGTAGAATGTTTGTGGACATTGAAACTAATCCGAGTTGACGTTAAGAATCCTTGTCACCTTAACAGATAATTTTTTCCTATAGTAGAACCAATGAATTGATCGGTGATTAGTTAAAAGTAGAACTACAATTAGAAGTGCTTATTTATGAGTAACAATTAGTTGTGACAATAACACATGACTATATACCATGACCAGAGTTGGGTCAATACAGTTCTTGTTACACGTACGAGTCACCTTTCATCCTTAAAAGTGTGTGATGGAGGACTCTTGAGAATTGATTTGCATAACAAATGCAGACTTTAAAAATATACTACTGTATTAAGAACGGCCTTAATCCTTGTGTAGTATATCTCAACTCAACCTTCTTAAAACTATTTGACGGAAGTCTGTTGAAAATCGTGATGCAGAGCCAACATAGACTCAAAAAATATACTGTCGAGTTATAAACAGCATTGATCCTTGTCTGCACTCAAATTCACCTGAAGTGATATTAGAGTCTAACAACACAACTTTAATAAAGCATTAATAAAGATGTGAGTAGTACATATAATAGCATAAACGATCGGTTTGAATACCATACCAACACAAATGACAACCAAGATAGGAGTGAGTAAAGCAAAAAAAAAACTGACAAATATAGTGGCATAGCCATGTAATATATACACTATTCTCTAGGTATTTACTTACCAATCGTTAACTGTAAACCTATGATATGCTGTACTTTTCACTAATTAGATTTTTTTATCAAAAACCCTATCGAAAAACAAATTAAGCCATCTATTATTTCATTTAAAAGTGGAAAACAAATTTACTTGGATAGAACTACAATCTGTGATACTATAGTTCTTGTTACTAGGTATTGTCTTATGGACAAAGCACGCAGAAAGACTTATATTGATAAATAAGTTTATGCCAATAAAAAGCGAAAGAATCATCAAATTTAAGTTTGAACTAATTGTGTTTTGACCTAGCATAAGTAAAAAGTCGGATCTCTGAAAAACCCTTGTTCGTGGCTTCTGAAGTCTCATCTCCAACTGATATTAGATGTTTCATGAAATTATCAAAGTAAATATATCGATTTAAATGATGCTGGTAACTCTAGAATCGAACATACATAAAATATAGAAACTTTCACTATGCCAAAAAGAAAATAAATTACTAGAGGAATATCTAGTAACAAAAGAACCATAAATGGTATTTGCCGAAGCCAATCTCTATTATTCGGAACTTCAGCATTTCAACTTAATTAATAGTAAATAAATAGTGAACCTATTTTGGCAACTTCAATATTTAAATTATCTATGAATGCAACTTTGTCATTTCCTATTTATTATCACAATTTAGTTTATGTGTGTTTTTTCCGTTCTTTTATATCATCACACATTATTATGTAGAATATGTAATTAAATTTATAATAAATATTTACACAATCGCGTAGACACAACATGTAAAAATTATTTTTCACTTTACCGACAATGAATTGAGGTTCGCATAGTAAAATTTGGTTTTTGTATGTCGTCTGCATGAACATATATACAATGTTTAGTTTGTTGGTGAGGCATGAATTATGCAACAATTTCATTCCGCATTCCATTAATTGTTGTGTGCAAAGAAATAATATCAAATTAAATTTAGCAACGCATACTAAATATGCAAGCAACAACTAAGAAGTGCGATTGACTTTGATCGCTAATAAGTCGTAAAATAGGCATAAAATTTAACACACAAAATAATAATAATAATAATTATAATATGCGATAAAAATTTTAATTTCAGTAGCAACGTCACACAAGTTTAAAGCACTTGACCAAATAAATTATAATTAATTTAAACAAAAATGTTTAAAAATGTAATCACATATATATATACCTAACATTATGTTTATATGGCTTAAATATAACCATTTTAATATAGAAATTTTAAAGCTCATATAAGTTTATTTACACCTATATACGTACGTACATACGAGTATATGTAGATGTATGCACATTGCAAATATTTAAACAAATTTATTAAATATTTAATATCTTATCAGTTAGGGCTTATTTCTGCATTACATTTAACACTTTAGCCTGATGACGTTTTTGCTTCAATATTTAGCATTAATAAATATCTTGATTTATTTTATTTTATTTATTTACTTAAATGGAATGCTGTTGCAAACGTCAAGGCCATATGTGAGTATTTATCGCATCAGAACAGTCAACACCCCCGCAATTGCAAAAACACACTTTTGACAACCACGTCTATATACCTATCTATACTCACCAGTAGTGGTACTTGAGTAAAGACTTCTTGTATTCTGTGATTTATTCATATGTGTCGACACCCGTTACCCAATTACATTTACAAATAAAAAAGAATGATAAATATGAGGTTTCGACAATTGCCACTCTTGACTATTTGCTTTGCTAAAAACTTAGTAATTTTATGTAAAAATATGAAAGTATAAAAGATATTTGAAATGAAATTTATGACATTTACGTAAGATACAAGATACCAGAAAGAAACCATGTCTCGTTACAACGAGTAGCAGTTAATGTAGCAGTTGGGCACGTGCATTTTTAAGTGCTTTTCTATTTTAAATCATTAAAAATGGTACAACAATTTAAATTTTTATTTTAATTGCATATAACAATTTTTCCTCTTACACACAAAAAAAAAATATATTTTTAAAATTTAAAAAAAACAGCGAAAAATAACTGCAAGTCATAATTACAGTATAAAAAAGTTATAATTGGAGTACAAAAAAGTCATTCATCTGTTATTTAAAAATTAATTTTTGAAATTTTAAATACATATGTTATTTAATATTGAAAGAATAAACAAAAATTGTTAAAAAATATTAACAAATTTTGAAAATTTTCCCATAGTAATATAAAACCGGAAGTCATATTTATGGAACATTAACATCAAACACCTGTAATTTAAAAATCAGTTTCATAAAACTAATTTAAACATATACGTTATTTCATATTAAAGAATCCATTTATTATAAAGAAACAATTAAAATTAAATACTTAGTTATGATTTTTAATTGGTTTGTTATACAATTTTAATGTGGCAAAATATCTTTCTCTAGTTACTTTTAACTACTTTTAAGAGAAATAGGATACGTATTATATATTAAAAATTTAAATTGTACATAAATTTATGAGTAATTACAGAATAAAATATTTTATATATAAACTTTACAGGTTTCATAATCAATTAAAATATAATATTCCATATAAAATTAAAATAAATATTTTATTTTAAAAAATTATTTAAATATAATTAAAAGAAAAAAGAATCAATAAAACAACAATAAAATAAATTAAATAATGTAAAAAATTATAGAAACAAATAAAAA